>NC_136969.1:7515912-7545912 GCF_032717465.1 Coenobita brevimanus
AATGAAGTGTTGGAGTGGCTTTGGATGTGTGTGTAGTCTGTGAACCTAGTGTAATCGGCCCGCGCAAGCCGACTGGGTGCAAGCATACTCTATAGTATGCGACACTGGTTCAGCCACAGCACCCCTTGTGTCCGCCAATGCAGTACGTGGCCTGAAGAAGGCTCCCAAAGTGTATTACCCGGGCGGGACGCGAACCCTCGTTCTTCAGTGTACGAAAACGCACACTTTACCACTGTACCACAGAGGCTTCATATATCTATCTATCTATCTACATATATATATACAGTAATATATATATATATATATATATATATATATATGTATATATATATATATATATATATATATATATATATATATATGCTACTTCCTTCAAAGAAAGAGAGGTAGCTGAGGCAGGACGACACACTCCAATTTACTCATCCACACACACATTTATTCCTACTTTAGCACCAAAGGCAGAAGGGACAGAACCTCACTGCACCACACTGCACGAGGGTCAACTGCGTAGTGCAATCAGCAATATCCGCAGCAGGGCCCGACAGCAGAGCTGGTTTACCCCTGCCACATCATAATGAATCCATCCCTTCACCCACAGCTGAACTGATCAGCTGATCGGACCAAATGCTGGAGAATATCCCCTCGGGGCTGTGTGACTATTTAATCATTAACAATTTCTCTATAGTCATTCCTGCCACTTGCAGCCACTCTTCCTTGCTCAACAGATATCCCTCTTGCATCTAACGCCCTCTATAAACTGTCCATCCATCTTCGTGGTCTTCCTCTCATCCGTACACCTCTCACATCCGATCCAGTTATCTTTTTAACTGGTCACACTTCATCCATTCTCTTCATATGCCCAAACCATCGCAACACTTTCCGCTCAGCTGAATCAGTCATCTCCCTTATAACTCCAGTTCTTCATAGCATTTCATCATATCCACTCGATCTACTGTATATGCGTCACTCCACACATATTTCTACGACACCTCATCTCCATTACATTCAAACACTTCCTCTCTGCTACACCCATATTCCGTGTTTCAGCTCCATATAATGCAGTCGGTACCACTACACCCTCATACAGCCTTCTCTGTACATCCATTCTAAGCAAACGACATCTTAACATTTTTTTTTTTCATTCCTCCCCTCACATTTCTCCTTCATTCACTTTAACCTTCACTTGTACATCTATTCTTCCATCCACAGCAACACATGACCCTAAGTACCTAAAAGACTACCTCCTTAAGGAACTCAACATTCAAAACTATATTCATCCTCCTACCATCTACCAGCCTTGTACACTTCATCACTTTACTTCTCATTTACTCACAATCTCTTTCTTTCACACACCCTTCCAAACTCCTCTACCAACTGTCTCAATCTCTCCTCCGAATCAGCCACCAGTGCAGTATCATCCACAAACAGCAGCTGATTCAGATTCCACTCTCTACCATCAGAGTTCATCAGAATCAAACCTTTACCTGACACTCCCGTATTCACCTCCTTTACAGCTTCATCCATATAAATATTAAACAACAAAAGCGACACCACACATCCTTGCTGTAGGCCCACTCTCACGGGAAACAACCACGCACAGTATTTCCCACTCTTCCACACTCTTCACTGTTTACGTAAACACTTTTCACTCCTTTTAACAACCTACCATCAAGTCCATACAATTTCATAACATTCCACAAAGGTTTCTGATCATTTCTTTCATATGTTTTCTTTAAATCCTTGAACGCCTAAAACACATCCTTACCTTTCGTTAAATAATTTTCACACACCTGTCTCACAGCAAGCACCTGATCCACGCATCCCCTCTCTCTCCTAAAGCCACAATGCTCATCACCAATCACTCTCTCTGTACCCTCTCTAAATCTCTTAAGTAACACTCTACCATACACCTCATGTACAACACTCAACAGATTTATACCCCTAAAGCTAGTACATTCACACTTATCACCCATACCTTTATCCAGTGGAACCTCTCAAGCACTTGCACTGTCAATGGGCACCATACTACTCACAAAGCACACATTCAACAAAATTACTAACCACTCAACAATAGTTTCTCCACTTCCCTTTCAGGCATTCCACAGCACACCCATCCATACCTACAGCTTTCCCTGCTTTCATCACCTTTACTACCTGTTGCACTTCTTCCACCGTGATCAGAGAATCAATCAACTCTCCCAACACATTTATTCCTTACACCCTTTCATCTGCCACAATCTCAGCCTGCATTTCCTCCTCTACATCTAACAGTCTTTCAAAAAACTCCTCCCATCTCTTCCTTACTGCATCCATCTCAGTTAACATCCTTCCATCCTCTGCTTTTACTCACTCTTCCTTTCCAGACTTTCCCTTCCGCACCCATTTCACCTCCTTCCAAAACATTTTCATATTCTGTTGAAATTTCTCAGTCAACCGCCTACCCCACCTCTCATCTGCTGCCACTTTAGCATCACGCACAGCCCTTCTCGTCCTATTTCCCTTTTCCTTACACCTCTCTTACCGCACCTCATCCTTCCTCTGCAGCCGCACTTCATATGCACGGCTCTGACTCCACAGGCTCCTCTTAAATAACTCATTTCCACTGCTCTCACTCTTGACTTGTGTCCTTCCAACAATGTCCAAGCTTCACTTCCGTACGTTAGAGTTAGTATCACAATACTGTCATGTAGTAACTTTTTCACTTCCATGCTCACTTCCCTGTTTCTTATCACTGCTTTCAAGGAACCAGCAACCTTTCTTCCCTGCTGTACCCTTTCAAGCACTTCACCCTCCAAACCTCCATCCTTACTCATCACACTACCAAAATACTTAAACGTACTCACATTTTCCAATTCCTCACCATCCAACCTCGCTGTACATTCAATAACTTCACCTCTCTCAAAGACCATCACTTAACTCTTCCCTACATTCACCTTTAGGTTCCGTTTCTTACACACTCTCTCAAACTCATCCACCAAGCCTTGCAGCTCCCCTTCGTCTTCACTCAACAACACAGTATCATCTGCAAACAACAGTACAGGGAGTTTCCAAACACTATCCTCTCTCACCAGGGCCACTCCAACATCCACTACCCTACCTTGTACCTCTTTTATTACCCCATCCATGTACACATTGAACAACCATGGAGACATGACACATCCCTGTTTCAAACCAACTTTCAAAGAGAAAAATTCACTTAGTTCACCATCCACACGCACTGCAGCCTTCGCACCATCGTACATACTCTTCACAGCATTCAACAACTTCCCATCTACTCCATATATTCTTAACACTTTCCACAATCCTTGTCTATCCACCCTGTCATATGCTTTCTCCAAATCCATGAAAGCCGCATACAACTTCTTTCCCTTCTCTAGAAACTTTTCCACTAAAGATCTAAGAATGAATATCTGATCTACACAACCTCTTCCCTTCCTAAAGCCTCCCTGTTCTTCTCCAACTAATTTCTCTGTTCTTTCTCTAACTTCGTCTATAAGTATCCTACCATACACTTTTCCTATTATACTAAGAAGACAGATGCCCCTATGATTACCACACACTTCTTTTTCCCCTTTTGCTTTGTACAAGGGAATAATTATACCTAACTTCAAATCCTCTGGGACTCTACCTTCCTCCCAGGCCAATCTGCACATCTTCCACAGCCATTCTACTACTATCTCTCCCCCATGCTTCAGCATTTCACCACACACTCCATCAATTCCTGGGGCTTTCCCCGATTTAACTTTCTTCATTGCTTCCACAACTTCTATCCTACTGATTTCTTCCTGTCTTCTCACCTCCCTCCTTCTCCCAGCCATTCCCCAGCCACTTATACTGGCATTACTTCCATCCTCTACGTTCAACAATTCCTTAAAGTGTTCTCTCCATCTGCTCACTTTTTCTCCCTTCTCCACTAGTAATCTACCATTTTTATCTTTCACTCCCCTGCTAACTTCACTTCCACCTTGTCGTACTCTTTTCACTTCTCTCCAGAACATTTTCTTACAGTCCCTCCACTTTACACTCAAATTCCTTCCAAATTCCTCATCCACTCTCTTCTTACTCTCTCTTACTAATCTTTTCACCTCTCTCTTCCTTTCCACATATAACTCTCTCTTCCGCCTCTCAACTTCTTCCACGCCCCTATTTCTCATCCATTCATTGTATGCTTTCTTCTTTTGTGCCACAGCCTGTTTCACCTCTTCAGTCCACCACTCTGTTCCTTGCACCCCCCTCCGTCTTCTCTTCCTTCCACACACCACATCACATGCTGCACATATTTCTTCTGTAAATATCTTACACACACCTTCCACGTCTCCCATCTGCTCCAATTCATATTTGCCCAATCGTTCCTCCACTTCTCTCTTATACTCTGCCTTTTTCTCATCCTCTTGTAACCTTTCCACTCTCCTTGCAACTACTCCTTCCTCTCGTCTTTCCCTTCTTCTATTCCTCCATCTTACTTGCATCCTAATTCTGGCCACCACCAAGTAGTGGTCAGAAAGTCCACTCCCCCAACCTCTATACACTCTTGCAACCTTTACACATCTTCGCATCCTTTCATCCACACACACATAATCAATCATTGCCTTCCTTTCATTCAGTTCACCACCCACCCTTCTCATCACTCGCCATGTATACCTGTGGATCATTTTATGCCCGAAGAGGGTATTGGCTATCACCAACCCCCTCCCAGCACAAAAATGTCCACTAACGCACTCCCATTCTCATCTATCTCAGCAGGCACACCCCAATCACCAACTATTCCATCCACCTTCACATTACCAACTTTACCATTCATATCACCAATCAAAAACACTCTCTCATTCCTTCCAAACTTTTCCATGCACACTTCTACATTTGTCCAGAACTCTTCTCTCACTCTTCTAGCACGATCTTGCGTTGGCGCATACACACACACAATCGCCCACATTTGTATTCCAACTTTCAACTTTACCCACACAATCCTTGACCCAACTGATCCATACTGTCTTATGCTCTTCTTCCATCTTTTACTCACAACTATACATACTCCTTCCTTTGCCCTCTCATTCTCATCTACTCCTGCACATATACCCCATCCATACTCCCATTCTCTCATACTTTCTTCCCCCCCCCCATTTTGTTTCAGTTATTCCACATACATCCACTTTTGCACCCTCAAGCACCTGGACAATCTCTCTCTCATTCATCTCATCATTCGCTCCTCTTACATTCCATGTACTCATTACCAAGTCCTTTGTCCCGTAAGGGGTGGCCACAAACAAATCGGCTCCATGTCGCCCTGTCCCCCGCAATTTCACCGCCATGTTCCCAGCTCCCTCCCCAATCATATACCTCTCCACTCGATCCCTCCATCTCATCCTTGGCCTCCCCCTCCCTCTCACCCCCTCCACCTCACTCACATACACCCCACTGTTCAGTATCTCGCTCTCCATCCTCTCCAGATGCCGAAACCACCTCGGCTTTCCTAACACTTCCTATCACGTCCACATCCACAACACAAAGCTCCTTCACTTCCTCATTTGGCAGTCTGTCTCTCCATGTGACACCACATGCTCCTTTCAAATAACTCATTTCCATAGCTCTCACCCTTGACTTGCGTCCCTCCAACAAGGTCCAAGCTTAGCTTCCATACGTTAGAGATGATATCACAATACTGTCATGCAGTAACTTTTTCACTTCCATGCTCATTTCCCTGTTTCTTATCACAGCATTCAAGGAACCAGCAACCTTTCTTCCTTGATGTACCCATTCAAACACTTCTTCCTCTAAACTTCCATCCTTACTCATCACACTACCCAAGTACTTAAACGCACACACATACTTCGTATGCCATCTCTTCCTCATCCACACTCACTGTACATTCACTGACTTCATTTCTTTCGAAGACGATAAGGTTACTCGTCCCTACATTCACCTTTAGATTCCGTTTCTTACACACTCCCCCAAACTCATCCACCAATCTTGCAGCTCGCCTTCATCTTCACCTGTCAACACAGTATCATCTGCAAACGGTACAGGGTGCTTCCAAAGACTGTCGTCTCACAATAGGGCCGATTCAGCATCCACTGCCCTACCTTGTATCTCTTTTATAACCCCATCCATATACAGACTGAACAGCCTTGGAGACATGACACTTCCTTGTGTGAACCCAACCTAAGAGAAAAATTCACTCAGTTTACTAGCCACACGCACTACAGCCTTAGCACCCTCATACAAATTCTTCCCAGCATTCAACAACTTCCCATCTACACCATATATTCTTAACACTTTCCACAATCCTTGTCTATCCACCCTGTCATATGCTTTCTCCAAATCCATGAAAGCCGCATACAACTTCTTTCCCTTCTCTAGAAACTTTTCCACTAAAGATCTAAGAATGAATATCTGATCTACACAACCTCTTCCCTTCCTAAAGCCTCCCTGTTCTTCTCCAACTAATTTCTCTGTTCTTTCTCTAACTCTGTCTATAAGTATCCTACCATACACTTTTCCTATTATACTAAGAAGACAGATGCCCCTATGATTACCACACACTTCTTTTTCCCCTTTTGCTTTGTACAAGGGAATAATTATACCTGACTTCTAATCCTCCGGGACTCTACCTTCCTCCCAGGCCAATCTGCACATCTTCCACAGCCATTCTACTACTATCTCTCCCCCATGCTTCAGCATTTCAGCATACACTCCATCAATTCCTGGGGCTTTCCCCGATTTAACTTTCTTCATTGCTTCCACAACTTCTATCCTACTGATTTCTTCCTGTCTTCTCACCTCCCTCCTTCTCCCAGCCATTCCCCAGCCACTTATACTGGCATTACTTCCATCCTCTACGTTCAACAATTCCTTAAAGTGTTCTCTCCATCTGCTCACTTTTTTTCCCTTCTCCACTAGTAATCTACCATTTTTATCTTTCACTCCCCTGCTAACTTCACTTCCACCTTGTCGTACTCTTTTCACTTCTCTCCAGAACATTTTCTTACAGTCCCTCCACTTTACACTCAAATTCCTTCCAAATTCCTCATCCACTCTCTTCTTACTCTCTCTTACTAATCTTTTCACCTCTCTCTTCCTTTCCACATATAACTCTCTCTTCCGCCTCTCAACTTCTTCCACGCCCCTATTTCTCATCCATTCATTGTATGCTTTCTTCTTTTGTGCCACAGCCTGTTTCACCTCTTCAGTCCACCACGCTGTTCCTTGCACCCCCCTCCGTCTTCTATTCCTTCCACACACCACATCACATGCTGCACATATTTCTTCTGTAAATATCTTACACACACCTTCCACGTCTCCCATCTGCTCCAATTCATATTTGCCCAATCGTTCCTCCACTTCTCTCTTATACTCTGCCTTTTTCTCATCCTCTTGTAACCTTTCCACTCTCCTTGCAACTACTCCTTCCTCTCGTCTTTCCCTTCTTCTATTCCTCCATCTTACTTGCATCCTAATTCTGGCCACCACCAAGTAGTGGTCAGAAAGTCCACTCCCCCAACCTCTATACACTCTTGCAACCTTTACACATCTTCGCATCCTTTCATCCACACACACATAATCAATCATTGCCTTCCTTTCATTCAGTTCACCACCCACCCTTCTCATCACTCGCCATGTATACCTGTGGATCATTTTATGCCCGAAGAGGGTATTGGCTATCACCAACCCCCTCCCAGCACAAAAATGTCCACTAACGCACTCCCATTCTCATCTATCTCAGCAGGCACACCCCACTCACCAACTATTCCATCCACCTTCACATTACCAACTTTACCATTCATATCACCAATCAAAAACACTCTCTCATTCCTTCCAAACTTTTCCATGCACACTTCTACATTTGTCCAGAACTCTTCTCTCACTCTTCTAGCACGATCTTGCGTTGGCGCATACACACACACAATCGCCCACATTTGTATTCCAACTTTCAACTTTACCCACACAATCCTTGACCCAACTGATCCATACTGTCTTATGCTCTTCTTCCATCTTTTACTCACAACTATACATACTCCTTCCTTTGCCCTCTCATTCTCATCTACTCCTGCACATATACCCCATCCATACTCCCATTCTCTCATACTTTCTCCTCCCCCCCCCCATTTTGTTTCAGTTATTCCACATACATCCACTTTTGCACCCTCAAGCACCTGGACAATCTCTCTCTCTTTCATCTCATCATTCGCTCCTCTTACATTCCATGTACTCATTACCAAGTCCTTTGTCCCGTAAGGGGTGGCCACAAACAAATCGGCTCCATGTCGCCCTGTCCCCCGCCATTTCACCGCCATGTTCCCAGCTCCCTCCCCTCTCATATACCTCTCCACTCGATCCCTCCATCTCATCCTTGGCCTCCCCCTCCCTCTCACCCCCTCCACCTCACTCACATACACCCCACTGTTCAGTATCTCGCTCTCCATCCTCTCCAGATGCCGAAACCACCTCGGCTTTCCTAACACTTCCTATCACGTCCACATCCACAACACAAAGCTCCTTCACTTCCTCATTTGGCAGTCTGTCTCTCCATGTGACACCACATGCTCCTTTCAAATAACTCATTTCCATAGCTCTCACCCTTGACTTGCGTCCCTCCAACAAGGTCCAAGCTTAGCTTCCATACGTTAGAGATGATATCACAATACTGTCATGCAGTAACTTTTTCACTTCCATGCTCATTTCCCTGTTTCTTATCACTGCATTCAAGGAACCAGCAACCTTTCTTCCTTGATGTACCCATTCAAACACTTCTTCCTCTAAACTTCCATCCTTACTCATCACACTACCCAAGTACTTAAACGCACACACATACTTCGTATGCCATCTCTTCCTCATCCACCCTCACTGTACATTCACTGACTTCATTTCTTTCGAAGACGATAAGGTTACTCGTCCCTACATTCACCTTTAGATTCCGTTTCTTACACACTCCCCCAAACTCATCCACCAATCTTGCAGCTCGCCTTCATCTTCACCTGTCAACACAGTATCATCTGCAAACGGTACAGGGTGCTTCCAAAGACTGTCGTCTCACAATAGGGCCGATTCAGCATCCACTGCCCTACCTTGTATCTCTTTTATAACCCCATCCATATACAGACTGAACAGCCTTGGAGACATGACACTTCCTTGTGTGAACCCAACCTTCTAAGAGAAAAATTCACTCAGTTTACTAGCCACACGCACTGCAGCCTTAGCACCCTCATACATATTCTTCCCAGCATTCAACAACTTCCCATTTACTCCATATATTCATAATACTTTCCACAGTCCTTGTCTATCCACCATGTCATATGCCTTCTCCAAATCCATGAAGGTCTCATACAACTTCTTTCCCTTCTCTACAAAATTTTCCACTAAAGAACTAAGAACGAATATCTCGCCAACACAACTTCTTCCCTTCCTTAAACCTCGCTGTTCTTCTCCAACTAGTTTGTTAGTTCCCTAACTCTGTCAATAAGTATCCTGCCATATCCTTTTCCTATTGCACTGAGAAAACGAATTCCTCTGTGATTACCACACACTTCTTTTCCCCTTTTCCTTTGTACAGGAGAATAATTATACCTGACTTCCAAATTAAAAAACAGAGGAAAGGGTCCCTAGTCCCCTCACGCCACCCCTTTTATCTATCTATCTATCTATCTATCTATCTATCTATCTATATATATATATATATATATATATATATATGGGACGGTTGCATTGAGGCAGTTGGACAAAATTCAAAATAAAGCCATTAGATTAATCAATAATCCTGCCTTTACGCTGGACCTTCCTCCATTATCAGTACGTAGAGCTGTTGCTTCTTTAGCATTGTTTTTCGATATTTTTACCGTAAGTGCTTTGACGAACTGGCCTCAATTGTGCCTCCCCTTCACATTTTCTCCCGAAATACTCGGGCAGCTGGGAGCACCCATCAACTCACACCCTCTCCCCCGCAATGCAGAACCTCTGCTTATCAAAATTAATTTATTCCTAGAACTACTATTGTCTGGAATTCACTTCCTGAGAGTTGTTTCCCACAAACATTTAATCCAAGTCAATTTAAATGCAGTTGTTATAAATATTTTATGAGTGAATGATGTCTTTAGACACATGGACTTATTTTTTTTCTTTGTTTTTCTTTCCTCCATTCTCTCTCTCTCTCTCTCTCTCTCTCTCTCTCTCTCTCTCTCTATATATATATATATATATATATATATATATATATATATATATATATATATATATATATGTATGTATGTATTAAACAACAGAACAGAGGAAGGAAAAACAAATGAATAAAAAGAAGATAATCCATACACCAGATTACTGGCGTCCTCCATTCATAGAATATCTGTAACAGTTGGACTTGAACAGCTGTAGGTTGAAGACTGGGGGGAAACAACTCCTGTGAAGCGAGTTCCAGAGAGATGCAATTCGGGGAATAAACGAATTCTGATAGCCAGAAGTTCTGCAATATGGCTGTGTGACTTTCCATTCATGAGCGCTGCCAGATGCCCGTGTAGCACGAGGGGAGGCTTGGAGAGGTGGCACAATGGACGCAATTTTGTATGAGTATTTACCAAAAAAGTTTCTGGAAAACAATGCAAGGGAGGCAACATTCCCTCTTACTTGTAGGGGAGGTAGTTTATTTATTAAGGCAGGGTTATTAATAATTCCAACAGCTATGTTCTAAATTTTGTCTAGCTGTTTTAGTGCAACCTCTTTACATCCATTCCACAAGGGTGAGCAATATCCAAGTTGAGAGTGCACATAAATTATAGCCAACTGCTTGCCAGGGAAGAAGTTACGAACTCTGTACAATAATCCAAGTCTCTTTGAGGCGGTTTTTGCAAGTGATCTGACTTGAGAGGTCCAGCTGAGGGCATTGTTAAGTGAAACACCGAGAATTTCAATACTCTTGGAGATCGGAATATTAGTAGCATTGGAGGTTATATACGAATCTGGCAATGTCTGTCTATAGTAATTTGTATACATTTCGTTTTACTAGCATTAAATGAGACAAGGCTATTTTTTCCCCATTCACTGATCTTAGAAAAATCTTGATTTATGGAGATGGCTGTACTGAGGTGAGAGAGATATTAACCTTTGTAAACGGGTGTTTGAGTGTGAATGAACTGTGAAGTGTTGAGTCATCTGCATATGAAATGATGGGATTGTGGGTGACATATACAGTAGAGAGAGAGAGAGACCACAGTGGCTGCTTTTCGCGTCACCAAAGACATGCCTTCAGTCACTACTTTGCCTTTCCCATCAATCACCAGCAATTGTGGTGCTGAAATTTACTGTCATCTTCCTAAAATATGTTTTAGATTACAGCTAAAAGGAAGACTGGGAGAGTTTCTAGAATTTTTGTGATTCAAGGCACACTCCAAAGGTCTTTAACATTTGCTTCTAGAGCTTAGGAATATCTCTTACCTTTTTGGCGTGATGCCGCACAACAAGTTCACATTATAGACAGACAGACAAACGGACAGGGGCTTAGAATTACTGAATTACAAATAAGTATTGTTACGTCTCAGTCCCCACACTGCCACAGGCTACAACAGCAGTAGTAAAGTACAGGAAGGACGTTGCCCAGTGAGTTGTTCTTATGGTCAGCCTTTAGGTGTGCAGTACACAAGATCAGCTGAGGCGAAAATAAACAATGGCTCCTTAAAGTTCACTGTCTTTATTTTCCAAATAATTCCACTTAATGCTTTTCAACTTCACTGTTCTCACAAGCACTGGAGCTGTACTCACTTTACTAACTGTTATTACACTTAATGCTTAACAACACTTCACATTTAGTACACTTAATGCTTGCTAACACTTCACTTATTACAAAAGTACTGAAAATAATCTTCACTGACAGTAATTACACTTAATACATTTCACTGTCTTCTCAAGTTCCACTGATATACAAACTTCAATAACCCGTCACTGTTTGCCACTGTTATCACTAGTACCAAAAATATACACTCTTCACTGACACCTACTGCACTTCACACAAACTGACCTGAAACCCGACTAAGCTCCAAACTGACTTGACACCCAACTGAACTTGTAATAATCACTACCCCATCTTATATAAGCTTGCATTACTCTCGAAACTTCTACTTCTCCAACATTCTAGGACATACTGTCTTGCATCAGCCCCTAGCAACAACAGTTACCAGCTACGAGACATCAAAACATTTTAGAGTTGTCTTATATTACATAACACTCTAAATCATTAACCATACGAACTTAAATTACATAGTTTAACAAGCAATTACTTAAATAAAACATTATTAAAAAAAAAGAGCACAGAAATAAATGAATGTTTAACTTACGAAATAACTATGCTCACAAACACCAGGCAAACTGGCAACTCTGACGATTCGTACCGAAACTTACGGTACCAGAAACTTCTCGAAGGTACGAGACTACCTAACTGGCAAATCTCCCTTCATAACACTATCCCATCCCTAGTTCTTTGTCGTCCCGACAAAACTACACAGTATACACAAACATAAACATAAACCCTAATTCTAATGAAACATGTAACTATACACAAAATAATCTTTCAACTTATCAGGTCTTCTTCTATGCCGCTTCCAATGATGTCCTTGTTCCTCCACATAGTCCACTCCTACATAAGGTCTTGGTCCTCTTCTTGATTCACTTCTTCCCTCGGGAAACTGTCATCATCTTCTTGCACTTCAACTCCTTGGTCCTCAACATCCTCGGCTGCGGGTGAACACAATTCCTCAGAGACATCCCAGGTGTACTGTCCTGGCCCATGGTAATGCCACAGACGATTCACGTGTACCACCTTTGGGCGAGACTTCCTGCCTCCCCGAATCCGATATGTTACATCCGATAGGCAGTCCAACACAGTGTAAGGCCCGTCCCATGGGCTCTGGAACTTTGGTGACTGTCCCTTCTTACGCTGAGGATTGTATAACCAGACTTGGTCACCATCCTTGATGCTCACTTCACTTGCCTTGGCATCATACTTGCACTTCATCACTTCTGAAAACTTGAGGGCTCCTCGCACTTGATGATGTACCTCAGCCAGCTTTTCCTGAAGGTGCTTCGCATAGCCGGTGGTATCTGTAGGCAGCTCTTCACCAGGTGGTCTTTCCATTAACAAGTCGACAGGTAAACGTAACTCGTGGCCCAACATCAGTTTTGCAGGAGTGTAGCCAGTAGACTCATGGGATGCAGACCAATATGCCATCAGCAAAGCAGGTAATTTCTGGTCCCAGTCTGTTTGTCCATCAATGTAGTACTTGGCCAGTTCTTGCCCCAGGGTCCAGTTGAATTTCTCCACCATCCCATCTGACTGTGGCCTTAGGGGGGTCGTCCTGGTCTTCTTGATCCCCAATAACTTGCAGCACTCACGGAACACAGCAGACTCGAAGTTTCTACCCTGGTCTGAATGTAGCTCTTTTGGCATCCCAAAACGACAGAAAAACTGATCAACCGACCTGAGCAACAGTCGCAGCCTCTTGATCGGGGATGGCATAGGCTTCTGTCCACTTTGTGAAGTAATCCATGGCGACACATATATACCGGTTTCCTCTCTCAGTGAGTGGCAAAGGTCCAGCAATGTCCACCGCGACTCTTTCCATCGGTGCACCCACTTGGTACAGCTGAAGAGGGGTGCAACCACGTTTCTTGGGTCTCTTCTTGGCACAGCACACATCACAGGCCCGACACCACTCTTCAACATCCTGACGCATGCCAATCCAGTAGAACCTCTGTCGCAGCCTGCTTAAAGTTTTCTTCACTCCCAGGTGCCCACTAGTGACCTTGTTATGGGACTCATCCAAGATCTCTGACCTCATCTTCTTCGGAACAACCAGTTGCCAATACTAGTTGAGGCCATCGGCTGTCCCCCACTGACGCTCTAGTAGTCTGTTGCTCAAGCGAAGAAGGTCCCACTGACTCCAGTAGCTCTTGGTCGCAGGGCTCAACCTGAAATCTTCTTCCCAACATGGTCGCACTGTACTCTGCTGCAGCCACTCTAGCACTGGCTGTAAATCTTCATCCTCCATCTGCATCCTCTGAAGGTCTTCATCTGATGCTGGCCCTGTCATTGCAATATGGCTGCATTTCTTACTGTGATCTTCCTTTTTACTACACTGTCGGCACTCTGGATCACGAGGCCGACGACTCAGGCTGTCAGCATCGCTATGTACCCGCCCAGGACAGTGTTGCACCTCATAATTGTGCTGGTCTAGCTTCCCGAGCCAGCGTGCCAGTTGTCCTGGATTCTTCAGTGTTTTCAGCCACTTGAGTGCAACATGGTCTGTCCTGATGATGAAGTTTGACCCGTACAGGTAGGGATGGAAGAAATCAAGGCTTTTCATCACTGCCAAGAGCTCCTTACGGGTCACACAGTAGTTCCGCTCCGGTGGGCTGAGCTTCTTGCTGTAATAAGGAACCACATACTCCTTGTCATCCTTCTTCTGTGACAGGACTTCACCAATACCATGGTCACTAGGTCACAGTCCAAGATAAATGGCTGATTCTGGTCCGGGTACGGCAATACTGGAGAGCTTGCTAATGCATGCTTGAGTTTGTCGAAGGCTTTCTGAGTCTCTGCTGTCCATGCAAACTTCTGCCTTTTTCCCAACAGCTTGTGAAGAGGTGCAGTTATCTTTGCAAAGTCTTTGACAAAACGCCGATAGTAGGTGCACAAGCCCAGAAAACTCCGTAGCTCTCTCACACAAGTTGGAACTGGCCAGTTTTCCACAGTTGCCACCTTCTCTGGGTCAGTACGGACGCCGCTTTCACCTACAATGTGTCCCAGGTACTTTACTTCCTTTTGAAACAAGTAGCATTTCTTGGGGTTGAGTTTGAGGTGCGCTGCGCGGATCCTTTTCAACACCTCTGACAACCTCTCCAGTTCCTGGTCGAAAGTCTGTCCAAACACAATTACATCGTCCAGATAGATCAAGGCCATCTGCCAGTGCAGGCCTACAAGTAGCGGTCCATGAGGCTTTCAAAAGTAGCTGGGGCATTGCATAAGCCAAATGGCATCACTTTAAACTGCCATAAACTCCGCCCATATGAAAAGGCTGTCTTCTCTTTGTCCTTCTATGCAACCTTGACCTGGTGGTATCCTGCCTTCATGTCTAGGGTGGAGAACCACTTAGCACCTGACAGAGCATCCAGGGTGTCATCAATTCTTGGCAAGGGGTATGGATCCTTCACTGTCACTTCATTCAGGGCTCGATAGTCTATACAGCACCTTACTGAGCCATCCTTTTTCCTCACCAGAACCACTGCTGATACCCAAGGACTGCTGGACTTTTTTATTACTCCTTGACTATGGAGATTCTCCATCACCATTTTCATTTCTTGCCGTTGGGCTGGCACCATCCTCCGTGCTGGCTGTTAAATTGGGCGGTGATCCCCGGTGTCTATACTATGCTCCACCAGACCAGTGCACCCCAGGTCTAGGTCTCCCGTGGAAAAGACATCAGCATATTCCGTCAGCAGCTGCGTCAACTTTAGCACTTGTGAACCATCCAGGCATTGAGAACTCCTTGTAGGTGGTCTGGCACATACCCGTCTTCCTTGACTATGCTCCTTTTACAGGCCTTCTGATGCCACTCAGGGTCCACAGCCTGGCACAGTCCCACAATTTCTCCTTCGTTGATCTTCTGTGGCTCATGGGAGAAATTGGCCACCACAACCGGCACTTCTTCTGCGCCTGTTTCCACCAGTGTTCTCCCCACCATCATCCCGGCCTTCGACTTGCACCGTACATCAGGCTCCACTACCCCTATACAGCTGTCAAAAGAGCCACTCACCTTACACTGG
Source organism: Coenobita brevimanus (assembly GCF_032717465.1). Taxonomy (NCBI): domain Eukaryota; kingdom Metazoa; phylum Arthropoda; class Malacostraca; order Decapoda; family Coenobitidae; genus Coenobita; species Coenobita brevimanus. The sequence continues at coordinate 7,531,711 of NC_136969.1, forward strand.
AGCAACTGTTCTGATTTTGGGGATATCACTGTAGTACAAAGCGCCCTCACCTCGCCACCAGAACTGGTACGTTTCACTGCTGTGACAGGAACCGACCTTCCCCGAACCTTCATCTTCATGGAGAAGAAGTCCAGCTCACATCCCATGGACATAAGGTAGTCCAGACCCGGAAGGCAAGGATCTTCCATGTCAGCCACATAGACTGGTAGAGTAGCCTCTTGCCCTGCCACTTCAATCCGGACATCCAGGGGTCCCCTCAGTTCTGCACAGTGCTCAGTTACGCCACACAGTTGTTCTGATGACTCAGGCAGATACCGATGATGTAACACGTCAGGCCTCACAAAAGTCTGCTCTGAGGCCGAATCAATCACCAGGGAACACTTCCTTCTGTCTATCTTTCCATCTATTCGCACACTATCAATCGCCGCCCTCTTGCATTTTCTCGGTGGTGGGGCTTCTTGGGAAGAGCTGGCTGGTGGTTGCCCCTTCACACCATTCTCCACTAGTTTCCCGTTTCTTTCTGGTCTTCTGCAACCTTCTTCTTATCATCCTTTTTCTTCTTCGGACACTCTGAACTGAAATGTCCCACCTCACTACACATCCAACATGCTTTTGTTGCAGCTGAAGATTTCCTCACACTGCTCTGTTCTTGCTCTTTCTTCCGCTTGTGACAATCCTCCTTCTTGTGCCCTGACTTCCCACAGTACCAGCAGCCTCCTCCGGTCTTCTGTTCCCTCTTCCACTTGTAGCAGTCCTCTTTTCTGTGTCCTGGCTTTTCACAGTACCAGCAACTTCCCTCAAATTTTTCCTTTTCACATACCTTCCCCTTTCTTGCCTTGAATCCTGCACTACGACCTGCCTGAAAGGTGGATGTACTGGACCTGACATAGGACTCAAATTCTAGTGCCCTGGCTAGTGCTTCTTGCATGCTTCTTGGTTGTGCCTGCTTCACTTGCACTTTCAACTCTGCACTATCAAGAGCATCGATGAACTGGTCCCTCAGTAGAATAGCCAACAGGTTAGGTGCTGCTCCAGGGTATGCCTTATATGGCATACTCTCCAGGTCATGAGCAAGCTGCTGTAGGGATTCTCCTCGAGACAGTACACGGCTCCGAAATCTTGCTCTATAAACCTCAGTCTGGTACATGGTTCCATATCTGCGCTCCAGCACTTCTAATAGGGACTGATAACTGTTCCTCTCCATGATTGACATCTGGCCCAGAATTTCCATTGCGGCACCCTTAAGGCTAGTAGCAAGCTGCACTGCCCTCTGCCTATCATCCCAACCATTCTGATCTGCAAGTAACTCAAACTGTGCACGGTAAGCTTCGCAAGATAATCTGCCATCAAATTCCTGAGGTTTCTTTTTAATCAGACCTCCATTATAGCCATGCACTTCACTAGTTTGGGGCCTAAAAACTGGGGCATCATAATTAAGGCCAGGACTTAAAATTTCTGCACTCTGATTATTCAACCCTGTAATGCTACCTTCAGATGCCTGGGATCCGTCAAGATTCACCATACACTGTCCATTCCCTTCATATGCTCCCTGTACACTAACCTGAGGCTCAGCAGTGCAATATTTCTCTACAGCCTCAATTTTCTCACTAATTATTTCACATGATCGACTACATGCTTCAACTGGTTATCTACATGCTGTCTGCACTTCATCACTATTCCCTCACTAATCTTCAGCTGGCTGTCCACATGTTGTTTGCACTCTGTCACTATTTCCTCACTAATTGTCTTCTTCAGTTGTTCGTCTACATGCTGTTGACACTCTGTCACATTATTTCTTACCTCATACTTCTGTTGCCGTAGCTCAGCGTACCGTATACCTCCTCCTTCAATTGTTCCTGTTCTTCCTTCATTTCCCCCATGAAAGCATCTACCTGTCCTTTCATTCTGAGCTGTAATTCCCTCTGTTGCTCCTGTAGTGCCTCCTGAAGCTGTTCATATCGTTCTTTCTGTTCGTTCTGTGCCTGCAATTGTTCTTTGATTTCTTTCTTCTGTGCCTGTAATTGTTCTTCGAGCTTTTTCTGTACTGCATTCTGAGCTGCCTGTAGTTGGGCACTTTGTGCTTGTAACTGTTCTTGGAGTTTTTCCTGTCCTTCACTTTGTGCCTCTAGTTTATCACTCTGTGCCTGTATTAGCTTCATGATTGTTGCCAGGGGAATTTCCTCCTCCTGTCCAGCTCTAGACCTTGTTTTCACACCTTCCGCTTCCATGTCGAAGGCTAGACTCACTGCAGCCCTAAATAATCCTCACTCCTGACACCAGTGTTATGTCCCAGTTCCCACACTGCCACAGGCTCCAACAGCAGTAGTAAAGTACAGGAAGGACGTTGCCCAGTGAGTTGTTCTCCTTATGGTCAGCCTTTAGGTGTGCAGTACACAAGATCAGCTGAGGCGAAAATAAACAATGGCTCCTTAAAGTTCACTGTCTTTATTTTCCAAATAATTCCACTTAATGCTTTTCAACTTCACTGTTCTCACAAGCACTGGAGCTGTGCTCACTTTACTAACTGTTATTACACTTAATGCTTAACAACACTTCACATTTAGTACACTTAATGCTTGCTAACACTTCACTTATTACACAAGTACTGAAAATAATCTTCACTGACAGTAATTACACTTAATACACTTCACTGTCTTCTCAAGTTCCACTGATATACAAACTTCAATAACCCGTCACTGTTTGCCACTGTTTTCACAAGTACCAAAAATATACAGTCTTCACTGACACCGACTGCACTTCACACAAACTCACCTGAAACCCGACTAAACTCCAAACTGTTTTGACACCCGACTGAAATTGCAATAATCACTACCCCATCTTCTATAAGCTTGCATTACTCTCAAAACTTATGCATCTCCAACATTCTAGGACATACTGTCTTGCATCAGCCCCTAGCAACAACAGTTACCAACTACGAGACATCAAAACATTCTAGAGTTGTCTTACATTACATAACATCCTAAATCATTAACCATACGAACTTAAATTACATAGTTTAACAAGCAATTACTTAAATAAAACATTATAAAGAATAAAGAGCACAAAAATAAATGGATGTTTAACTTACGAAATAACTACGCTTACAAACTCCAGGCAAACTGGCAACTCTGACGACTCCTACCGAATCTTACGGTACCAGAAACGTCTCGAAGGTACGAAACTACCTAACTGGCAAATCTCCCTTCATAACAGTATATATATGTGTAATGCATTGCCTTGACGTCCAGTGTCATATACACGGGTATTCTGGCGTGACACAAGAATGTCAACTTTTGGTTTCTCGAATTTTGTTTAGATACCGGTATAGTAAAACCACACAACAAACAGCACAAGACAACTTTTACTTTTGCGGTTTGTTGATATCTCTTGCCGCTTTTACGCGCAGATGCGCATGAAGTTCACACTACTAACAGACAAACAGAAGGATGGACATGGAGAGGTAAACTCAGGATTTTATTATTAGGCGTAAGTATATAAATAGCCCTCCTCTTCTGTGCAATATTTGTGGTTACTTTGGCATAACACAAGTACGCAGTCGACATATCCGGATTATATACAGTATTTACGACTTAAAGTACATTCCATATGGTTTTTAAAAAGTTTTCTTTTGTTTTCTTTTACCTATTAAGATTTAGGCGTGATGCTCAGTACAAGCTTCCCACAACAGACAGCCATTGAGCCAGATAGACAGAGGGACTGACTGACGCGAGTATTGGATTAGAAGCATACAGTACTGTATCATATATATATATATATATATATATATATATATATATATATATATATATATATATATATATAATAGATTTCCCATGAGGGAAGAGTACTCTTATGATGAAGATAAACACCAACGTCATCAGGAACATCTTTGACAAATTGCTGACGTATCGGCAATATAGAAAGGTATTGGGCACTTGCAGTCGATGGTGGTCTGTTGGACGAGATCCTTCACTTTTTGTACATACTATGTAAATACATTATACCATCTTAAGTTATTCTAATTAGGGCCGACAGCTGATGTATATGGAAATGTTCCTGATCCGTCTGGTTCCCTTTCATATATTGATGTCCCCTTCATTAGGTTGTGCCTCGATTTACAGTCACCAGGTGATGAATGCAGGTTACATAATGTAGAAGGGCATTACATAACTGCAGTCGATGGAGTTCTCTTGGTCGAGGTATTTTTCTTTTAATCATTACTGAAGGTTTAGCTATTTGTCTTAATATGATTTAGTGTAGGTTAGCGATTTGTCTGTTAGGTTATTAGTTTTAGGGACTTTAGGTTAGTTAGGCTTATTTTTCTATGACACAATGTAAGATTTAAAAAAAAAATGAAAAAATAAATACAATAAAAAATATATATATATATATATATATATATATATATATATATATATATATATATATATATATATATATATATATATATATATATATATATATATATATATATATTTAGTTAGGCTTATTTTTCTATGACACAATGTAAGATTTAAAAAAAAAATTAAAAAATAAATACAATAAAAAATTTATATATATATATATATATATATATATATATATATATATATATATATATATATATATATATTCCATTGGATCCCAGGGGTGCTGAGCGAGGCATTGCACTGGGAGGGCACTAAGCGTACCGCCCTCTGCCTATCGGCTCATAGTCCCGAAGCTCATAGGTCCCTGCCCGGGGGTTCCCTACTTTATAAAGACTTGAAAAATCCCAGTTCTGTCCAATACTCCGGACACTGGGCTCCAAAGGGATATATATATATATATATATATATATATATATATATATATATATATATATATATATATATATATATATTTTTTTTTTGTGGTAGGTGGGGGCGCTCACCATCCACTCACTTGATGTAGTGTTGCTCTCGGGTGTCTGCCCTTTCCTCTCCTCCATCCTTCTTTCCATCCATCCTCTTCTTTCTTTCCTTCATTCTTTCCTCTTTCTTCTGCCTGCGGGTGATTTAACACTCTATCTTGTGTCTTTCTTTTCTTCATTCTTTCCTCTTCCTTTTGCCTGTGGGTGACTCTACACTGAGTGACAAGCCAAATGGTTTCCTGTACACCAGGAAACCATTTACTACGCTGGGTGGTAACCATATAATCAAATTATGGCGCCTGGTGGTTTAGTGGGTAATTAAGGCGCTCCAATCGGATTGAGCCAGTGAAGGTTTATATCCAAGATATGGTTGGGGTTTATTGCTCACGTAATGCCACTCAGGGATGAGTGAGGCTGGTCACTCTCATCTTAAATGCCAAGACCAACGTTCTTGGCCCCGGGCTCCTGCGCTCCTCATGGGGCAACGTAGGATTGGATGATGGATGGATATATATATATATATATTGTTACATAGCCTATGATTTCATCATCCTTTGTGTAATTTTAACGCACAGTATGCTGCATGTTTGATCACGAGCATGTTCTGCCTCAGTTCCCCCCTTCTACCGTTATAGTAGAGTAAGTTGTCATTTCTATTGTTTCAGTGCGGGATTTTCATCTCTTTGTCCCCATGGCTTCATTTGCGCGTCCCTCTTACAAGTTGTATCAAGCTCTGCTGGCCCCTATATAATGAGCTCAGTCTCTGCATCATGGCCACTTAGATCTGCTCCTCATTTTGTTCACATCTCTGTCCTCCCCTGTACAGTTATTATTGTTGTGAGTGCTCAAGAAATCTCCAAACATCTAGCAGCTGTGTGTAATTTGAGTATTACTGTTATTGCATTTTTTCTTGTACTGTGTAGCATAAGGTTAATTCTTAGGCCTAGTGAGGTTTTTGATTGATGTTGGGTTGTGTCAGTCATTTTTGATAATAGTTTGTATCTGTAATAATTTATCTGGCATTCACTGAGTATTATCTGGTATCTCATTTTATCAGGGCTGACTTAGATAAATTTACTCTTGCTAATTTCGTGTTAATAGAGGCTATTGCAGTTAACCATATATTTAACCTGTTCATTTGCCATTACATTATCCTTATGAGTCCTGAATGTTTTGTTGTTAGTTTGTGCATTAAACTTTAACTTGTAATTTTACCTAACTCTTTTGTTTTGAACCTGGAACTTTACGGGACAGTAGTGACTCTTAGTATTCTCACTTAAAGTGTACGTTATCTTTCTCTGTTCCGTAACATAAATTTGGCGACCTCGCCAGGATATTATCATAAGGATATTGCTTGATATTTTGTGACTGTTACTTATTAATTATGTCTACTATTACTACACTTGATGAAGCCAAAGATTTTTTGTCAAATGTGCAAACAGTGTGTGATATAGAAAACAGAACAAAGAATGAACTTAAGCTTGTTGCTCAACAATTGGGAACTGCTGTTCGCTCTCATCATTCTAAAGATCAAATTGTTGACATGATTAATGAAAGCTTGTTTAATGTAACTCCTCCAAATGAGCAAACGCAGATTGAATTAGCTAAGTTACAGCTAGCCCTGCAGGAGGCTCGCGTTAAGGAGGCACAGATACAGGCTGAGGCACAAGTTGAACTTGCCAGGATTCAGGCAGACCATGAGTATCGCATGAAACAAGGTGGAACTGGATCATCTAGCTCTGATGATTTTGATGTGGCTAAAAATGTTAAACTTGTCCCTCCTTTTAATGAATCTGATTTAACAAAGTATTTTCAGTTGTTTGAGAGGGTAGCTACAGGTTTTAATTGGCCCAAAAGTATTGGCCAGTACTCCTTCAAACTGTTCTCACCGGTAAAGCTCAAGTAACTTATGCATCTTTGCCTCAGGATCAATCTGATAATTATGATGTAGTTAAGAGCTTGATTCTTAAGGCCTATGAGCTTGTTCCTGAAGCCTATAGAGTAAAATTTAGGACAACTTACAAGCAAGATAAGCAATCCCATGTTGAGTATGCAAAAATCAAAGAAGATCTGTTAGAGCAGTGGTTAAATTCTAAGAATGTGGATTCTGATTTTGACAAATTTAAGCAGATGATTTTGCTGGAGGACTTCAAAAGGTGTATTTATAAAGATGTAAGCCTATATCTTGATGAGAAAAGGATAGATAATTTGTCTGATGCTGCAGTTTTAGCTGATGAATATGTTCTCACTCACAAGAGATATTCTAAAGAAAAAGGGAAAGCTGAGAGTAAGTACGTTGCCTCTACTCAGAGTACAGGTAACAGGAAAGAGAATAAAGATGATGTTTCTCAGGAAGTAAATACCAGCTTCACCTCTAGATTTCAGAAAAGTAAATGTACTTATTGTAGTAAGCTTGGTCATACTACGGAGAGATGTTTCAGGAGACAGCGTGATGTGAACAAAAGGAGTCTTTAAATATTCAGTCAATTGGTCTAGTGTCCACTCTTGAGAGTTCCCAGAATTCTTTAACTGAGTTAACTGAACCTGCTTTGAGGGGTAACTTAAATTCTCATGATGGAGCTCCTCTTTTGAGCGGTAACGTGGGTGACACTCTCAAGAGTTCATTTGCTAATTTCCTGTCTGATGGTTTTGTCAGTCCTCTGGACAGTAATGACAGGAAATCAGTTAAAATATATCGTGATACAGGTGCTTGCCAATCCCTTATGCTGACCAGTGTTCTAGGCTCTAATGTTAATTCCTCTGATGAAACTGTAATCTTACAAGGTGTAGGGAATAATTACTTCTCTGTCCCTCTATGCAGAGTGAATTTAGAGTCTGGTTTTGTTAATGGTTCCGTTATGGTTGGGTTGGTTGAGACACTCCCAATGTCAGGTGTAACTTTCTTACTTGGAAATGATATTGGTGGAAGTCAAGTGTGTCCAGCTCCTCAGTTGTCTAGTGAGCCAGTGGCTGCGTCCCAGGATTGTGATGTCCCTGATGTGTTCCCTGCATGTGCTGTCACTAGGGCTAAGTCTAAAGTTACTGGTGATTTAGAGGATAATGATGATGATGATGTTATCCTAGCTGACACTTTTCTTGCTAATTTGGACCACTCACCAGATGAGGCAGTACCCCGTAGTGTTGATAATTTGTCTCGTCAAGAGTTGGTTGAGTTGCAGGTTGCTGACCCTGAGTTGAAAGGTCTAGCTAACTCTGCTTACAGTGAAGAAGAGTCAGCCGGTGCTTCTACTTGTTATTGTGTAAAGTCAGGAGTACTTATGAGGAAGTGGAGACCCCCAACAGCATCAGCCGACTGTGAATGGGAGGTTGTACATCAAGTTGTCATCCCTCGTGTTTGTAGGCAGGATATCATTAGAGTGGCTCATGATTCCAGTTTGGCAGGACACCTTGGAGTGAGGAAGACTGTGGCACGCATTTTGAAACACTTCTACTGGCCAGGTATCTTCAGGGATGTTTCCTGGTATTGTAAGTCTTGTCACACCTGTCAAGTTGTGGGGAAGTGTAATCAGACCGAAAAGGTTGCACCTCTAGTTCCCATTCCTCCTTTTGAGGTGCCTTTCACCCGTGTGTTGGTGGATATTGTGGGCCCTCTTCCTAAGACTTCTTCAGGATTTTCTTATGTGTTGACCATGATTGATATGGCTACTCGTTATCCTGAAGCCATTCCACTAAGAAACATCTCAGCAAAGAACGTGGTTAAGGAAATGCTAGGGTTCTTCACAAAGTTTGGTCTGCCCAAGGAGGTACAGTCAGACCGGGGAAGTAATTTCATGTCGAATGTTTTCAAGCAGTCTCTGAAAGAGTTGGGCATCACCCAGATCACGTCTTCAGCTTACCATCCCCAGACCCAAGGAGCGTTGGAGAGATATCATCAAACACTCAAATCGATGCTCAAGAAATACTGTTTGGAACATCAGAAAGACTGAGATAAAGGTCTTCCATTCGTTGTGTTTGCTCCAAGAGAATCTCCAAATGAATCACTGGGCTTCTCACCTTTTGAACTACTGTTTGGCCATGAAGTAAGAGGACCCCTTAAGTTACTCAAGGAATGCTGGCTGTCGGAGGAAGATGACGTCAACCTGCTGGAGTATGTGATGAAGTTCAAAGAACGGCTGTCCACTGCTTTACAGCTGGCGAGAGAGAATTTAGGAGCTGCTCAGGAGAAGATGAAGACTTGGTATGATAAGAAGTCCAGGTTACGCCACTTTCAGCCAGGAGATCAGGTTTTGATTCTGCTACCATTTCATGGGCAACCTCTTCAAGCCAAGTTTAGTGGTCCTTATTTCGTGGAGAAGAAACTCAGTGATGTCAACTATGTCATCGCCACACCAGATCGTAGAAAGAGCAAGCAACTATGTCACATCAACATGCTAAAGTTATATCACAGGCGGGACGAAAATAATCCAGTCTGTACTGTAGCTGTTCCACCCGAGTCTGCAAGTGAAGCTCTCCCATGCAGTATGAGCCTGAGTGATAGTTTGGGGAAGAATCCTGATATCATGAATGATCTCCAGACTAAGCTTTCTCATCTACCTCCCGAGGAAAGGCAGGAGTTTTCGGCATTACTGCAGGAGTACCCGCAAGTGTTCCGTGCCACTCCAGGAAGAACTACTGTGTTGATGCATGATGTCGAGGTTGGAGACGCAAAGCCAATTAAATTGCCTCCTTACCGTGTGAACCCAGTGAAAGTTCCTCTCATCCAGAAGGAGCTTGGCTACCTGTTGGACCACAAGATGATTGAGCCCTGTCAGAGCGAGTGGAGTTCTCCTGTCACTCTAGTCCCTAAGCCAGGTGGGTCACAGCGGCTTTGCATTGACTACAGACGTGTTAATCAGATAACCAAAACAGACACTTACCCTCTCCCTCGTGTGGAAGATTGCATAGACAAGATCGGAAAGGCTAGGTACATAAGTAAGTTTGATTTGTTAAAGGGATACTGGCAAGTACCTATGACTGAACGTGCTAGGGAGATCTCATGTTTTGTAACACTAGGAAAGGCTTTTGCATGTTCGGTAATGCCATATGGTATGAAGAATGCACCAGCCACATTTCAGAAGCTCATGAATGTTGTAACAGAGGGTTTGGCAGGGTGTGTTGTTTATATTGATGATGTATTAATCTTCAGTGACAACTGGAAAGATCACCTATGCCATGTCAGAAAATTTCTTGAGCGTTTGGTTCAGGCTAATCTTGTAGCTAATTTATCAAAGTGTGAGTTTGGTCAAGCTAAAGTTCAGTACCTTGGGTATGTAATTGGTGATGGACATGTTGCACCACCAGGAGCTAAGGTTCAGGTTATAAGTGATCTTCCCAGACCTAAAAGTAGGAAGGAGCTACAAAGATTTTTGGGAATGGTAGGTTATTACAGGAGATTTGTTCTTAACTTTTCTATTCTTGTATCACCACTTACAGACTTACTGAAAAAGGGAGTTAAATTTGTCTGGACTGATAACTGTGAATCCTCTTTCAACAAACTTAAAGCTATTCTATTAAGTCAGCCAGTGCTCGCTACTCCAAATTTTGCTAAGCCTTTTAAGATGGCTGTTGATGCAAGTGATACAGGAGCTGGGGCTGTTTTGCTGCAAGATGATGATCAGGGTATTGAACATCCTGTATCTTATTACAGTAAGAAGTTCACTCCACCTCAAAAGAACTACTCAACTATTGAGAAAGAGCTTTTGGCCTTGATTTTGGGTTTACAGCATTTTTCATTTTATTTGTGTTCTGGTTTTGACCCCATAGTCATTTATACCGATCATAACCCACTGAAATTTCTTAGTAAGTTTAAAGATAAAAATCAGAGATTGACAAGATGGAGTCTACTTCTTCAGGAGTATTCATTAGACATACAACATGTCAAGGGGAAAGAAAATGTTATTGCAGATTGCTTATCTAGACTTTAGACAGATTGTTTTAGAGTAATAAGAAATTTCCTTTGTAGATTTCTTTTTTCTTTGTGGGGGGGTGTTACATAGCCTATGATTTCATCATCCTTTGTGTAATTTTAACGCACAGTATGCTGCATGTTTGATCACGAGCGTGTTCTGCCTCAGTTCCCCCCTTCTACCGTTATAGTAGAGTAAGTTGTCATTTCTGTTGTTTCAGTGCGGAATTTTCATCTCTTTGTCCCCATGGCTTCATTTGCGCGTCCCTCTTACAAGTTGTATCAAGCTCTGCTGGCCCCTATATAATGAGCTCAGTCTCTGCATGATGGCCACTTAGATCTGCTCCTCATTTTGTTCACATCTCTGTCCTCCCCTGTACAGTTATTATTGTTGTGAGTGCTCAAGAAATCTCCAAACATCTAGCAGCTGTGTGTAATTTGAGTATTACTGTTATTGCATTTTTTCTTGTACTGTGTAGCATAAGGTTAATTCTTAGGCCTAGTGAGGTTTTTGATTGATGTTGGGTTGTGTCAGTCATTTTTGATAATAGTTTGTATCTGTAATAATTTATCAGGCATTCACTGAGTATTATCTGGTATCTCATTTTATCAGGGCTGACTTAGATAAATTTACTCTTGTTAATTTCGTGTTAATAGAGGCTATTGCAGTTAACCATATATTTAACCTGTTCATTTGCCATTACATTATCCTTATGAGTCCTGAATGTTTTGTTGTTAGTTTGTGCATTAAACTTTAACTTGTAATTTTACCTAACTCTTTTGTTTTGAACCTGGAACTTTACGGGACAGTAGTGACTCTTAGTATTCTCACTTAAAGTGTACGTTATCTTTCTCTGTTCCGTAACAATATATATATATATATATATATATATATATATATATATATATATATATATATATATATATATATATATATATATATATATATATATATATATATATATATATATATATATATATATATATATATATATACACACGTGTCTATGTGTGTGTGAAAGTGTGTGTATATATATATGCATATATATATATATGTGTATATATATATATATATATATATATATATATATATATATATATATATATATATATATATATATATATATTTGCCTTCATGACCAGGGGCTTCGGCCCCAATGGTCGATAGGCAAAAAAAAAAAAAAAAAAAAACACTTTTAATTTTCAAACCTAGGGAAAATACATAACCGAAGTAGGCAACATTTCTATGATAAAAATATAAAAGAAAAAAAAAAAACGATTATGAAACTAAAATAAAACACGTCTACGATAAAAAATCCAAAAAATGATTACGATGAAATTAATCATTTTAAGGTAACGTCGATGAAATGCTGTTAAGATTCTTAATGATCGTTCAGAGGTCAAAGTGGTAAATGATGAATTTTCTTTAATACTGAAATGTGAAGATCAAGTAAAGAATTTTCTAGGGATATTAAAATCTGATAAACTATTTAATAATGAGTGTTCTCCATACTATACGTATCTGGTTCTACACCATGAGTCATGTATGGGCTCCCCATAGTTTATAAACAGGACTGTCCAGCCCGATCCATCCTCTCTGCAATTTGAACTGTTAGCTATAAACATACCTACATTTCTTGTTCTAAAGATTACTCTCATTACTGATAATTGCTGTAAGTTAATGATTCGTTTATTTTTGCTAAGGAAACTTGTTACTACGATGTTGACTACTGTACTATGGCTTTTTTCGACATTAAATCACTATTCACCAATGTTCCTCTTCATGAAACTATAGATATTTGAACCATTCAAGTGTTTTAACATGAAAACATAATTGATAGATTTAATATGAATCAGTTCCGTAGATTACTGTCTCTTGCTTTTAAAGATTGTCTTTTCCTTTTCAACGGAAAAACTTAGAAGCAAATTAATGGGGTGGTGATGGGAAATCCCCTGGGACCCTGCTTAGGAAATGCATTATTGTATTTCCACGAGATAAACTGACCCCAGCAATGTCCCTCCCATTTGAAATTTCACCTTTACCGTCGATATGTTGATGATACATTTTTATTCTTTAGTTCTCCAGACCACATCTCCCTCTTTCCAAACTATTTAAACTCGAGGCATCCTAACATTTCCTTCACCTCTGCTATTGATGAAAAAAAAAAAAAAAATCCCTTTCTTGATACACTACTTCAACAAACTGCAAATTCTTTCACCACTTCAGTATACAGTAAACCCTTATTCACAGGATTAACCAGGATGTTCAACTCATCTATCCCAGTTCAGTTTACACGTAATCTGGTGACAACTCTGGTTACCAGAGCTTGTTCATCCTATATTGCTTTGCATTCCGAATTAAGTTTTCTTACGAAAACATTGTTCTCTAATGCCTTCCTTTTTTTTTTTTTTTTTTTTTCCTTCACGCATACGCTTATGGGAAGACAACTAAATAATATCCGTAGCCCACCTGCCTCTAAACGCATAGTAAACAAATCACATGTGTATTGTATCCTGCCATTTTTAGTCCAAAAAGCTTCTCCATACGTAATAATATATCAAGTTTACTTTGGGAATATTACCCTCAAGTACTGTACCTCTCAGAACAATATTCAAACCCAGCAACACCGTCGGACAAAGGTTCAAACATAGAGACCAAATCCTTTATACTCTGCAGTCCTTTGTTGTTTATAATTATCAATGTAGTCACTGTAATGCGCCTTCTATTGGACAGACGAAAAGACAACTTAGAGTAAGATTGCAGAACATCGGGGATGGTCATACAGAACTGGTCTACTGGTATATAAGCCACCATTCTCTGCCATTCGAAACTGCTGTGAAGCCTCAGGCCACCCCATAAACGAATCAGAAATATCTGTTGTTCACACTTGCCGTGACGAGAGACCACTCCTCATACACCACCTACAGCCCACACTCGGCACACACGACTGTTGCACGCCCCTTCTCTGTTCTTCAAGGTTTGACTTATGTATTGTCTTATTACATGTTTTATTTCCCATTTTACTTAATACCATTCTACCAACTTTAGCTTAGATTTTTTTTTTTTTTTTTTTATGCAAGGAAGAGGGAACCAAAGGCCCGGTGCCCGTATGCCTCTCCTTCCAAAGAATTAAAAAAAAAAATACAACAGAGAGCCAAATGACACATCCGTTCATTTCAAGATGCCTATACACACTGCGTCTGAAAGACTGGAGATCATAGGAAGCACGAAATACAGACACAGGGAGACAGTTCCAGAGCTGACCTTTTGCATAAATGAAGGACTGGGAGTAACGGTTAACACTTGCATTTGCGAAATGGATAGAAAAGGGATGAGATTTTGTTGCCTGATTGGTGCTACCTGCCCGTCATAGAGGTGGAGTGATGAAAGCAGATCGTTCAGAGGAGCAATGACAATTGAAGTGGC
>NC_136969.1:7550912-7590912 GCF_032717465.1 Coenobita brevimanus
ATCCCTGTGCTTGCTAATGGAAACTTGCATTTTGTCATTAATAATGAGGCTCCCAGACTCCCCAGTGGAAGAACTTACTCTTTTCTCCCTCACTGAACCTGGAGCAGGTAGAACATGAGGACCTGATGGCTTGCTTAGGGTGGTCGTTTAAATTATCAGACTTGTCAGACTTCAGATTTGGCTGTAATGACTGCGAAGCAGCCTGAGAGCAGGAGCAGCTACAGGGATGTCCATAAATCTGACATTTTGAGCAACACGAAGGGTTTCGGATGTAGGGTCTTACTTTGGCAATTTCGTAGCTAATCTTAATGCTGGAAGGTAAAAAAACATTGAAAGTCAAGATAACAGTGGGGGTCTTCGTCCTTCTGCCCTCCGAGAATCTCTGGTAATAAATTGAGCGTCTATTACAACTTGCTGAGCTAGTTCCTGTACAATGTCGCCCTCCTCCATAACCAAAACATCCCTGTAGGTGATAATACCCCTGCAGGAATTCATGGAAAGCGGGATCTTGGTCTCAACATCGTTACAATGTGCACTTATATCCCGGAGACGTGAATTAACACGGCAACATTGCAAGGTCCCTAATTTGCACAATTTTCAATTTTCGCGAGTGATTTCGCGAGTCATTTTTGGCAGGTATACACGGGGCACCTTCCTCTATTCCTCTACAAAAGATGCCTAGCAGGGGCAATGCCTTACACCACATAACCTCTCCCCCCCCCCTGCACGCCACTGTCTCGGCAATTCACCTGTTACCAGTGACCTGGCCAATAAAGACATTCAGGGCCAGAGTGATTCCCCAATCGATGACAATGTGGAGGACAAAGTTTACATAGCATTAGAGGAAGAAACAGTCAGAAATGATGATCAGGTAATGTGGGAAAAAAAGGTCATGAATGGTGATGAGTTAGTGAGTGAAACAATGCTTATAATGCCTATATGACTACTTGAAAACCACTATACTCTTGTACTACATATAAATTCGTACCAAGTAAATACATAAATACTGTTTATGAGTGGATAAAATAGTTACCCTCCCATAGAACTCGTTTTCTTTGGTGCCAGCCTGATAGAAAACCCAATCAGGTAAGGATGTACTCGCACCTAGATCGAGTATTTTAAACCTCAGGCGAGCGATTTCTCTATGAATTTTCGATGTTTCTCACCAAAAGCGGATGTTTGAGCCCCCCCCAAAAAAAGGTCCAAAAATGTCGGGACTGAGGCGTACCACTGCCCAGAAAACGTCGGGATGGGGCGGGTTAAGCAAATCCTTTACCTGGGCTGAAATGACAGTCTTTACAAGGTCCCCACTAGCAATTTTTTTTTTTTTCACTTGTCCTTGCTCACCAGCACAGCCACCAATCACCTTGATGATGAAGGGATTGAGACTGAACAAGCGAGTAGAACCAACTGCAAGAATTAACACAAACGATTGTGTTATCTACATTTATGTCTAGCAGGGTGCGTGTCTGGGACTATTAAGTCTGAGGAGCAGTTAGTCCATCAATCCATTGAATCTTCATGATCACCTACCCCCCTGACGAGGGGGGAGGGAGGCAGTATGTGTGTCCGCCATAGCAACTACTTCCCCCTCACAAGGGAAGTGGGAAGAAAGAGAAAAACGAGTTAGGGACAAAGTAACCAGGGAATAAACATCTAGTCTGAGATTACACTCTCAAAACACTCTCAGGAGGACACGTCCTTAACTTACATCCCAGAGCGACCAGGGGGGGTACAGTCAAGAGGTGGGTATGCAAAGGCAATCTTAGGAAACAGACATGGACACCTACTATATCTCCAACAAGAGTAGGGAGGAATATTAGGGCTAGCTAACAGTTTATTTACACTAAGTTAAAAAAAACTAATGCCAGTGGAGCAGCCCTACAAGGTAGAGAACTCAGAACATACGTCTGCTCTCTCTGCAACCATGCATAAAAGTCCCCCCCGTGTAGACTGAGACTAACAATGTTCCCTTGGAGCCCTTTACATGTCGGGTAAGGAGCGGTTTGGCTCTACCAACCATGTCAGTGCTCCAACTAAGTCTCGGACATACATGTCTAGGTAAGCATTCAAGGAGACAGTTTGTTGATTCATTGTATTTTAGCTTGAAGCAGAGAACACCTGAGGACGGGAAAGGGCATGATAATTGTTATATCAGCTCAAATACATGGATGCAAAGCTTGGACCTTGTTGGTTGGACATAAGAGTGACAGCAGTGGAAATTACTCATTTTCGAGGAGCATGTGAGTTACATGGAAAGGAGACTGACTATAGTCGCGGCGCGCGACTCTGAGGTTGTTATTATCGTACCCTGGCAACCTACAATTCAAAAGTGCGTCTGATTTCGTGTATAATATGAGACGCATGTGATTCACGTATAATATGTTCGTGTATAATAATAGTTGTGTATATTATATTCATGCATAATAATGACTCGTGTATAATATGATACGAAATCGGAAGTACTTTTGAATGATAGGTTGCCAGGGTACGATAATGACAACCTCAGAGTCATGTGCCGCTACTATAATGAGGGAGTGAAGGAGCGCTGTGGTGTGGAAGTGGATGTGACATAAAGTGTTAGGAGAAATACACTGAGGTGGTTTGTCCATGTGGAGAGGATGGAGAGCGAGAGACTAACTAGGAGAGTGTAAGTGACGACTAGGAGGGAAGGAGAAAGACCGAGGATGAGATGAATGCACGGAGTGGAGAGATATATGAAAGGGGGGGCTGAAAGCTGGGGGAAGAGCAGCGAAATAGCAGGGGACAGGGTGACATGGAGATGATTTGTTTGTGGCCACCCCTTTCGGGGTTGTATCTGGCTATAGATATAATTTTAAACTTACTAAGAAGCATAAATATAAGTTCAGCCATTTTTATTAATTTACAGATCAGATTCTGAATGACCAGCCCTCCTCGATCGTGTATTCTTCTATATGTCTCTGCTGCTTCCCAGAATATATTCGAAGTGCAGTACGAGTGCACAAGGTCTGGATTCTTGGGCACAAGGGTAAGTCTGCAAGAACCAGTTTACTAATGCAGGCTCCTGATTCAGCTGTAAGGTAACATTCATTTTCTTGTAATGTTAGTGACCGTGATCTTTTTAATGCACTAAAAACTCTGTTCCTACAGCTTTCGACCTACTAAGATAGGGATAAGTTTGTATTACTATCTTCAGTAGAAAAATCCCCGGTTTAGATGAGTATAAGTTGTCTGGCGGTAACAGGAATAAATTACAAATGATAACATTGGCTGAAAGAATTAAGAAGAATAAAATCATCTGAAGTGAGCAAAAATAAACTAAAGGAAGAAACCACAGTGATGAAGAGGTTAACACAACTTTGTGACACTGAAGGACTGCTCTTGCTACAACGATAGATTGTATCTAAATCCTCCTGTTCGAAAAATGTATATGAAACTATAACAATTATCTAAACATAGTAGTAAAAAACTAAAAGCGGTTGACAAAGCAGTGAAGGTATCAACCTATTGTGTCCAATAATGTATTTTTTCATTAATTCTGGATACGTTATATATATATATATATATATATATATATATATATATATATATATATATATATATATATATATATATATATATATATATATATATATTAGGAGACTTTCTCAAACTACGGCTGTTCAGTAAAGGCTTCAGTAACCAATTGACCATCATAAAATTCGTCCATATTGTGGAAGATTGTTAGGAGTCAGTAAGGATATATTTTAAAAGTTCTCAGGCTGAATGAGATTATATAAATTGATACTGGTGGTAGAGTGGTTAAATCTCTAATGCCGGAGTGACAGTGTAGCTGTACGCATTTCCTTTGTGTAATGTCGTCATTGTAAGAAGGGTGGTTATTTACGCTAAAATTTGTTGGACTACGGTAGCCTAACCAGAGCCCTTAAACCTCAAAGAGCCTAACTGTTACCGAGGGTTCTGTGTAATCCCTTCAGTTCAAGAAATCTCTGCTTAACGGAATATTATCTCTAGGTAATTAGAATAAATAAGGTGCCAAGACAAAGAAACCCCGTCCCCTGCAGTCATTTTAGTGTTGACATATAAATACAACAGGATACCAAGTCGAAGATGTCACATACCAAAAATGGAGTAAATTGGGTGAAAATTGACGATTTTATGTCAATCTGAAATTTCAGGCCCGATCCACGTGACGTTGACCTACCTACCGTTAACTGGGGGATGACCCCCTTATGTAATGAGACATTTTATAGGATGGAGGTTTGAAAGATGCGCCTTAAGGTTTTGGTTTAATGTCGTTATGACGAATTTGAAAGGAGTTTTGGCGGGGAAAAAAAATGGGGGGGGGGCCTACAGCCTTGGCCTTGGCCCAATTTGGCCTAAAATTTAATCAGGTGATCAGAAGGTCATAGGCCATCATCCCTGTAATTTGTCAAAATCGCACCAGTAGTTTTCGCGTAAAGTTGTTAAGACATTCAGAAAGACAGACAAACCGAATGAAAACAATACCCATCACCGAGCCCCACCGGGGCGGGGATGGGTGATTAATACGTGATTGATTAATTAATACGGGTAATTAATACATTCGCGGTACTAAAGCAGTTATTCTTATGTATCACACCAGGACTGTACGTGATGCCACGTGAAGGTGGGTACGGGTGGCTGCACCCGGCCACGGTGAAGCAGGCCATGATGGAGGGCATCAATCACAACGGGTTCAATAAGACAGTCTACGCACTGACTCTTGCCACACCGAAGCCTCTCCTTCACATTCACGTCCGAAACGCACTATCACATCTTTACAGGTATAATCACGACCAAAAGTTCGCCTGCTGTTTCAGTGCATCTGCATCACACTTTGGCATATCAGTCATATTTCTAATCGTCTAAGTATTTCTAGGCAGAAAAATATACCTAACCTCTATCAGATTAGAAATTTTAGCTGGAATACTAAAGTAAATACTAGGAAAAATTTAATATTCGCCACACTTTTGTCAACAACCATACTTGCCGCCATAGCCTTCATACAGGTGCGTTCAACGATCCATATGATATATCACTTGTTCGACTGAATGCCATATTCTGCCGTTGTCTTTTGATAATTTTGTGAACTTAACTGTCTAAAGGCCGATAGGCTCCTCGTCTCCGCCGAAATACCATCAAGAGCACAGCACAGGTATATCCATACCACCACTTCTTCATCCTCCACAACTACCCTGTCACTTGCTTGTAAGTCCATATACTGGGTAGGCTTTGTAATATTCTTTTCTGTGATTTATTATGTCCTTTTCACCCCGGTATCTTTTTTTATGTTACTTATATAATTAAATCTTATCAACTGGAAAACAGACCATAAAAGTAATTCAGAGATATTTAATATGGTCCTGGAGTCTGCTGTATGTAGCATCGTGAGGAGGAAAGAGGAGGGAAGGAGTGGAGGAAGTTGTGAAGTTGAGCCCTTCAATACGGGAGAATGCTTGCGTTCCATTCTTATTGCTACCTGACCTTTTAGTCGGCTTATGAGAGTAGTCAAACGGTGGAACGATTAATGAAGGCTGTAGTTAATCCTTTCATCTCCAAAACAGTCTCTCCTAACTTCAATAAAGTCGCGAGGAGATAGCAGAAATAAGTTTTAAAAATCGTTGTAATGACTGGGTTAAACTGTAGGAAAATACTTAACATTTTGTACTGGCTTATGTCTCAGAGTATATTATAGATTTTTTTCTCTTTATCTTTTCTTCCTATTTAGACCCTATCTCTCTTCGTCGTTGGATTAAAAAAAAAAGTCAGATTGTGATGATGATGGTGAAGATGATGATGATGGTGTACTGATGATGTGTACGTGGGTAGGTTATTGAGTCGTATTCTAGGTGATACAGGCGTCACGGCATCTCTTCCACTGCAGTTAATTTTACATAACTTCACCGCTCTCTTGTGTTTTTATTTCGTTTAAATAATTGACACAGTTTGCTTCATTAATATGGGGGAGGGGGATATTGAGACGTAAGGCGGAGAATAATCGCTAAGGAAGAGTGGCTTCGAAGTCTCCAGAACCACTTACAATACAGCCCATACTTCAGTAACAGGTCTTTCAACTTTGTCTGCAGGAAGGTACCAGTGCTGAGACTCTGCTTCAGGCACAGGGAGGAGATGCTCTGGGCGTGTTCCATGGCACGGGAGGATATAGATTTTCAGGTGAGCAAATTCTTCTTACATAAACCCTGATGTTTCATTCCTGGAGGGAATGGCGACCACGAAGAATCGTTCCCTGTACCCTTTTTACTTTAACTTTGCCTACAGCTGCCATCTCAATTTTCAGTGTTCAATTGCAGCAATCGATTGGTGCTACAGCATGTTCCTAGCCGCAGAAGAGTGCTATGGATAGGATGTAGAGCTGCAGAACTCTCTTTCTACCAATGAGTTACATGGAATAAGTTACTAAAAGACAAAATTCTGAGCAAGTTCACGTGAAAGAAGTTTAGTAACCCTGTCCTCCGCCATCACGGTACCTTCCTATCACCTCATACCACCGTCACTCATGTAAAGTACCTCAACATCTTAATCCTTCACCTCATCCTCGATCTTCCTCGGTCTCATCTTTGGTTTCACTCTCCCCTTCCCTCCAGCTAGCATCACTCGCCTTCCTATGCCTCTCCACCCGCTTCCTCCACATCATCCTCGGACTCCTGCTTCCCCACTCTCCATTCACCTAAGTCACATACACTTAGTTTTATTTTATTTTTTGTTTCATGCACTTGTAAAGGGTATGCTTGATGACATATCATCAGGGTTCTAATTTTATATTCAGAGGTTTTCCATCAATTCTTTTTCATATTTCGATTTGTCAGTGTTTGCATTGAAGTCTGCCATAAATGTACACGTATTATATCTATTCTTTTCTTCCTCGATAATCTGGGAGATGTCTTCACAGAATGTCTGTTTCTTCAAATGTGCTTTGAGATGTGGATGCATATACTATACTCGTATTATTTTCAGGGTGTATCTTTTGCTCAGTCTAAATACAATCCGTGCTATACTGTCAGATACACTGCTGAATTTAACAATGTTGTCTGCAAGATTTCTGTTAATAAATCGTGCACCACTAATTCTGTCATTCTGCCTTCCTTGGTATTAAACTGGTGGTTGCTGTCTTGGACACGAATTAAATCTTCATTTTTTTTTTTTCTGTGGATCCCGCTAGGATCTATAATATTTCATTATTATAATATTCCAGTTGAGGGCATAGTTAAGTGAACCACCGAAAATTTCAATAGAAATGAGTGAAGAGAAATTGTGAATGAATATATGACCAAGCCCTGAGGGGATATTCATCCGATTTTAGCCTGATCAGCTGATCAGGTCAGGCGCGGGTAAGGGGATGGGTCCATTATGATGTGGCAGGGGTAAACCAGCTCTGCTGTCGGGCCCTGCTGCGGATGTCACTGATTGCACTGAGCAGTTGACCCTCGTGCGGTGTGGTGCGGTGAGGATCTGTCCCTTCTCCCCTTGGGGCTAAGATGCGAATGAATGAGTTTAAGTGGATGAGTAAATTGGGAGTGTGTCGTCCTGTCTCGGCTACCTCCCTTTCCTTGGGGAAAGCAGTCTGAGTATATAGATAGATAGATAGAAAAGTTGCATTGAAGGTAATAAAGGAATCTGGCAATATCTGTCTATTAGTAAGTTGTATATTTTGGTTTTCCTAGCATTAAATGAGATAATGTTATTTTGTCCCCATTCAGTGATATTAAGTAATTCATTATTCATGGAGATTGCTGTACCGAGTCATGAGTTAGAGATACTAAACTGTGAATCGGTGTTCAACTGTGAATGAACTGTGAAGTGCTGAGTCATCTGAATTTGACTGGATGGGACTGTGGTTAAAGATTAGAGATCATTAATATGAATTAGGAATAGGGCTGGAGCCAGAACTTGTCCTTGTGGAAATTGGCATATACATCATCTACTTTTATTTTTATCTCTTATCGCCGAGATATGACGAAATCAGTGGAACAAAAGATGATCGGCCGTAGCCAGGGAGTTTGGATTGCAGGGAACGGTGCCACGCTATCAAAAGCTTTAGAAATATCAAGGACTAACGCATGAGTTTCTCCATGTTGGTCTGTCGACTGATGAATGGTATGACTCAGGAGATCGAGTATATCAACAGTGGATCTTTCGTGGTGAAAATCATACTGTCTATCATTCATTTAGTTCTTGGATTCAAGATGTTTATCTGTGTGCTTATTAACTACAATCTCAAATACGTTACCAAGATAAGATGTGATAGCTGTTGGTCTATAACCAGAGGGGTCCGAGGAACTTCCTTCCTTCAGCGAATTAGGGAATGAAGTACATATGCATGGTCTGAATAATTTAGCTAGAACAGGAGCAAGCTTTGGGAACACTTTTTCAAAACTACGGAAGGAATTCCATCTGGACCTGGAACAATGTTGGTTGGCAAATTGTCTAGGATGGATTTCACATATTAGTAACTTAGATGGAGCAATTTCTTTAGAGTCAAGTTCTAGTACAGGGACGTTCTGGCTGACTTCATCTAAGGTTGAATTTCTAGAAAATGTATTGGCAAGGGTGTTCGCTTTTCCACATGGGTCATTAATAGTGTTACCATCTATGGATTTCAGTGAGGAAATGCGTAATGACTTCTTGACGTTATAAGAGTTGACCAGAATATTGTATTGTCATTAGGATTGTTTAATAGTTTTGGTGCTTGGTTGTGAAGAAAGGTTGTTTTAGCTAGGCTTATTTCTGCTTATCCACGGTTTCCAACAATTTTAAGTTACCTGAGCGATTCAGGTGTATTCGATTATAAGTAAGGATTATATGCTAAGGACTTTTGGGTAGTTACCGTCAAGTATATCTATCTGTCTATCTATCTATCTATCTATCTCTATCTATCTCTATCTATCTATCTAGATAGATAGATATAGATATAGATATATATAGATAGATATACGAGTGTGTGTGTGTGTGTGTGTGTGTGTGTGTGTGTGTGTGTGTGTGTGTGTGTGGAGAGAGAGAGAGACAGACAGAGACAGAGACAGAGAGACACAGAGAGACAGACAGAGAGACACAGAGAGACAGACAGAGAGACAGACAGAGAGACACAGAGAGACAGACAGAGAGACACAGAGAGACAGACAGACACAGAGAGACAGACAGAGAGACACAGAGAGACACAGAGAGACAGAGAGACACACAGAGAGAGACACAGAGAGACAGAGAGAGAGACACAGAGTGACAGAGACAGAGAGAGAGACACAGAGAGACAGAGAGAGACACAGAGAGAGAGAGAGACAGACAGAGAGACAGAGAGAGACACAGACAGACAGACAGAGACAGAGCGACAGAGAGATCATAAGTCTGTCAACTTCCATTAAGCATATTTCATAATAAATAACACAGTCGGGTTTCACAGGTGGTCGAGTGTAAGGATGCTGCTCAGGTGATGGAAGAACTCCAGACCTACCCTTACAACGTGAGCGAGGGACCGTTGTGGTGCGCTAGGCTGCTGCCTGAGGAAGAGAACCCCAGGATTCCAAGAAGTGAGCTACGCGATGACTTTCCTCATGTTCGCACCCTCTTGTTAGGCACCCATCATTCCATGGTTGACGGAATTACTAATGCTCGCAATATCAACTTTTTCCTGCAGATTCTAGATAACGTTTTATCCGATAAGATAATTGATGGTAAGGTGATGCAAGAATACGAAGGTGCCGAAGCAATGGATGAGCTCCTTAATGTTTATGATACGGAACTGAAGAAAGATTCCAAACGTCTGGAAATTCTTTTAAAGGAATATAATTATGGTGATGAGAAAAAACCTGCTATGTCCACAATTCTGCCACCCATTCTAGGTACTCCCCTCAAAACAAGGTTCGTAGAGACGGTTTTCGACAAGGAAATCACTAGAAAATTCATAACAAGATGCAAAAAAGAGGGAGTGACAGTGAACAGTGCTTTCATTGCACTCTTGAACGTGACTCTCGTGGATTATATGCGTGAAGTTGGAGTTAAGCAAGATGAATATGCAATCAAAGCGGCTCATTCAGTAAACATACGTCGATATTTCTCCAGTTGTTTGTCTGCCATTCCGGGGGTTCACATGTCTCTACTTTTAAACACCATGTACACTCCAGCTCATTGGCGAGGCTCCTTCTGGTACTATGCTAAGAGAATCCATGGGGAAATTTCCCAAGGACTGGAGTCAGATCCCATTACTCTACTCTGCTTGGCTCGTATGACTCACTATTACAATGATACGTTTAGGGAAGCGTATTCTAAGCCACGACCTCCGTTGTTTGACTTCATTACTTCATCTGTTGGTAATATAGACACTCTTATCCCACACGAGGGAGATCAGGTAAGGCTGGGCCACTTGGTGAGACTAACAAGCAATCAGTATGACCCAGTGATGCATATGTATCAGACATTCCGCGGTCGTCTGCTCTACAGTCTCTCCTACACCGCCAACCTAATGTCCAGAGAAAATGCACAGAAAATCGTTGATTTGTTTATGGATAATCTTAAATCTCAGGTAATTCAGTAGTTTACACTGTGTGGCATATAAGTGTGCATGGTTAACTATTTGACTACCTGGACTGATGATGAGAATGCACGCCTTCACGCGGTGGCATCAATATAAGTGGTCGGTAGAGTCGCCTGTTAATACGGACTCCCTCTTCTCCCTTCATGACTTTGGAGAATGAGATGATTGACTGTAGGAGAGGGGGACCTTCAGCCTGAAGTATGCCGCGTTCGAGACCAGATGAGACTCCTGCCTCAACAACTTACATGATTTGTCTAACCTGATCAGATTCTCCGAGTGTTACCCTAAAGTCTATCATGAACCAACGAAGGTGAAAGTGTTACTAGAGATAGGTTTTAGGCCTTTGACTTTTAAGATTTGTCTCTGATGAACAAAAGTGTTACTCGAGATAGGTTTTAGGCCTGTGACTTTTAAGATTTGACCCAGATGAACAAAAAGTGTTACTCGAGATAGGTTCTAGGCCTTGACTTTTAAGATTTGACCCAGATGAACAAAAATGTTACTCGAGATAGGTTCTAGGCCTTGACTTTTAAGATTTGACCCAGATGAACAAAAATGTTACTCGAGATAGGTTTTAGGTCTTTGACTTTTAAGATTTGACCCAGATGAACAAAAGTGTCTGGTGTTGGCCAGAATACAACACGCAACAGCAGTGGGAAGATTATACCAACATTATGACACTTTTTTTTTTTTTTAAATAATCTGCTACCTACGGACAATTTTATGCTTAACAAAGACCCTCAGTACTAAAGGGGTTAGGAAAAGGCTTCATTAACTCCTTCACAATCAGATGCCTCTACTTGGGAGAATAAAATCGTCCAGCGGCAGCAAAAACCAAGGACGTTGTATAACTGAAGGATCAAAACATGGGGTCTCAATGTATTTATTAGAAGCTCCCTTACTCTCTTCAGTATGGTGACGTCTTTTACAGTGTAGTTCATTCTTGCTAGCAACAAACGAATGCATTCAGCTTAATCTCTTCTCATCCAGTGAGTTATCCTTTTGTTTTGGCTATCTCCAAATTATTATATTCACTTTACGAGACACTTATCGAATCGAGGGATTTCTTACAGCATAAATCGACTCCTCATATACTAGAGATGAATGAAGTTGTCGAAGACAATCGTCTGAATGTAGCAAGAGTAAAGTAAAAGCAAAATTCATTGATAATGGAAAGGCTTAGGAAGATTTTCTGAACTTGAGTAGTAAGACTAATTCCTCCACAAACAGGTTCTAATCGGCTGAATACCATCACCAGGAAAAAACAATGTGAAACCGAAGTAAGCAACATCGAAGTGAGGGATTTACTTTCATAAACACATTGCTCACCATAGTATGAGTCCCATTAATATCCCTCTCGTGGTCGGAACAACATTACGATAACTTTGCACTAACGACAGACTATTTTGTTTGGCTGAGAGTGAGTAAAGGAGCCTGAAAATATTAACACAGTCATCATTAACTTCCCCATAGTCGGAACAACTCCAGCATTCTTTTCCGTCCAACCCCAAGCAAGCTGCCATCTTGCAAAATTCCCTGAGAGCGTTTATGTGAAATGGTATTAACACCTCTCATTACCCTGCTATAAGTAACATCGTTTTCCGTAATGTAACCCAGTCAGAACAATATCGAATACTTTATTCATGCTGCCACCACACCATTTCACTCATCTGAAGGGATACATAGTGTACAGAAAGAGTTTATCAAGGCCAGTTCAGATCCCCATAGCAAAAAGTTTGTCTCATGAGATGCTTAAAATCGTTTCGTGAACGATAAAAAAAAAAAATGGCATTGTGTGGTGTTGGAGGGTGATTTTGTGTGTGGTGTGGTGTGAATGGGTTATATGGTGTGATGTGTGGGGTTGTATGGTGTGGTGTGGTGTGGTGTGGTGAGGCTTTGCATAGCTAAAGTCGTTGAAGTATAAAGAACTGAAGCATTTCTCGTCCGAAAATCTTCAGCGAAAGATAGATGGACAGGCCAGGTCCAAGAGATAATCCCGCATCAAAAAATGTAGTATTGGACTGAATGGGATAATTTCTTGTTACTTTTAATTTTCTTTTTTTTAGTCACTGTTTTAAAATAAACTAATATTATCATGTTTTTTTTCTTTGGTTTTATTCCTTGATTCCCCACTCTGAATTATGAACCATAGCAAAAACTAGGAAGCAGAGGGTTGAGTTTACGCTTTAATTAATCTCTTAACTATCATTTCTCTCCCTAATGCTGAATAAAAAAAGTTTGACAGTAGCAAGAGGTAAAAAAATGAAATAAGAGAAGTGAAAGGGCTATCCTTATTTTGCCCCCAGATAAAGCCATGGATAATGGTGTTGGGAATCTAACATTAAGTCCGCTCACGCAATTAACGGCTGCACCAGGACGACTCTACACTGAGTGACAAGCCATGTGATTTCCTATTTGCCAGGATATCATTTAATACACTCGTTGGTAACCATATAACCAACCCAAACGTGTTCCCTAATTGTCAGCAAGTGAGTTTGGGGAGAGTTACTGCCCCTCCCCAAAAAACAACTAACCAAATTGGCAAACCAGATGCCTCGGACCCGGACTGACCTACAGGTGACGACCAAGGACTGGACAAGGGACATGATGAGGATGGCAGCTTGGAATGTGAGGGTGCAAATAATGAGGTAAAAGAGAGAGATTTTCCAGGTGCTTGGAGATGCGAAAGTGGTCATATGTAGATTGACTGAGACCAAACGATAGAGAGTGTAGCAGTATGGATTAGATATATGTGCAGGAGTAAGTGAGAATCAGAGGGCAAAGGAGGATGTCCATATCACTGTGTGCATGCACTAGCAGACAAATAAAAGGTACAGAGAAAAATTATTGTACTACAGACGTAAAGGCACTTGCAGTGGTCTTTGCATTACAAAAGTTTCATGATTTGGTATATGGTTACGAAATTCACCTATACACTGACCATAAACCACTCGTGGGCATGTTCCAAGAAAAACTCCTCTCCGGGAGGAGAACAAGA
Organism: Coenobita brevimanus; assembly: GCF_032717465.1. Classification (NCBI taxonomy): domain Eukaryota; kingdom Metazoa; phylum Arthropoda; class Malacostraca; order Decapoda; family Coenobitidae; genus Coenobita; species Coenobita brevimanus. Next base: position 7,564,460 of record NC_136969.1, read on the forward strand.
TGGAAATGTATGGCTGAAAATTATAATGTACATCTTCACTATATACAGGGCAAAATAAATTTAGCCGCAGACACAGTATTGAGAAACGCAATGACAACTCATATGGGAACATTATTTCTAAGGGGGAAAATCCCCAACCATGACAAAATCTTGAAAACACAGAGACATGATCCCACGTCGTCTAAAATTATATAAAAACTGGAGAGTGGCGAGGACATACAATAACCCAAACTACATATACCACTCAAACAGTTCACAGTAGTCGACAATACCTTATATAGGATCAACCCAGGACAATCAAATCACAGAAGAAATAACAGACAGCCAGTGGTACCTAATGAAATGATACCTCACATTAATTTCAGGACAATACACGATAGTCCATATACAGGACATCCTGGCAAAGACAGGACGCTCAGACATGCCTGGATGTTATGCTACTGTCCATCATTACACAAAGACATACACAACTACATAGACAGATGCGATTCATGTGCAAGACAAAAGGGTTACATGTTAACACCTGCACCTATTGGGAAATATCCTGAACCTAACCAACCGTGGGACGTTGTCACGGTTGACTTACTTAAGTTACCAGTATCTTACAGCGATAATCAGTACCTCTTCATTGCGACAGATCATTTCTCTAGATATACTGTATGATTTTGGTCTCAGTTAAGGATAAATCAGCAGAAGCAGTGGCAGGGTAATCATAGATAATATTGTTACATCCCCAGTACCACACTGCCACAGGCTCCAACAGCAGTATTTCAGTATAGGAAGGATTTTGCTCAGTGAGTTGTTCTTAAGTCCAGCCTTTCGGTGTACAACAACGAAATCAGCTCAGGCGTTGTAAATAAACACTGGCTTCTTAAGTTTCCTGTCTTTATTTCTAAGTCATTGCAGTCCACATAAACTTCTGCCTCTTCCCCAACAACTTGTGTAGAGATGCAGCTATCATTGCAAAGTCCTTGACAAAAAGCCGATAGTAGGTATATAAACCCAGGAACCTCCGAAACTCCTTCACACAAGTTGGAACCGGTCAGTTCTTCGCAGCTGCCACCTTCTCTTGATCAGTATGGATGCCGCCCTCGCCTACAATGTGTCCTACGTACTTCACTTCCTTCTGTAACAAATAGCACTTCTTAGGGTTAAACTTGAGGTGTGCTGCCAGGAGCCTGTTGAACACCTCCAACAGCCTCTCCAATTCCTGGTCAATAGTTCGTCTAAATACAGTTACGCTGTCCGGACAAATGAGAGCTGTCTGCCAGTGCAGGCCTTCCAGTACACGATCCATGAGACACCCAAAAGTAGCTGGGGCAATGCATAGGCCAAAAGGCATCACTTTAAACTGCCATAAACCACTCCCGTACAAAAAGGCTATTTCTCCTTGACCTACTCTGTAATCTGCTTCCATATCTAGGGTGGAGAACCACTTGGCACCTGACAGAGCATCTAGCGTGTCATCAATCCTTGGCAAGGGGTATGCATCGTACACGTCACTTCATTCAGGGCTCGATAATCTACACAACACCTTACTGAGCAATCCTTTTTCCTTACCAGAACACTGCTGATTCCCAAGGACTGCTGGACTTTTCTATCACTCCTTTACTTTGGAGATTCGCCATCACCTCCATTTCTTGCCATTGGGCTGGCGCCATTCTCCGCACCCGCTTTTTAAAAAGGTAGTGATCCCCAGTGTCCATACAATATTCCACCAGATCATTGAACCCCAGGTCTAGGTCTCCAGTGGAAAAGATATAAGCAAAATTCATCAGTAGCTGCCTCAACTTCAGCATTTGTGAGTCACCCAGGCACTGGCACCCCCTTGAAAACAGGTCTTGCTGGTGGTCTGGCATATATCCATCTTCTTTGACTATATTCCTTTTACAGGTCTTCCTCTGATGTCACCCAAGGTCCACCGCCTGGCACGGCACAGTCCCACAATTTCTCCCTCGTTGATCTTCTGTGGCTCATAGGAGAAACTGGCCACCACAGCCGGCACTTCACTAGCACATGTTTCCAAAAAAAAGTTCTCCCCACCATCACTCAAGCCTTCATCTTGCACCATACGTCAGGCTCCACCACCCGTAAACAACTGTCAAAAGAGCCACTCACCTTGATCTTGGGGGAAATGCTTTAATGTAGAACGCCCTCACCTCACCACCAGAAATGGTACATCTCACTGCTGTGAAAGGAACTGACTTTCCTCGGACCTTCATCTTCATGGAACAGAACTGCAGCTCACATCTCATGGACATTAGATAGTCCAGACCAAGAAGGCAAGGATCCTCCATCTCAGCTACATGGAGTGGAAGCATAGACTCCGGCCCTGCCACTTCAGTCCGGACGTCCAAGGGTCTCCTCAGTTCTGTGCGGTGCCCAGTTACACCACACAACTGTTCTGATGACTCAGGCAGATACCGATGATGTAACACATCAGGCCTCACAAAAGTCTGCTCTGAGAATGAATCAGTGACCAGGGAATACTTTTTTCCGTCCATTTTTCCTCCTACTTGCACGATCTTGATTGCAGTTCTCTTGCATTTTCTCAGTGGTGGGGCTACTTGGGAAAAGCCGGCTGGTGATTGTCCCTTAACACCAGCCTGCACTAGTTTTCTGCTTCTTTCTGGTCTTCTGCATCCTTCTTCTTATCCTTCATTTTCTTCTTTGGACACTCAGAACTGAAGTGTCCCACGTCACTACATGTCCAACATGCTTTTGGTACAATTGTTGATTTCCTTGCAGTGTTCTGTTCTTGCTCCATCTTCTACAGCAAGCTCGCCCCGAATGCATGGGTTTCGTTCCAACCGTGGCGCGTTCAGTGCAAAACCGCATAATTTTAACTACTCCTTATATTGCTTCCTAGACCCCATAAAGGTGGTGTTTTGCTGTTATCTGTCATTGGTAATCAATATGAAGCACTTTAGGTGGTTAGAAGGTTTATTTAACGTTATAACTTACAAATACAGTACTGCACAGCAAAACTTCAACATACAAATACGTAAACACAAGGCAACATTCTGACACCGATTGGTTTCAGGACAATTTGCCGTCAAGTCAATTCGCCATCACAACAAACAATTTGCCGTCATTAATGATGACAGCTATGGGTGTCGCTAGAATATAATTCAAAGGCAACTACAACGAAGAAGAAACAAGTTAATTATTGACTAAAGATGCAACTAATGAATAGTATCCAAAGCCTATGCTATTGAACAGAGACTTTGACAGATCCCCCTCAAATATTGTTATTAAAGTATTGATTAATTAATAATAAGTATATTTATAGAATGACGGGGAATCGTCCAGCGTGCAAATTGTCATGACAGGGAATTGTCTGACAGCGATTTGACTTGACGGCGAATTGTCTTGGAACCCACCGATCATGGGTAATCATATAAATCAGGTTAACTGGTTACAAGGCTTTATTTAATGTTTTAACTTTATTTAAGTGCTTTAACTTACAGACACTTACCAGAACAGTAAATATTTAACTTACAAATACAGTACTGTGGAAAAGCAGTACAGCAAATCTCTAACAAACAAATAAAAAGGCGATCTTCCGACGCCCATCAGGTAAATTAAGACTTTATTTCTTGCTTTAATCTTATTTAATAGTACTTTAACTTGCACATAAACTTACCGGAAGAGTAATGTTAATATCTAACTTACAAATACAATAGTGTGGAAAAGCAGTAAAGCGAATCATGTGATCACGTGATCAAAACAAACCGTGTGTGCTGCACTGATGCTCGAGGGTTTGGCCATTCAAAGGCCTCTCGCATAAATTTATAGTTTTCGAAATGGTTCTTTAATCTTATGTTGTCTTATAAGTATCGCAGCACTTACTTCGTATAACAGCGAGTGCATTTGGCGAGAATGCATTCGAGGCGAGCTTACTGTATTTGTAACAATTTTCCTTTTTATGTCCCGGCTTCCTGCAGAACCAGCAACTTCCTCTGGTCTTCTTCTGTTCCCTCCTCCACTCATAGCAGTCCTCTCTGCTTTGTCTGGGTTTTTCACAGTATCAGCTTCAAATTTTTCTGCTTCACGTACCTGCCTCAACCTTGCCTTGAATCCTGCATTACAACCTGCCTGAAAAGTGGACGTACTGAACCTGACATAGGACTCAAATTCTTGAGCTCTGGCTTGTGCTTCTTGCACGCTTGTGGGTTGTGCCAGCTTCACTTGCATTTTCAACTGTGCACTATCAAGAGCATCGATGAAATGGTCCCTCAGAAGAATAGCCAACAGGTTAGGTGCTGCTCCAGGGTGTACCTTGTATGTCACACTCTAGGTCATGAGCAAATTGCTGTAAGGATTCTCTTCGAGCCCGTACACGGGTCCAGAATCTTGCTCTGTATATCTTAGTCTGGTCCATGGTCCCATATCTGCACTCCAGCACTTCTACTGGGGACTGATAATTGTTCCTCTCGTTCACTGACATTTGGCCCAGAATTTCCATTGTGGCACCCTTAAGGCTAGTAGCAAGCTGCACTGCCCTCTGCCTATCATCCCAACCATTCTGATCAGGAAGTAACTCAAACTGTGCATGGTATGCTTCCCAAAATACTCAATTATCAAATTCCTGAGATTTCTTTTTAACTGTAACCCCATTATAGCCATGCAGTTCACTGGTTTGGGCCTAAAAACTGGGGCATCATAATTACGTCCAGGACTTAAAAATTCTGCATTCTGATTATCCAACCCTATAATGCTACCTTTAGATGCCTGGGATCTATCATGATTAACAATACACTGTTCATTCTGTTCATGATTATGCTTCCTATACACTAGCCTGAGGCTCAGTAGTGCAATATTTCTCTACAGCCTCAGTTTTCTCATTAATTATCTTTATATGGTCAACTACATGCTTCAGCTGATTATCTACATGCTGTCTGCACTCCATCAAAATTCCCTCACTAATTGTCTTCAACTCGCAGTCTACATGCTGTTTGCACTCCTTCACATTATTGCTTACCTCATACTTCTGCTGCCATAGCTCAGCATATACTTCCTTCTTCAACTGTTGCTGCTCTTCCTTCATTTCCTCCATGAAAGCATCAAGCTGTCCTTGCATCCTCAGTTGTAATTCCCACTGTTGCTCTTGTAATGTTTGTAGAAGCTCTTCCATCTGTGGTTGCAATTGTTCTTTGATTTCTTTTTTGTCTGTAATTGTCCTCTGAGTTCTTTCTGTCCTTCATTCTGTGCCTGTACTTGTCCTTTGAGTTCCTTCTGTCCTTCATTCTGTGCCTGTAATTGTTCTTTGAGTTTTTTCTGTCCTTCATTCTCTGCTTGTAGTTGTACACTTTGTGCTTGTAGTTGTACACTGTGTGCTTGCAACAGCTTCATAATTGCAGTGAGTGATGCCTCCTTTTGCCTTGCCTGGTCTCATGTCTGTACAACTTCTGCCTCTGTATCGAAGGTTTCACTCACTGCAGCACTTAACGATCCACACTCCTGACACCAATGTTACATCCCCATTCCACATTGTTGCAGGCTTCAATAGCAGTAGTATAGTAAATGAAGGACGTTGCCCAGTGAGTTGTTCTTCCTAGAGGCAGCCTGTAGGTGTACAACAACAAAGAGCAGCACAGGCATTGTAAATAAACACTGGCTTCTTAAGTTCACTTTCTTTTCCAAAAAATTACAATTAATGTTTGCCAACTACACTTCACTGTTTTCAAAAGTACCGGAGCTATACAGTCTTTACTGCACTAACACTGAACTACATTCAGAATGAACTGAAAACTGACTGATCCTGCTCTAGTCTCTTTCTCATACTTATATAAGTTTCCTATATTCCAGAGTGATCTACTACTTTTCCAAAGTTCTCGTGCATTCACCAGGGAGCAATAGTTACAACAGTTACTAACTCGAAGACATCCAGAATATCCAGAGTTTCTTACACTAAACAACACTCTAAATTATTTAGCATCCAAACTGAGATAAAATTACATAATCTAACAATCACATAAATCAAACATTATAGAGAAAATGAGCAAAAAAAATCAATGCCCCACTTACAAAATACCTCCACGCACAAAGAGCAGCTAACTGACAACTTAGACACATAATGGTAAAACACGAGAGACCCAGAAACTTACAGTAAATCTTGCTTCTTAACAATATACAGTATAAGCATCTATATTTATATCTATCTATCTATAATAAATAAATAAATATATATATATATATATATATATATATATATATATATACAGTATATATATATATATATATATATATATATATATATATATATATATATATATATATATATATATATATATATATATATATATATATATATATATATATATATATATATATATATATATATATATATATATATATATATATATATATATATATATATATATATATATATATATATATATATATATATATATATATATATATATATATATATATATATATATATATACTGTATATATATATATATATATATATATATATATATATATATATATATATATATATATATATATATATATATATATATATATATATATATATATATATATATATATATATATATATGCAAACTAACCACAGGAGAAATGAAAGGAGCGACAGTGAGTACTTTCGTACATTACATCTTCAGACAGAGTGAAACAGAAACGTAAAGGGTAGAGGTCTTTTATGCACACCCGCAGCAGGTAGTGGCACACAGAACAATGGATGACCTGAATTTTTACCTGCGGATTAACTTAGGGTCACCTGCAGCAGGGAGTGGAACACAACAAAGGATGACCTGAATCTAAAAAATGCACGTGACAAAGGAGGAGGGAGTAGGAGGGGAGGAAAGGGGAGTGGGAGGGAGGGGGAAAGGGAGAGGGGGGAGAGGGAGGAGGGGATAAATACTGCTGCTTAACCTAAGACCTAGAGGATTAATGCTTGGTATGTCCCACACAGGTGTGACTACACCACAAGATGACAGGGAATAATCACGTGTTAGTCTGGGGGATACTGCTTTAAAATCAATTCAGTTAACAATTTATCACACTTAAAATGACCATAGCTCATGTTTACATTCTTTTCATATGTGCCAGAAATTAGACAAGATTCTATTACATTTCCTTCATCTAAGCTTTTTGATCTTGCTAGAATCTTGGAGCCTGTCCAGTCAATATGGTGATCACTGGATGCTTTGTGTTGAAATAAACCACTACTCTGTTGGGCTGTTCTTACACTGTATTTATGTTGTGAGATTCTAGTTTCGAAATCTCTTCCAGATTGTCCTATGTAAAATTTGTTACAGCTTTTACACGGGATTTTATAAACAACGCCTGAATTACTGAATGGGCTGTTCTTGATGAGGGTTTTTTGATGGTGTTCTCATATTTGAATACTACTGTACTTGTACATTGAGTTTCCTCAGTATGTGAACATCAAGAAAATTTTCATGGAAGGGGAGGACAAGGGTTCTTTGAATGTTCTGGCGATCTGGCTTATTAGTTTTTCCTTCAAGGAATCGTTTCTTGGCTGTATTGTGGCACTGAGTTAGTATGCTTTGTGGATATTTTAGCTTTTTTCCAATACTCTGAATCATTTTTAGTTCGTCATCTAAAAATTCTGGGTCTGAAATTCTATATGCTCTTAGGTAGATGGATATGAACACAGATCTTTTTACATTAACCCGCACCGTCCCGAGGACGTACATCCACGTCCTCACGTTTTGTCACAGCTAATCCCGAGGACGTACTTCAACGTCCTGCAATTGCAAGGTTCATAATTCCCACAATTTTCAATTTTCGCGATTCATTTTTGGTACGTATACACGGGACACCTTCCTCAACAAGATGCCAGGCAGAGACAATGCCTTACCCAGCATGACTTCCTCCCCCCCCCTGCAGGCCCTTTTCTCAGCAATTCACCTGTTATCAGTAACCTGGCTAGTATAGCCATGTCATGCCACGGTACGAAATTCAGGGCCAGAGTGATTCCCCAATCAATGACAATGTGGAGGACAAACTTTACATAGCATTAGAGGAAGAAACAGTTAGAAATGATGATCATGTAATGTGGCAAAAAAAGGTCAGGTATTAGTGAGTGAAACAATGCTTATAATGCTTATATTACTGCTTGAAAACCAATATACTCTTGTACTACATATAAATTCGTAACAGTAAATAAATAAATACCGTTTATGAGTGGTGTGAAATAGTTATCCTCCCATAGAACTCGTTTTCTTTGGTGCCAGCCTGATAGAAAACCCAGTAAGGTAAGGAGGCTCTCCTACCTGTAATGAGTATTTTAAACCTCAGGTGAGCGATTTCTCTATGAATTTTCGATGTTTCTCACCAAAAGCGAAAGTTTAAGCAAAAAAAAAAAAGGTCGAAAAATGCCCGGGATTGGGGGGTACCAGTGGTCGAAAAGTGGCCGGGATGGGGCGGGTTAATATGATGGTTTGAATAGTAATGAACATATGACATAATATTTGTAGGTTTTCTATATACCTTAGTCTTCAAAACATTTTGGTCCCTGATGACTTTTACATCCAAAAATGGCAATTCATTATCCATTTCCATCTCATGAGTAAATTTAATCGATGGAACTAACGAATTTAATTGCAGGAGAAATTCATCAATGGGAAGACTGTTGGGCCAGAAGCACAGGATATCATCAACGTATCGGAGCCAAACTATGTTTTCCTCCTTTATGGAGGTCAGTAAATGTTTCTCAAAGTACTCCATGTAAATATTTGCCAGAACTGGGGAGAGGGGATTACCCATGGCCATACCAAATTTTTGTGTGTAAAATTTACCTTCAAATGTAAAAGAAGAGTTCACAATGCACAATTTAATTAGCTTGATAATGTTTTCAGAGGGAATACCATCAGTGTTACTACCCAGAATGCTTGGCAGGAAAGTTAAAACATCATCAACGGGGACATTTGTGAGTAATGATTTAACATCAAAGCTGACTAACTTGTAGGGGTACATGACATTTAGAGATTTTAACTTTCTTACCAAATCCTCATTGTTTTGTACAAATGAATCAGAGATAGTGCCTACAACAGGGGACAACAGTGTTACAAGCCACTTGGAGAGCTTGTATGTCGTAAAGCCTACAGAGCTTACAATTGGCCTGATAGGGTTTTTGGTTTGTGAGTTTTAATCAAGCCATACATATATGGTGCAGATGGATTTTGCACAGAGAACTGTTTGATCAAGTCATCCCTTCCTCTTAGCAAAGTCTTGATTTCTTTATGGAATTTTCTACTTTGTTTTTCAGTTGGATCACTTTTTAGTTCACTGTAGGTGTTGGTGTCACGCAACAGTTCACTCACTTTTTCCTTGTAGTCACATTTGTTCATGACTACAACAGCGCTGCTTTTATCAGCTGTAGTTATATGCATACTAACTCAGTGCCACAATACAGCCAAGAAACGATTCCTTGAAGGGAAAACTAATAAACCAGATCGCCAGAACATTCAAGGAACCCTTGTCCTCCCCTTCCATGAAAATTTTCTTGATGTTGTTCACATACTGAGGAAACTCAATGTACGAGTAGTATTCAAATATGAGAACACCATCAAAAAAAACCTCATCAAGAACAGCCCTTTCAGTAATTCAGGAGTTGTTTACAAAATCCCGTGTAAAAGCTGTAACAAATTTTACATAGGACAGTCTGGAAAAGATTTCGAAACTAGAATCTCACAACATAAATACAGTGTAAGAACAGCCCAACAGAGTAGTGGTTTATTTCAACACAAAGCATCCAGTGATCACCATATTGACTGGACAGGCTCCAAGATTCTAGCAAGATCAAAAAGCTTAGATGAAAGAAATGTAATAGAATCTTGTCTAATTTCTGGCACATATGAAAAGAATGTAAACATGAGCTATGGTCATTTTAAGTGTGATAAATTGTTAACTGAATTGATTTTAAAGCAGTATCCCCCAGACTAACACGTGATTATTCCCTGTCATCTTGTGGTGTAGTCACACCTGTGTGGGACACACCAAGCATTAATCCTCTAGGTCTTAAGTTAAGCAGCAGTATTTATCCCCTCCTCCCTCTCCCCCCTCTCCCCTTCCCCCTCCCTCCCACTCCCCTTTCCTCCCCTCCTACTCCCTCCTCCTTTGTCACGTGCATTTTTAGATTCAGGTCATCCTTTGTTGTGTTCCACTCCCTGCTGCAGGTGACCCTAAGTTAATCCGCAGGTAAAAATTCAGGTCATCCATTGTTCTGTGTGCCACTACCTGCTGCGGGTGTGCATAAAAGACCTCTACCCTTTACGTTTCTGTCTCACTCTGTCTGAAGATGTAATGTACGAAAGTACTCACTGTCGCTCCTTTCATTTCTCCTGTGGTTAGTTTGCATACATATCTTCACGGTGAAGTGAAGTCTCTGCATATATATATATATATATATATATATATATATATATATATATATATATATAGATAGATAGATAGATAGATAGATAGATATATATAGATAGATAGATAGATAGATATAGATATAGATAGATAGATAGATAGATAGATATAGATAGATAGATAGAGATAGATAGATAAACCCTTTTCTCTTCTTTTTTTAACAAAAAAGTTTCATCTTAAAATAATTTCCTATATCCTCTTTTATTACATTTTGTTGCCTTATTTTACCCCCATCTTAAAAAAATTATTCTATTGTATGTCTGATGATAAGCAAGAAGTGGAAGGAAAATATAAGAGAGTATGGAACAGTGGGTGCAAGGATTGTATGGGTGAGGATGAACGTAGGTATACAAGCATGGGCGATTGTATGTGTGTATGCTCCATCAGAGGATCGAGTGGCAAGAGTGAAAGATGAGTTTTGGGCGAGAGTAGAAGCATGTATGGACAAGTTTGAGAGGAGCGAGAGAGTGCTGTTGATTGGAGACATGAATAGCAAAGTTGGGAATGTACAAGTGGATGGAGTGGTTGGTCAGTGGGGTGTGCCAGCTGAAGTAGATGGGAATGGTAGTGCTTTGGTGGACATTTGTGCTTGTAAGGGGTTGGCAATAGCCAACACCTACTTTCGTCATAAGATGATCCACCGGTATACATGGAGAGTGATGAGGAGGATGGATGGTGAACTTGTTGAACGAAAGGCAATGATAGACTACGTGTGTGTGGATGAGCGAATGAGAAGACAAGTGTTGGATGCAAGAGTGTGACGAGCGTGGGGGAATGGAGTCTCGGACCATCACTTAGTGATGGCCAAGGTAAAGATGCAAAGAAAGTGGTTGAGGAGGCAAAGGGGAAGACAGGAGGAGGCAGCTCCTGTGAGAAGAGTGGAGAAATTGCAAGATAGTGAGAAAATGACAGAGTATAAGAGCATAGTGGAAGAAAGATTAGGAAGGTATGAGCTAGAGCAGATGGAAGGGGTGGAAGACGTATGTAAGATATTCACAGAAGAGATAGGCGCAGCGTGTGAGGCGGTTTGTGGAGTGAGGAGGAGATGCAAGGGTGTGCAAGGGACAGCATGGTGGAATGATGAGGTGAAACGAGCTGTGGAACAAAAGAAGAAGGCATATGGTGAATGGTTGGCGAGTAGAGGTAGGGGAGAAGATGAGAGAGAGAAGAGAGAGGTATATGTGAGCAGGAGAAGGGAGGTGAAGAGACTGGTGAAGGAGAGTAAGAAGAAAGTGGATGAAGAGTTTGGGAGGAATCTGAGTGTGAAACGGAGGGAGAGTAAGAAATTGTTTTGGAAGGAGGTAAAGAAAGTAAGGTAGTGTGAAAGGGGAAATAATAGCGGAGTGAAAGATAGGAATAATAGATTGTTGGTGGAGAAGAGAGAGAAATTGAGGAGATGGAAGGAGCACTTTGAGGATTTGTTGAGTGTAGAGAGTGAGAGCAGTGTGAGTATAAGTGGTTGGGGAATGGCTGGGAGAAGAAGAGATGAGAGGAGGGAGGAAGAGATCAGTAGGGCCGAAGTAGTGGAAGCAATGAAGAAGATTAAGTTGGGAAAGGCCCCAGGAATTGATGGAGTGTGTGGTGAAATGCTTAGGTATGGGGGTGAGATTGTTGTGGAGTGGATATGGAAGTTGTGTAGATTGGCTTGGGAAGAGGGAAGGGTTCCAAAGGACTGGAAATCAGGTATAATTGTTCCTCTGTACAAAGTAAAAGGGGAGAGAGAAGTATGTGGTAACCTTAGGGGTATTTGCCTTCTTAGTGTGAGTGGTAAAATATATGGTAGAATACTCATTGATAGGGTTAGGCATATGACAGAGGAGCTAGTTGGAGAAGAACAAGGGGGATTTAGGAAGGGAAAAGGGTGTGTAGATCAGACATTTGTTCTAAGATGTTTAGTGGAGAAGTATCTAGAGAAGGGAAGGAAAGTGTATGCTGCCTTCATGGACTTGGAGAAAGCTTATGACAGAATAGATAGGCAAGGTATGTGGAAGGTATTAAGAATATATGGAGTGGAGGTGAAATTGTTGAGTGCTGTAAAGAGTATGTACGAGGGAGCTAGGACTACGGTGCGAGTTGATGGTGAGTTGAGTGAGTTCTTTGATCTCAATGTGGGACTGAAACAGGGTTGTGTGATGTCTCCATGGCTGTTTAATATATATATGGATGGGGTTGTAAAGGAGGTGCAAGGTAGTGCAGTGGATGTGGGGCTGGCCCTAATGAATGAGGGTGAGATTTGGAAGCTTCCGGTGTTGCTGTTTGCTGATGATACAGTACTGTTGAGTGAAGATGAATGGGAGTTGCAAGGTTTGGTGAATGAATTTGGGACAGTGTGTAGGAGGAGGAAGCTGAAAGTTAATGTAAACAAAAGCAATGTTGTTTGAGAGGAATGGAGTCACAGAGTGTGGAGTGAGGTTGGATGGTGAGGATATGGAGAATGTGAGTGCATTCAAGTACTTGGGTAGTGTGATGAGTAAGGATGGAACTTTGGGGGATGAAGTACGTGAAAGGGTACAGCAGGGAAGGAAGGTTGTTGGTACACTGAAAGCAGTGATGAGAAATAGGGAGATGAGTATGGAAGTTAAGAAGTCACTGCATGATAGTATTGTGATCCCTACCCTGACGTATGGAAGCGAGGCGTGGACCTTGCAAGAGGGGAACAAGTCAAGAGTGAGAGCAGTGGAAATGAGTTACTTGAGAGGAGCATGTGGAGTGGCATGGAGGGACAGGTTGACGAATGAAGAAGTGAAGGAACGTTGTGGGGTAGATGTGGATGTGGTTGAGAAGATTAGGAGAAATACACTGAGGTAGTTTGGACATGTGGAGAGAATGGAGAATGAAAGACACTAAGAGGGTGTATGTAGGTGAGGTGGAGGGAGGGAGAGGGAGGGGTAGACCGAGGATGAGGTGGAGGGATGGAGTTGAGAGGTATATGAGGGAGGGGGGGTGAGTTGGGGGGAGGGCAGTCAAATGGTGGGTGACAGAGTGACTTAGAGGCGTTTTGTCTGCGGCCACCCTTTGTGGGATTAGGGCGTCGGGCTATAGATAGATAGATAGATTATATATTTCAGTTTTCTCCCCTCTATAACCTCTTTTGCATTTTCTTCCCAGGGACATTGCTTCTTTAATGACCTCTTTCTTCCATCTTATTATCTCGCTTCCCTCTCCCACTGTCAATTTTGGTCCTATTTTTCTTGTTTCTTTCGACCTTATTTAAAGTAGAGCCATTGTTTACTAACCTGCTTCTTTCCATACTACAATAATTTGCCCCTTAATTCATTACTTCATTTTTTCTACTTTCCTTACTCCTTCCTCTGTTCCTTCCTTCTTTCATTCATTTTGTTGCTTAAGCATACCACAGGGCTCAGTGACAAAGGAGACGTGAAGCCTCTTTACTCACAGTTTTTGACAACCCACGACTGTGCTGTTTTCTAAAAATTTCGAGTTCTTTGTAAGGTACTACAACGGATTTTTTTTTTTAATGGGCCTTTTTATCTAAGTATTTTAGCAATACTTAAGCTTATAATATTAATATTCCATAGTTTTAGAATACAACCAACCAAAAATGATTGAAGCAAGAAACACAATTTATAATGAATGGGATTGAACCACTGATACTGAATCAGTAGGCAGATTTCCTTGACTGCTTTTTCGAGGGCGGGACTGTTCGTGTCTGCTTCAGTGAGAAGCTTGAGAAGTACTGAACAGTCATAAGCAGTGTTAAGTGTTATGGGACTAACTTTTTTATTTTCCCTTTTATCATATTTTGAGGAGACACTTAACACCCTCAGCTCAAAACCCAGTGGTGGCCAAATGGTGGAGAAGATGGGACGTGAGTTAGTGGTATCCCTTGTACGGCAGGAGATGGTATCGAAAAATATATTTATGTACAGCATCCGTGGATTGGGTAAGCCACACTCCTCTTCTTTTACATCCAGGTTCCATTTCTCCCATTCACGCATTTCTTTATTAATTCATTCATCCATATTGTAACTAACAGTATATCATTCGTGAACTTCCAGATGTCACTCTGACCCTCCTCCGTTCTCTCTCTCCCTCTCTCTCTCTCTCTCTCTCTCTCTCTCTCTCTCTTGTACCCTCAGCAATTTACTCTTCTTTGTCTCCGTTAACTATTCCTATTCTGCGTCATCTAATTACTGCCCATTTTCCTACTTCCTTCTCACTTCCATTTGCTTACACTTTCCACTCACGTCTTTCCTTCCTTGTACTTACTTCCATCTGGCACAGTGTAATCCTGGCTATTTCTTTTTGCACAATCTCTCTTTCTCATTCACTCCTTTCTCGTCATTTTCCTACTCGTTCCTTTCAATCTTTTCATTTGCTTTAATATGATATTCCTTGACTTTTCTCTTTTTCTCTAATTTTATCTTCTTTTTCCAAACTGCATTTTCCCCATTTTTCTGAATTACGTTTACTTTTTCCAGTTATAATATTACCATCATATTTCATAATTTTCCTTCTCTTCCATGCTTCTTTTTTTCCAATTTCTTCCTTCATTCTCTTCTCCTTTCGTCACACTGATTTTCCTCTTACCCTCTCTCTTCAACCCACCCTCTCTCTTCAACCCACCCTCACTCCATTCCACCTTCTCTTCACTCCCAGTCACTCTCATTCCCTCCTATCCTTTACCTTTCACACTCTTCTCGTCCTCTCCACTCCCTCTCTCAATTCTTGTTCACTCTTATACTCTTTCTCAGTTCCCCAACACTTTCCTCAGGGGCCAGGGTGGCTAATGTGATAGAAAAAATTTCAAATATCGTAAAGGATAGTGGTGACAAACCCACTGTGTGCCTCAGTGTAGGAGGCAATGATATTAGTAGCCGTAAGAGTGAGGTACTGTGGCAAAGGTACAAGATGATGTTAGAAAAGGTTAGGGAGAGGGGAGGAACCCCTGTAGTGCTTGGTATTTTACCCAGGTGGCGGGTTGGAAGAGAGTGGTTGAGCATGGCAATAGGTTTAAATTGCCGCCTTGAAAGGTATTGCAGAGATAATGCAATACCTTTCATAGACAGCTGGGACCGGTTTTATGGACGGAGTGCCTTGTATAGTTGGGATGGGACTCATCTTAGCAGGCAGGGAGTTACTGTTTTAGCTGGAATGATAGATAGGGAGTTGGAGGGATTTTTTCGAGGTTGAGAAGTAGGTGTACAGGAAGTTGCAGCAACTACACTCAGAAATCATTATTACCATGTTTGGATAGATACATCAATACTTGCAAAATTAAGAACAAAAGTTCAACCATTAGTGTAGATACATCCACTCAGGCACCTCAAATTGAGCAGGCGATGATAGATGATAGAACAAGCAATGATAGAAGGGCGATAAGCGATAGTAAAAAAAAATGTTATATTAGTAAAGTAAAGAGTTTCCCAGTTAGTAATAAAATAAATAACAGTAAATGCCAAGGTAAAGGCATAACTACTAGTAATAATCTGAAAGTGTACTACACAAACAGCCGGAGTTTACGTAATAAAATGGATGAACTGAGGGCTTTAATTTGTACAGAGAAAATAGACATTGCCGTTATTAGTGAAACTTGGATGAATACGGACACACGAGAATTTTTAGCAGAATATCAGATAAAAGGCTATAATATTTTTGTGTCAAACCGTCAGAGAAGAAAAGGGGGAGGGGTAGCTATTTATGTAAAGGATTCATTAAACTGTTACAATAAAGCAGACATTACAGTAAATAGGGACACAGAAAGTGTCTGGGTCGAAATTAGTAACAATAGGGAGAAATTAGTCTTAGGAGCAATTTACAGATCTCCTAAATTAAGTAGAGCTGATAGCAAATACCTTTGGGAGGAAATTAGGAAAGCATCAGAGTCCAGCTTAGTAATAATTGTTGGGGACCTTAATCTACTAAGGATAGATTGGAGAAATCAGACAGGGGATGCAGAGTCAGAGGAATTTCTAGAGATAGTACAAGATAATTTCCTTTATCAGTATATCAGGGAGCCCACCAGAGGTAATAATATACTAGATTTGGTTTTAGCTAATAAAGAAAATATCATTAGTGATATAGAGGTTGGTGGACGACTTGGTAATAGCGATCATGAAGAAATTAAGTTCAAATTTATTTGGGATGTCTGTTCCGCTGAAAATACCTCCACCGTTACTAATTTTCGTCTAGGAGATTTCGATGGCTTAAGAGCTTATTTTCGAACGGTATTCCACAGGGAGATTAGCTATATGAGGGAATGCCAGGTCAGTGTGGAACCCCAGGTCATAGGTGTGGCGCAGGAAACACGTGGGAATGTCCGTCAGGTGTCTGTGAAGGGGGAGGTGGTAGATAGGAATGTAGTCCAGGTGACGGGAATTAACTCAGCTCCAGTACCAAACAGACGTTCGACCAGTGAGAAGTATAACGAGTTAATAAATATAATACATGGAGGCCAAGATAGATATATTCCTTCAAAACCGTTTAGAACGAATAATTCAGAACCAAGATGGTTAAACAACAGATTAAAATCTCTCATAGGCCAAAGGAAAGGAATATATAGAAAAATAAAACGTGGAGAGGAACACTTACGTAACCGATACACGATTGTAAATAGAGAAGTAAAGAGGGAGATAAGAAAAGCAAAGAGAAGTTATGAAATTAAGGTTGCTAGTTAATCAAAAGAAAACCCCAAGGGTTTTTATCAAATGTATCGAACGAAAAATCAAGATAGGATAGGACCACTGAGAACAGAATCAGGTGACATTACCAGTAAAGATAAAGAAATGTGCTCCATCCTAAATAATTATTTCATATCAGTATTCACCAAGGAAAATCTAGACCTGGTCCCTCAATCAGCAAATATTTACGATGAGAAAACGGAAAATATTCTTAGTAAAATAACCATTAGTAAGGAGGACGTATTGAAAGAAATTAATAAGTTAAAACCTCAAAAATCGCCAGGTCCGGACGATATATATGCAAAAATTATAAAAGAAACCAAAGAAGAATTATGTCAGCCACTTTTAACATTATTTAATGACTCTTTAAGTTCAGGAGAAGTTCCCGAGGCGTGGAAGACCGCAAACGTAGTGCCCATCTTTAAAAAGGGTGATAAATAAGCTGCGTCGAATTATCGTCCGATAAGTCTAACGTCAATAGTAGGAAAAATGTTAGAGTCAATTTTGGCAAATAAGATTAGAGAACACTTAGAAAGATTTAATCTTATAAACCAAAGTCAGCACGGATTCAGGCAAGGACGATCCTGCCTCACAAACTTGTTGTCATTCTACTCGGAGGTCTATGAGGTAGTAGATAGAGATAAAGCTTACGATGTTATTTATCTGGACTTTAGTAAAGCTTTTGATAGGGTCCCACACGAAAGGTTAGTTAGAAAGGTTCGAGCACATGGTATAGACGGCGATATCTTAAAATGGATAGAATCCTGGCTGAAAGGACGAAAGCAGAGAGTATTAATAAATGGAACTAAGTCGGACTGGGGATTAGTTAAGTAACTAGCGGTGTACCACAGGGTTCAGTACTCGGTCCCTTATTATTTATCATATATATAAATGATCTAGACTTAGGAGTCAATAGCAGCATCAGCAAATTTGCCGACGATACAAAAATAGGGCGATTGCCATAACTTACAAAAAGACCTCGATACATTGTCCAAATGATCTAAAACTTGGCAAATGGAATTTAACGTTGAAAAATGTAAAGTACTTAACGTAGGCAAGACCATTGGAGATACTAAATACAGCTTAGATAACAAAGAAATTAGCAAATCGGAATGCGAGAGAGATCTAGGAGTTATGATTAGTAACGACCTTAAGCCAAGGCAACAGTGTATTAATGCGAGAAATAAAGCAAATAGGGTCCTAGGATTTATTTCGAGAAGCGTGAGCAATAGATCATCTATAGTTATACTGAAACTTTATCTAGCATTAGTAAGGCCACATTTAGACTACGCAGTACAATTTTGGTGTCCTTACTATAGAATGGATATTAATTCGTTAGAAAATGTACAGAGAAGAATGACAAAAATGATACATGACGTCCGGAACCTGTCATATGAAGACAGACTGAAAAGATTAAGTCTGCATTCGCTAGAGAGGCGTAGAGTAAGGGGAGACTTAATTGAGGTGTTTAAGTGGATGAAGGGTATAAATAAGGGAGATATCAACAAAGTACTTAAAGTGAGCATACAGGATAGAACTAGAAATAATAGTTTCAAACTAGAAAAATTCCGTTTCAGTAAGGAAATAGGTAGAAATTGGTTTGGTAATAGAGTAGTAGACGAATGGAATAAGCTACCTAGTAAAGTAGTTGCTGCCTCTTCCATTGAGAGTTTCAAGCATAGGCTAGATAAGCATATGACAAATAAGGGGTGGATATAGAAAAAAGAAAATCTTATAACCAATACTAATTCATAATTTTTCCTTTTCAGGTTACACTGTGATAGTCTCTATTTTCCTTTCACACTTTCCTGTAAAATGTCCACGCCAGTTTTTCTATACGGCGTGGTGTTCTTTCTGACTTTTTCCTGCCGGCTTCGGCTGGAGGGTTTGGAGGGCGGGGGAGAGCCTTCTTCTTTGCTGTCCTTATCTCATTCTAGTAGTTCAGTTACTCTTCTAGGAGCTGCCTAGCATGGGCCAACCGGCCTACTGCAGTTATCCTCTCTTCTTATGTTCTTATGTTCTCTCTCTCTCTCTCTCTCTCTCTCTCTCTCTCTCTCTCTCTCTCTCTTTCGTGTCCTTTATTATTTCTCTCCATCCTCGACTTTCATATAATCTCAGAACTCCCCCCTCGTTTCAGTTTCTTCTTCCTTTTATCTTAACTTTCCTTCTCTGACCAACATCTTCTCCATTCACTTTCATTATGAATCTGTACTCAGTCTTCAAGCAGCTCTTGTTCCTTCTTTCCTCTCCCTTTCCTTTTTTTCATTTTTCTTTTCTTGTTGTCACATTTTTCTACAAAAAATTGTGAAATATGAGAAGCCTATTTTGGGCGATAATGTCATTTGTAATTATGTCCGCAACGGTTGAAATTTGGGCCCATCTTCACAGAACAATATTTACTGAAAATTCCTTCATCTTGCATTCCCTTTTATAATCTACCTATCCATCTATCTCTATCTATCTATCTATATATATATATACATACAGTATATATGTGTGTGTGTGTGTGTGTGTGTGTGTGTGTGTGTGTGTGTGTGTGTGTGTGTGAAAGTGTGTATATATCCATGGATGCGTATATATATATATATATATATATATATATATATATATATATATATATATATATATATATATATATATATATATATATATATATTATATATGTCTGATGATAAGCAAGAAGTGGAAGGAGAATATAAGAGAGTATGGAACAGTGGGTGCAAGGATTGTATTGGTGAGGATGAACGTAGGTATACAAGCGTGGGCGATTGTATGTGTGTATGCCCCGACAGAAGATCGAGTGGCAAGAGTGAAAGATGAGTTTTGGGCGAGAGTAGAAGCATGTATGGACAAGTTTGAGAGGAGCGAGAGAGTGCTGTTGATTGGAGACATGAATGGCAATGTTGGGAATGTACAAGTGGATGGAGTGGTTGGTCAGTGGGGTGTGCCAGCTGAAGTAGATGGGAATGGTAGTGCTTTGGTGGACATTTGTTTGTAAGGGGTTGGCAATAGCCAACACCTACTTTCGTCATAAGATGATCCACCGGTAAACATGGAGAGTGATGAGGAGAATGGATGGTGAACTTGTTGAACGAAAGGCAATGATAGACTACGTGTGTGTGGATGAGCGAATGAGAAGACAAGTGTTGGATGCAAGAGTGTGACGAGGGTGGGGGAATGGAGTCTCGGACCATCACTTAGTGATGGCCAAGGTAGAGCTGCATAGAAAGTGGCTGAGGAGACGAAGGGGACGACAGGAGGAAGCAGCTCCTATAAGAGTGTAGAAATTGCAAGATAGTGAGAAAATGACAGAGTATAAGAGCATAGTGGAAGAAAGATTGGGAAGGTATGAGCTAGAGCAGATGGAAGGGGTGGAAGACATATGTAAGATATTCACAGAAGAGATAGGCGCAGCGTGTGAGGCGGTTTGTGGAGTGAGGAGGAGATGCAAGGGTGTGCAAGGGACAGCATGATGGAATGATGAGGTGAAACGAGCTGTGGAACAAAAGAAGAAGGCATATAGCGAATGGTCAGCGAGTAGAGGTAGGGGAGAAGATGAGAGAGAGAAGAGAGAGGTATATGTGAGCAGGAGAAGGAAGGTTAAGAGACTGGTGAAGGAGAGTAAGAAGAAAGTGGATGAAGAGTTTGGGAGAATCTGTGTATGAAATGGAGGGAGAGTAAGAAATTGTTTTGGAAGGAGGTAAAGAAAGGTAGGCAGTGTGAAAGAGGAAACAGTAGGGGAGTGAAAGATAGGAATAATAGATTGTTGGTGGAGAAAAGAGAGAAATTGAGGAGATGGAAGGAGCACTTTGAGGATTTGTTGAATGTAGAGAGTGAGAGCAGTGCGAGTATAAGTGGTTGGGGAATGGCTGGGAGAAGAAGAGATGAGAGGAGGGAGGAAGAGATCATTAGGGCCGAAGTAGTGGAAGCGATGAAGAAGATTAAGTTGGGAAAGGCCCCAGGAATTGATGGAGTGTGTGGTGAAATGCTTAGGTATGGGGGTGAGATTGTTGTGGAGTGGATATGGAAGTTGTGTAGATTGGCTTGAAGAGGGAAGGGTTCCAGAGGACTGGAAATCAGGTATAATTGTTCATTTATACAAAGGAAAAGGGGAGAGAGAAGTATGTGGTAACCATAGGGGTATTTGCCTTCTTAGTGTGAGTCGTAAAATATATGGTAGAATACTCATTGATAGGGTTAGGCATATGACAGAGGAGCTAGTTGGAGAAGAACAAGGGGGATTTAGGAAGGGAAAAGGGTGCATAGATCAGATATCTGTTCTAAGATGTTTAGTGGAGAAGTATCTAGAGAAGGGAAGGAAAGTGTATGCTGCCTTCATGGACTTGGAGAAAGCTTATTACAGAATAGATAGGCAAGGTATGTGGAAGGTATTAAGAATATATGGAGTGGAGGGGAAATTGATGAGTGCTGTGAAGAGTACCGGTATGTACGAGAGAGCTAGGACTACGGTGCGAGTTGATGGTGAGCTGAGTGAGTTCTTCAATCTCAATGTGGGACTGAAACAGGGTTGTGTGATGTCTCCATGGCTGTTTAATATATATATGGATGGGGTTGTAAAGGAGGTGCAAGGTAGGGCAGTGGATGTAGGGGTGGCTCTAATGAATGAGGGTGAGATTTGGAAGATTCCGGTGTTGCTGTTTGCTGATGATACAGTATTATTGAGTGAAGATGAATGGGAGTTGCAAGGTTTGGTGAATGAATTTGGGACAGTGTGTAGGAGGAGGAATCAGAAAGTTAATATAAACAAAAGCAAAGTTATGGTGTTTGAGAGGATTGAAGTCACAGAGTGTGGAGTGAGGTTGGATGGTGAGGATATGGAGAATGTGAGTGCATTCAAGTACTTGGGTAGTGTGATGAGTAAGGATGGAACTTTGGGGGATGAAGTGCGTGAAAGGGTACAGCAGGGAAGGAAGGTTGATGGTACACTGAAAGCAGTGATGAGAAATAGGGAGGTGAGTATGGACGTTAAGAAGTCACTGCATGATAGTATTGTGATCCCTACCCTGACGTATGGAAGCGAGGCGTGGACCTTGCAAGAGGGGAACAAGTCAAGAGTGAGAGCAGTGGAAATGAGTTACTTGAGAGGAGCATGTGGAGTGACGTGGAGGGACAGTTTGACGAATGATGAAGTGAAGGAACGTTGTGGGGTGGATGTGGATGTGGCTGAGAAGATTAGGAGAAATACACTGAGGTGGTTTGGACATGTGAAGAGAATGGAGAATGAAAGACTGACTAAGAGGGTGTATGTAGGTGAGGTGGAGGGAGGGAGAGGGAGGGGTAGACCGAGGATGAGGTGGAGGGATGGACTTGAGAGGTATATGAGGGAGGGGGTGAGTTTGGGGAAGGGTAGTCAAATGGTGGGTGACAGAGTGACTTGGAGGCGTTTTGACTGCAGCCACCCTTTGTGGGATTAGGGCGTCAGGCTATAGATAGATAAATAGATATGTATATATATATATATATATATATATATATATATATATATATATATATATATATATATATATATATATATATATATATATATATATATATATATATATATATATATATATATATATATGTACTGTTTATATATTTGTATATATATATATATATATATATATATATATATATATATGTATATGTAATTATATATACTGTATATATGTACCGGTATATATATATATATATATATATATACAGCCCTTGCAGTATTCTATAACACAGATTTGTTTTTGTGCGGTCACCTTCAGTGTGACAAAAAATATATACCGAGGTCACAAACAGATATACTGCAGGAGGCTGTCAAGCATGTAACCTCAGATGGCCCGCCCAAAGTCAGTATCATGAGTTATGATGGCAGGTGAGACGTGTACTGTGAATGGTCGCATAATGTTACATCCATATGTACATCCACTGGCTGCATAGAATGTCCTACATTGTTTTTTGGTGGCCTCCCGCCTCGTGGCGACGTCTGAGATACCTACTCCCGTGGTACAGAGCATTGTTATTAACTCGTCACGTCCCGAGCTATTTCGCACCACTAGCACCCCCCAATCTCGATGTATTTTTGAAAAAATTTTTTCTGGCTAAAACCTCTGCTTTTGGTGAGAAACGTCGAAATTTCATAGAGAAATCACTCACCTTAGGTTTAAAATACTCGATCCAGGTAGCAGTACCTCCTTACCTGACTGGGTTTTCTAAATGGCTGGCACCAAAGAAAACGAGTTCTATGGGAGGGTAACTATTTCACACCACTCATAAACGGTATTTATTTATTTCCTTGGTACGAATTTCTTATGTAGTACGAGAGTATATTGGTTTTCAAGCAGTAATAAAGGCATTATAAGCATTGTTTCACTCACTAACTCATCACCATACCTGACCTTCTTTTGCCACATTACCTGATCATCATTTCTGACTGTTTCTTCCTCTAATGCTATGTAATCTTTGTCCTCCACATTGTCATCGATTGGGGAATCACTCTGGCCCTGAATGTCTTTATTGGCCAGGTCACTTGTAACAGGTGAATTGCTGAGACAATGGCGTGCAGGGGGAGGGGGGGGAGGTTATGCAGTGTAAGGCATTGTCCCTGCTTGGCATCTTGTAGAGGAATAGAGGAAGGTGTCCCGTGTATATGTACGAAAAATCACGTGCAAAAATTGAAAACTGTGCAAATTAGGGACCTTGCAATTGCACGACGTACCAGTACGTCGTCGGGACTGGCAAATGGAAAATGTTGCAATGTACCCATACGTCAATGGGACGCGGCGGGTTAAGCGTTGTGCCTCACAGCCGACTGGACCCACCAACAAACTACGGCGCTTAACCTATAGCAGAAAATGGAGATAATGCGAGAGTTAGAGGGTGGGAAGAGACAAGTTGACTTGCCAGAGAAGCAGAAGGTTATTGAAAGCACCTTCGGGACAATTTGGAAAGAGAAAATGAAGATAAAGGCATTCACCATGAGCAATCCCACAGCAGCAGAACAAGCTGCAATGAACATCAGGAGGGCAGCTCTGAAGCCCATGGAGCGACTTTTAAATCGGTTTGTCGAGGGAGGGAGAGAGAGAGAAGAGAGAGAGAGAGACAGAGAGAGAGAAACATCCCTACTGATAGTGGTGTGCTATGTGAAAAGGCCAAGCATTTCTACAGCGAGGTAAGTAGAATGCTAAACCAGGAGAAACCCACAACCTTCAAGGCCTTGAAAGGTTTGTTAATTTCTTTTATTAATCGGACTGGGTTCTAAGAGTGTTTAACTGGTGAGGAGGCCAGTGCTGATGTTTCTGCTGCTTCTACCTTCCCAGTATTTCTTAGAGATGGTGGGTACACCCAGGACCCCCAGGACCAGATTTTTAATGCTGATGTGACGGGGCTTTATTGGAAAAGAAAAATGCCCACAAGGACCTACATCCAATGGTGTGAGTAGCAGGCCCATGGTTACAACCGGTCCAAGGAAGGGCGCACTCTACTCCTAACCTGTAATGCCTCTGGGACCCGCAAAATGAAACCACTTGTTATCTCACAAGCCAAGAAATTACACGCCTACAGGAATTGTGACAAGGACAAGCTCAATGTGCACTGGATGTACAACAAGAAGGGGTGGATGTTGGGCACAGTTTGTATTGAATTGCTTGACAAGTGCTTCACCAAAGAAGATTTCTGCAAGTGACATAACTGGAATTTAAGATTCTGCTCCTCCTAGACAATGTGCCAGGTCACTCACCACTCCTTGACGATCGCCACCCCAATATGAAGGTTTTGTTCATGCCTCTGAACACAATCTCACTACTCCAGCCATTCGAGCAAGAAGTGACTGCAAAGTTCAAGGCAACCTAGTCCTAGAAGACTTTGTCTATGCTCCAAGTTTCCACCAACACCAGTGAAGATTGGAACGAGCTAGCAGTTTCACCAGAATCACCACGGCCTTAGTCACCCCACCTGGCATGAGCCGTGACTCCCCACTGCCACCAGCTGCCATCGCCGCCTCCACTGCCACACAGCACTCTAGGGAAGCACAGTGTGTCATCAACTTTTGGAAATCATTCAAAATCAAAGGTGGAGTGCACACCACTGCTGAAGCCTGGAATGAGCTGATGTAGGCCATGGTGCATCTCGCCTGGCACAACATTTTGCAAGGTTTGCCAGGCCACAGGACTGACTTAGAGACGGAGCCACAGAGTGTTGACGCAGTGATTGACACATGGGTGGATGCAGCATGGAGAGTCGCTGGCATGGAACAACTCGACATTGCTGACATGCTGGAGTTTCTTGCCCAGACCCCTTTCCTGGAAACCAAGGAACTGTTGGACCAGCTGCAAGAAGAGAGTGAAGAACAGGGAGAGCCTATTCTTTCTCCTCATATCCTAGTCAGTTCCCCTCAGTTTGGCCAAATCTCTAAGGATACTTGGCTAAATATAGTCGGAATGACAGATGACGACGGGCAAGCTGTCCTGGTTAGGTCTGTGAGGGTCTATCCAAGCGTCCTGGTGCAACTTTCTCAAAATGTGCAACTTGAACGAAGTTCAGAGACTGACTGAGCAATGGCAATCTCCTCTCCCTCATAGGATTCAGAGATGCCAAACATTATTTAATTATAATTTCTTAAATACAAGGAATTACTTTACAAAATTTACAAGGAAAGCCCAATTTAACAAATCGATCTTATTTTCAAATAAGAATAAGGTCATGTATTCATTTTTAT
Source organism: Coenobita brevimanus (assembly GCF_032717465.1). Taxonomy (NCBI): domain Eukaryota; kingdom Metazoa; phylum Arthropoda; class Malacostraca; order Decapoda; family Coenobitidae; genus Coenobita; species Coenobita brevimanus. Next base: position 7,590,223 of record NC_136969.1, read on the forward strand.
GTACATTAAGGTACAGTACCTTCTCCCATTTTCCACGTCATAACAACATGCAGGCACAGTCAGGTTCAGTGGAATCTTCCTAAGTATTTATACACGTATTTACAGTATAGTTGTCCATAAAGGTTAAACACAGTGGCATTTAAATTATTAATAATAATGATTATTAACTAGAGCAAACTCTTTAGTTAATAACCACCTTGAATTAGCAATGAACGTTCTCTTGAATTTTCCTCTGCCTTTTAACGGGGACAACTAACTAAAAAAAGGAGAACAAATACTGCTAAACACAAGATAACTCACTCTGTGGGAAAATAGTTTCCACACATTTCATCTTCTCATGAGCTCGAGTGTCTTTTAACGAATACTTGTTGATTTTGGTTGTATTAGCTTTCCTTACTACCTCAGCTAATTCTCATAGCACTTTTGTTAGTCTGTTATTCAACTCATCAGTGTAACACTTGGCATCAGACAGAGCCTGAAATCTGTTCATTATTTCTAGTTGAAAGGGTGCTTTGTTTCCACTTATTTTTATAGGGCATATCTTCTTATTTTTAATCATCTTCTTCCTTTCACTTTTGAAACGTAATGTGGCTGTGCAACCCAGCATTCTTTAGTCATGTCTTATATTTACTTTGTTGATAACCGTGACATTTATGATAGTGTTATTCTTATTGGACAAGGATTGTGGAA
>NC_136969.1:7595912-7613412 GCF_032717465.1 Coenobita brevimanus
CCATGGAGGCGGTGACAGATGAGTCCAGCTCGTCCTTAGACATTGCTGGCGGCTTGTGTACTTCCGCCATGGTCGTAGCCGTATCGTTAGTCGGGTCTGGGGCCGGGTCGTCAACTTGAGAGGTCGTCCTTCGGTTGAAGGGAGCCTCCAGCCTAAGCCTCTTCCTCGGAGTCTGGCGAGGAGTAGCTGGTTGAGGCTTACTAGTCCGGCGCTCTCATCGGTGAGGGACTGTATGCACATCACGGACGAAGCACTCGGGGATGATAAGGTTGGGCAGCCCATTCTCCTTGAAGATCTTAGGAAGGAGAACAGGCAAAGCCTTCGCTGTCGCGATGCACATCTTGACGACCCCTGACCCCTGATCCCTGGGCTGGCGCCACTGAACCGTGGGACGCCGCCGTGCATAGGCAGAGCCCTTCACGGCAGCCCCTCCCGGTCCGGTGACGTCCCTAGCCTCAGGACCCTTGGGCGTTCCGAAGAGGGCAAACTCCACCATCTCGCCATCGCCTAAGGAGCACTGGAGATGCCGTGATTTGGGTTAGGAATTGCCTGATGGTGCACAAAAATATCAATGCCAGTGTCCTGGTGTTTGATAAAACTGTGCCCCACCCAAACGTTACACCAAACCGCAGCTCCTCTGATCTTCGTCTGGGTCATAGAAGGCCGAAGCCTGCTGTCTGTCCCCCTCAATGGATCGTGAGCAACAGCAGGAGAGGTTGCAGCAGGAACAGGATCTGGACGTCCACACACTTCCATGGTTCGTCCCTCTCCTCATGTGACGTGAGCAACTCTCCAATCTCTCCCACACCCAGCCACCCTCCCTCCCACTCACAGTTACCAGACATGTGGGGTTTGGGTGCTGCTTCATGACTATTCGTTGCCACCAATGCTCCGAAAAGTGGGTAATGCAGAACTTTCCCCGACTGTACATACATACATATATTTCTACATCTATCAGTCTGTTTATAGCTATCTATCTATCTATCGATCTGTCTATCTATCTATCTATCTATCTATCTATAGTGTTAAGAAACTGGATTGCTAGTTATATTGTTCTGGAGAATTCCCGTTGTTTCTTGCATTTCCATACTTCCGTTACGAGTCACAGTTGCCAGGTAGCCTGCTGTTTGTGATCATAGTTATTTTGTAAGTTGTACATTAATTTTTGTGCTCCTTTTCTCTATAATGTTATATTGATATGATTGTTAAATTATGTATTTTAAGTCTGTATGCTAAATAACGTAGAGTGTTGTACAGTGTAAGAAAACTCTGGCATGTTTTGGATGTCCCCGAGTTGGTAACTGTTGTAACTGTTGTTCCCTCGTAAATACAGGAGAACTGTGAAGTGTAGAAAAATCTAGAATAAAGGAAGCTTATAAATTATAAGGATGGGGAAGTGGCTAAAGGAGTTTCAGTCAGTTCCAGTTCAGCCTGAGTGTAGTTCAGTGTCAGTGCAGTGCAATTTGTATATTTTCGGTGCTTGTGAAAAATAGTGAAGTGTTGTTGGCAAACAGTGAAGTGGTATTGCTGTTTGTGTATCTTCAGTGCATGTGAAAATAGTGAAGTGAAGTGAATTTGGAAAGCAGTAAGTGTAATTATCTGGAAACTAAAGACAGTGAACTTAAGAAGCCAGAGTTTATTTATGATGCACGGGCTGATCCTGTGTACTACACACTGAAAGGCTGCCTTTGGGAAGATTAACTTACTGGGCAAAGTCCTTCCTATACTGAACTGCTGCTGTTGGAGCCTGTGGCAGTGTGGGACGGGGACGTGTATATATATATATATATATATATATATATATATATATATATATATATATATATATATATATATATATATATAGAGAGAGAGAGAGAGAGAGAGAGAGAGAGAGAGAGAGAGATATATATATATATATATATATATATAGAGAGATAGAGAGATATATAGATAGATAGATATTGTGATATATATATATATATATATATATATATATATATATATATATATATATATATATATATATACATATATATATATATATATATATATATATATATATATATATATATATATATATATATATATATATATATATATATATATATATATATATATATATATATATATATATATATATATATATATATATATATATATATATATATATAGCATAGCACCTAAGACCCTATTCACACCAATAAGGGACATAAAAGAGTGAAATGAGGTTTTAAAGGTAAGCATGGAAAACACAGTACAATATGAAACATTCTGGGTACTTACAAGTCCCTGGCCATCTCGATGAATAACCCACCTCCTCTCAGACTCTGACAGTAAAAAGGAGTACCTGAAGCACCTGCAGTACACTGTACATGAAGTCTTGCACTGAACTTAGTCATTTGCACTCAGAATTCCATTCTATTAACACTGCGCACTCTAGTCTTACTTGCGCTCCATTGCACCTTAATGAAATAAGTGTTGCACTCTGCATTAAGTCTTTGCACTCCTATATCCATTTTCTTAACATTATACACTCTAGTCTAATTTGCGCTCCATTGAATGTCAATAAAATCAGTGTTGCACTCTGCACTTTAGTCTTTGTACTCACAATTCTAATGTTAGGACTCCATATTATAATTGCAAATCATAATAGATAGATAGATAAATAGATAGATAGACAGCCCTATGCGAGCCTGGGAAAAGGAAATGAGCTTGCAAATTACACTGAGGAAAGCTGACGACAGCGGCCAGTAAGGAGATGATGCAGTTAGTTGTCAGCAGTCCAACCGTGAACAAAGACCTAGTGACCATACACACACATACACACATACTCACACACAGGCTGCTAGAACTTTCCACTCACAAGGAACACACATGACACACCCCTGCTACACCAGAATTTAGGAAAGAGAGCTCAGAAGGAGACAAGCCTTAGAACAGGCAGGTCAGAAAAAGGAAGGGCTTGGCAACTTGAGAGAGAGAGAGACAGAGAGAGAGAGACAGAGAGATAGCTAGCGGGACTGGACTCTATACTCCGCTCCGTGTGAGAGACTTGTTAATATTTCCAAGACAAATAAAAATAGTCCCATACTATTCTTTACCTCTCCTGTCACTACATGACAAATGGGAAGCTACTCCAAGATATAAAAACCGCTCGTTCATAAGTCTAATATATATAGAACTCAGCCACAAAGGAACCACAGTCTTTTATGACATTTAGTCATTTTACGACATTTTCATTTTTATGACATTTGGTGGCAGTGGTGGGATTCGAACCCACGCCTCCGAAGAGACTGGAGAATTCCTACAAAATATCAAGATTGAAAACAAAAAGAATACCTCTCACAACCAGCTCCTGACAGTATTCTCTCCAACCAGCCCCCTCCGTCTCCCAGATCATCATGCTGATGCAGAGGTGAAGGGATCACACGACGCCTTGCAAGTAGTTTAACAAAATATTGATACGATCTTGCAATTTGTACGACGAACCAGCAAATCTACGGACATCGTCTCCGAATTAAAAGCAAATTTCTACAAAAGCAGGCGAGACTCTACAAGATTAGCTTCAGTTCTACAGTGAATCCCTACAAAATACAGCCTACAATGCAAATAGTCTACAAGTCTACAAAACAACTCTATAATCTTCACATAACTTCAAGCAGCAACAAGAAGAATATAAAACAAAGCAAGTAAAGAAGAGCAAAGACCAAAGCAATGAGCACACCACTCTCTCCCGCCATTCGCTGACGCAGAGGTCAAGACACGCAGCAAAACACCAAATCCATATTCACAACTCATCTTACTCACTCGTCTTCACTCAAGTTACTCATCGCTACTCATTCACTCACCACAGCTACCATTGTGGGAAGCCGACGTCACCATGTGCTGAGACGACAACACGCCAATCAACCCGCGAAGGACAACGCTATCACCACGTGCAATACCACTCACACCATTTCCACCACGGTAAAAGTTAGTGAGTTACATAGTTACTTCATTTATACAATACACAGTGATAGACAATAAGCTTCTGCACAAACATATAAAACGTGCTGTATAGTTACAGCTTAAATACACATACTTACTTCAGTTATCTGCAAAACTCAACACTAAATAATCACCAACAATAAATATTCTACACTGTATATATTCATTCATTTATTATAACATTTATTTACTACCAACGAGTGTTACCATTTATACCTACATAAAATACGTGTTTCATATATACAACTATACATTATTACATCTACAAAGTAATAAAGAAAATATACCACCACAGTTACTCAGTGAGCAATTAAAAGAACTGCATTAAACATTTATTAATTAAAACTACCTAGTGGAAACATATAAATTAAATTACAAGGTAAACTAGAAAAAAAAAAAAATGGCCAACACAAATGACGTTAGCAAGAGTGAACATCTTCAACACAATCGTGAAGACAAAGATTTCCACACAATGCTGACACACATATTACCCACGATAGGTACAAGTGAACAACAAGTCAGTGTGTATAGTTAATACTGTATATAGTGTATATATTTTTTTATATAAAATAACAAAATATGGGACTATATAATATCATTTTCAGTAATACCTGTGCAATATAAACTAAACTTTAAAAAAGTATCCCAAGGAAATTAGCCAGTAATTATGCAACCATGAACAACATAGAAAAAGCGTACACAAGCGAAGAAAAACAAACTATAGAAAATCAATACATACCAAAAAAAAAAGAAAAAAAAAGAAAGAAAATAAAACAAAAAAAAAGAGAAATAGAGTAAGATCACATAACAAACAAATGAAAATAAGTGTAAGTTTTACTACATATGCCAAAATACCACATAAACTACAAACAAAAAAGCAAATTGTTCTCTCCACAAGCAAGTGGCATGACACATCATCACTATCATCGACCGCAGCATATGTTAGGACTGCAATTATTACAATTATGTAACTCCATATTATAATTATGTAACGACAAACGATTACATTATGTTACACTTGCTACAATTATGTAACTACAAACAATATGTACCAATTTATGTGACAGTTGCATTAACAAGATGTAACTTTTATGTAACTTTAACTACAATTATGTAACTACAAACAATACTACAAACAATATGTACCATTTCTGTGACAGTTGCACTAACAAGATGTAACTTTTATGTAACTTTAACTACAATAATGTAACTACAAACGATATGTAACAATTATGTAACGACAAACGATTGCATTATGTTACACTTTGCCAATTAACAGTTGCATTAACAAGATGTAACTTTTATGTAACTTTAACTACAATTATAAGGCCAAGACACTTATATAAGGCCAACACAATTATGCATTAACACAATATAAGTCATACAATTATAGCACAATTCTGTATTACCAGTATCATCATACAAGTTAGGTGAAATATTAGACATTACTAAAGTGATAACTCTATGTAATGTATAACCTAGCAGTATTACCATTGCACAATTATATGCGTACGTCTGTTGTACATGCACGTCTTACAAAGTGTTATACAACAACCATTGCATTTATTCGAATATGTATACAACTTGTTTAAAATGTAATATTACTGAATAATCACTATTTACTATATTATATGTATACAATATTCATACAATTATGTTACTTTTACAATATTATGTATTTCACTTAATTAGCTTATAGGTTCATTATAATGTGTATATAATATATATTAATATGTTAGAACTATTAACTGTCGATGGTACGCCATTTTCGCGCGGCCGAGCAGTGTGTTAGGACTCCATATTATAATTGCAAATCATAATAGATAGATAGATAAATAGATAGATAGACAGCCCTATGCGAGCCTGGGAAAAGGAAATGAGCTTGCAATTTACACTGAGGAAAGCTGACGACAGCGGCCAGTAAGGAGATGATGCAGTTAGTTGTCAGCAATCCAACCGTGAACAAAGACCTAGTGACCATACACACACATACACACAGGCTGCTAGAACTGTCCACTCACAAGGAACACACGTGACACACCCCTGCTACACCAGAATTTAGGAAAGAGAGCTCAGAAGGAGACAAGCCTTAGAACAGGCAGGTCAGAAAAAGGAAGGGCTTGGCAACTTGAGAGAGAGAGACAGAGAGATAGCTAGCGGGACTGGACTCTATACTCCGCTCCGTGTGAGAGACTTGTTAATATTTCCAAGACAAATAAAAATAGTCCCATACTATTCTTTACCTCTCCTGTCACTACATGACAAATGGGAAGCTACTCCAAGATATAAAAACCACTCGTCCATAAGTCTAATATATATATATATAACTCAGCCACAAAGGAACCACAAAGTCTTTTATGACATTTAGTCATTTTATGACATTTTCATTTTTATGACACTAATTTCTTAACACTATGCACTGTTTTCTTCACTGCACAACACTGTAAATTCCCGTGTGGTCTAGTGGAGAGTTCTTGCCATTTAATCACTGTCAGGGTCTGAGAGTAGCTGATGCAGGTGGCCTAGGGGTGCCTCGCTGGGTCGTGGTGATGGACTACCCACTGCAGACGACTCTGAAGACAGGCACAAACTCACGTCCAGTGGTGACTCCACTGTGCCTGATGTGCTGGGCTGTGGCTAGGAGGATGAGGGTCTGTTTTGGGGAGGCAGTGGAGTGGAGCTAGAGCTTGGCACAGCAAGGGTCACGGGTCTGAAAAAGCTGTCAATGGTTGATTGACGCAAGGAATGACGATTTTGGTGATTAACGATGCGCTACCTGAAAGCACGCACTTCTTCCACAAGTCCCAAGGGCCCCATCTCCCTGTCACAGTCCGGGTGTTCCATGTAGTCGAGAACGAACTCTACGTGTTCCCAGAGTGTGCTTAGCTTGGGGATGGTGGCAGTCCACATCATCGTCGCCGTCCTCGTCGGCATCTTCAAGCTGGGTAATGACACCTGCAACTGAAGATGTGATCTTGATATCAGACATGGTCTGATACCCATGATCGCCCTCGTCGTCATCCAATCACTCACGCACTTCGTCCACATCAACATGGTCGCCATGCGCACGTAGACGTGCATGGAAGTCATCCACGTCAAAACCTACGAAATCGTGCTCCACATCCGTTCCGAGAAGCAGATGAGACCAATCACTTTCTAGAGTCTTGACAGGGACTTCCTTTCATGCACTGGCCCAGTTGTAGATTGCAGACTTGATGTTGTAGCGGCAAAGGTTTTCCAAAGTCCACTGGCCTAGCGTGTCCCGTCCCTCCCTGCGCTCGTCCTCATCCTCGAGAACAACCATCACCTCGTCCAGAAACTTCCGTTAGTACAGCCTCTTCATTGCCACGATCACTCCTTGGTCCATTGGTTGGATGAAAGCAGTCATGTTAGGTGGCAGAAACATGCATCTAATGTGCCCATTCTCAGCCACCAAGTCCTTGTCGCATGGGTGAGCAGGTGCATTGTCAAGGAGAAGGAGGGCCTTCACCTGGTCGTGTGGGATTCCCAGTTTCTCCATCTGGCAATGGATGACCTCCTTGACAAAATGGTGATAGAACCAGTTTTTGAAGATGTGGGCAGTGAACCATGCCTTCAAAGAATGGTACCAAATGACAGGAAGGACAAGCATTACCCCACGAAGACACCGAGGCTGCTTTGCACGGCCAACAATAACGGGCTTAAGCCGGTGCATGCTGTTAGCATTGGCACAACACAAAGTAGATATCTCTTGCTTGGAGAGCTTGCGGCCAGGTACACGCTTCTCCGTCTCCTCGGCTAGAGTGTTCATTGGCAGAGAGCGATAGAATAAACCAGTTTCATCAGCGTTGTAGACATGACCGAGAGTGAGGCCCTCCCTGTCGATCAAGCACTTCACCCTGTGCCGAAACTCCTCTGCTCCATCTTCTTTGGCGTCCAGAGCTTCGCCATGGGCCTTACGGTTGGTAAGGCCATATCGTAACTTGAACACGAAGAGCCAACCCTCAGATGCCTTGAAGTCTGGGGTGTCGTGAAGCCTTGTGAACTTCTCAGCAGCAGCCTTCAGCTCCATGCCATGCACCAGCACACCAGCAGCACGTTGCTGTCGATACCAAATCAACGCGGAGCGGTCGACTTCTGCATACCTGGGAGTAAACATCATCTTCCTCTCCACGATGCGTTTGCTCTTCGACAAGAAGTCAGTTTGTCACGGGATGTCTTGATATCAAACATAGTAGATCGGGCCAGGTTGAATTCACGAAGGATGCGTGAGGTTGACCATCCCGCGTCCACCTTGTCCAATATCTCCCTCTTCTTCTCCAGAGTCAAAACCACTCTCTTCCTCTTCTCAGGCGGCTGGGCCATCATCACACACACGAAGAAGAGGCAGGAGAGCAGCAGCAGAGCCTGCAGCAGGTAGGGCACCACCACAAAAGCGAGCACGTGGGCAGCCATGATCACGAGCATGCACTCACAACAAGAGACGGGCGGTAAGTGGGGAAGATGCATGGGCACTCTAGCAGACGGTGGCGGAACTACGCACCAAAACACAGCTATTCTGCGCCACATGCGCCGAGTTCAAATTAAGGGGGTAAAAAAGTTGATTTTTTTTTTGGGGGGGGGGATTTTTTGCCCATTTTGGGAATATTGGATCCCATGACTAAAATATCCGGTAAGTGGGGATGTCCGGAAAGTGGGCATTCGGATAGTATGGGAATTACTGTAGTTACATCTGGTTAAACAAATGGAATACAAGGACAGAAGTCGATTTGTTCCCTTGAGATAAGTTTGAGGGACAGTCATTATAGTTCGGTAAAATAATTAATGCCTATGAGAATGAAGGTTCATAAATGTAAACAATGATGTGTTAAAAAAGGGTTTATGTCCCTAGCTGAAAATGGAGGAAAGATTTATTTCGTTCTCGACTCCTATTGGTGGATGATATAATCATTTTCATTCTTGCACCTCCCAGACGAACTAATATGAGATTTGAGAACATTAATTGTATCACACTAGCGGAAAATAATCCGGTGTTCCTAACCCCCCCTCAGACTGTGTGACTGGAGAGTACGGGTATGTAATTAATGATAAACACCATCCTGACAGGTTTTGTAAACTTTGTAGTTTATCAGCTTACTAGAGACTGAACGAAATGTCGGTGGATGGCTTGAGACTGAAGCAAATGCTGGTGAAAGAATGGAAACTAATGTCCATTCTGGTGAAAGATTGGGATTAAAGCAAATGAGAAAGATCAGAGACTGAGGTAAATGTTGGTAAAAGACTGGAATGTGTTGTAAATATTAGTGGATGACTGGCGACTGAAGTAAATACCCATCATTCCCGAATGCTCACTTACACTCCAACGTGTCCGTGGAAATTATTGGTGAATAGTGTCCAACAATTATTTTATCGGGTCAAGGAGTGGTTTTCTATTTTAAACCCAAGATTCGGGAAGAAGGAGTGTGTGGTATGTTTTGGTCAGTCTGTGTGTGTGTGTGTGTGTGTGTGTGTGTGTGTGTGTGTGTGTGAGTGAGTGAGTGAGAGAGAGAGAGAGAGAGAGAGAGAGAGAGAGAGAGAGAGAGAGAAGAGAGAGAGAAAACAGTTACTCAAAAGTTTTAGCTGATCTTAACTAAACATGGTGGCAGGCTTAAGGGGTAACACTACAGTAAGTAAACCAGTGTATTTGAGAACACTAGATCAAACGTCCAGGTCACAGAGGTAGGTCAAACTTTGACTTAGTAAAATAACTTATAGATTGTATCTAATTTTAGACTAAACTTGAGGGAAAGGCTGCCAATAGGGCAAAAAGCAAGTGTTTAATTTTGAGGACTATAGGTCAAAGGTCAGTATTACAGGGCAAGGTCATATGTCAACCAATATTTGTGTTTGTTAACAAAATAACTGATTAGAATTTTAAAATCAAAGTTAGAGGAATGGTTGTGGGTCAACAAAGAAGTATATCGACTGTTGTTGAGAGCAGTAAGTCAAACAACAAGATCACAGGAAAAGTCATTTAAGACAGTTTTTATCCGATTTAAACCAAACACTGTAGAAGTATCCAAGAAAAGGTGATAAAGAAATGAGCTTTTCATAAGTCAATGTCAAGGTCACGGGGAAAAGTCGAAGCCCAGCTTTACAGGACAAAGTTATGTCAAACAGTTTTTATCTGATTTCATCCAGACTTCGTGGAAGAATCAAGAGTCAGGGAAGAACAAAGGACTTCAGTTTTGAGAACAATCAAAGGTCAAGGTGACAAGGAAAAGGCGAAGGCAAACCCGTGTGCCTGTGTGTGATGAAAATACGAAAGCAGTTTTCATCATACTTGGACCTACATGGTGGATGAGTTGAGAACTAAACAAAACTTTGACCTAGTGTTTTGCAGAATAAAAGGTCAAAGATATGGGTCCCGTAACAAGGTAACTGAAATAGTTTTTATCCAATGGATGTGAAACTTTGCAGAAAAGTTCAGGCTAAAACATGCATATTGAAATTCAAATTTTTAGAAAATCAGTCAAAGGTCAAAGCCAGAGAGTACTGTCAAAGGTCAGTATCACTGAGCAAATTCAACTAAAAATTTGAATCTGATTTGTTCCAAAGTTGATGGGAGGGTTAAGGGTTGGAAAAGAATTTGAATTTGAGAATACTTTGTCGAACACTGGGGTCACACAGGAAATTCAAATACTCGATCCTTAGAACAGCTGATGATCACGCGTGGTGTATTTTCTGCGTGTTTCTTTGTTTTTAATGGTTAATGATATTTTCTGTTACATTAGTCCTGAAATAATTGTGCTTTACATATTGTAGGAGAGAAAATTCTGGTACAGATTTTTTGGGGGCAATTCATACTTGCTTAAATGCTGTAAAAGTTGCATTTGGCATCGATAGCTTTAACTAAAGAGAAAACTCCATTCTCCTCTAAAGTTATCTTTGGCAAAAGCTTAGATTGTGACTGAACTTAAATTTCAACAAGGAATATTCAGGGAGAACAACAACCGACCCCACCAAGTGATTCAAGGACCGAAAATTTGGCTTTCTCCTGTGACCCTGACTTTCGACCAATTGCTCTGATAACACTGGTCCCAAGGATATTGATGGGTTCTCTGAATATACTTTTTCATGCTGAATCCAAATGTGAAATCAGACTTTTCCTATCAGTGTTAGTTTTCTTGTGACGTCATGTTCATACATTCGTCATTTGGCACGATCACAGGATACGGAATAAATATATTAAATTTTTAATAGAAGCAGAATTTTTCCTGTAAAATTAATAAAATTTGTTCCTTTGGAGACAAAGATCTGATAATACTGGCAGGATAAATTTGATCAGAGCAGCAGACTGTGCATGTAAAAACATATTAGACCTGTTCAGACATGAGCCTAGTTTCTGTCTGTACAGCAGCTCCAAGTCAGTCTGCCTGTAGACGGCAGTGATAACAGCTAGTGTGTGTTGTTCCTTTCTTAAGTATTGTTTACTTTCATTTTACACCAGTGTTGTGTTAATCTAGATGCTTTGTCATGCCATGGAACTGTCTTCATCCCAACTCCTTTTGCTATGTATGTGGTGAGCTACCTTTTAAATCCCAGAAATGGAACTTTACACTATTAATAAAGAAATTGTTAAGAACTTTTCTTTGGAGGTAAAGCGAGTGATTAAGCCAAGAGTTGGGCCCCTCACAAGTGTTGTGGGACATGTACAAGACTACTCACAAGATGGCTAAACGGTCCATGCCATATGTCATTTGCTGATCCACTGATTTGGAGGGAACCCAAAGATCACACAACAGACAGTTATTTCTGCCCTGTAAGAACAAAAGGGATCGCTCAGAAACAAATAGCTTAGTGAAATAAGCTGTTTAGTCGTCTGCAATGAGACCAGTTCCCCAGTGCTGAATGTCCAGTACAAAATCCTCTAAAGCATGTAACTTTAAGTGATGAGAAATCAGATGAAGCTGGAGCATATCATGAGACAAAACATGAAGAAATTTCTGGCCCAACACTCTAGGCTACCTGTTTTTCCATTTAACCATATTTACTGTCACAAGGAGATCTGAATTACCATGTTCGTTACTTGGATTTATCTAAGAAGCAGGCTGAACTTTTAGGTTCAAGAGTAAAGGGTTGGAATCTACTGCGGCGTGATATTAAAATATGTTTTTTTTTTTTTTTTCCCAACAGCCGTCATGATGATTTTAAAAAATGCTTCTCTCGAGGAGACGGACTTGTGCTTTATGGAGATGTTAATTCAGTCATGGGGGCTCGTGGTCACGAACACAATGTGGGTCAGTGGAGCTTCTTCATTGACTTCTTAAAAGTCTGCTTGGAAGAGATCCCTCTTCATAATGGAAAAACATTTCCTTTTGTCCCTATTGCACATATTGCTGGCATGAAAGAGTCACACGACAGTATGAAGCTGCTTTTAGAAAAAGCACAGTATCAGAACATGACTGGAATATCTGCAGAGGTCGAAAGGTCATTGCACTTTTGCCTTTGGCATAGATGAAGGATTGGGAGAAATGGTTTAGTCTTGCATTAGAGAGCTGGACAGAAAAGGAATGACAGTTTGTTGCTAGACAGGTGCTATGTGTCCATCGTAGAGGTCGAGGGATGCACGCAGAGAGTTCAGAGGAGCAGTGACCATTTAAGTAGCGATAGAAAAGAGTTAAAGATGCAACAGTGCGATGAAGAGACAGAGATTGAAAGGGGCAAGTAAGAGGAGGAGAGTTAATGAGAAAAAAAAAGCCTTTGACTCCACCTTGTTGAGAAGAGCTGTATGTGGAGAGCCCCCCCACACATGAGACTTGTACTCTACACACGGGTGAATAAAACCTGTGTATAAAGTCAACAACTGTGCAGGGTAAAGAAGGTATGGAATCGGCTATAATTTCTTGGAAGTAGATTTTACAAGAGATGTAATATGATCTTTCCAAGGTAAATCCTGAGAGAATGAAATCCCAAGTGTGTTTAATGATGATCCAGGTGTGAGCTGGATATTTTTAAACATTACTGGGTACCCCTGTGGAAGATTTTGTCAGGTTGATAGGTGTAAGAACTGAGTATTTGATACATTAAAAACAACAATGTTATTTTTACCCTTTTTACCCCAGTCAGAGGTACGAGCCAAGTCAGACATCAGGTATGCCATAGCCACATCCTCTGTTTGTTGAAAACTGCTGAGATGGACGTTGCGGGAACCGAATGTAAAGGTGAAAGGTGGAATCATCAGCAGATGAGTGGATACGGTTAGATGTACAGCTTGGGTCACTTATGAATAAAATGAAGAGAGTTGGTGATAGGACAGAGCCCTGAGGAATACCATTATTGATATCTGTAGGAGAAGAACAGTGGCCGTCTACAACACCAGCTATAGAAAGACCAGAAAGGAAGCTACAGATGAACGCACTAGTAGGATAGGAACAATAAGAGAGCAGTTTGCAAACTAAAGAATTTTGCCAGACTTGATCGAAAGCCTTTGAGATGTCAAGTGCAATGGCAAACCTTTCACCAAAGTCACGAAAGGAGGATGACCAGGAGTCTGAAAGGTAGGTGTGAAGATCGGCAGTGGAGTGTCACTGACGGAACTCATACTGACAATCAGAAAGAAGGCTGTGGTAGGAAAGATGCTTTACAATTTTTCTGTTAATAATAGCCTTGAAAACTTTTGAGACAAAAGATGTTAAAGCTATTGGGCAATTGTTAGAGGGTTGAGAATGGTCACCCTTCTTCAGGATTGGCTGAATGACAGCAAACTTCGGGCAAGAAGGAAAAGTACAAATTGATAGACAAAGGCGAAAGAGTTTACCTAGGCAGGGTGTAAGCACAGAAGCACAGTTCTTGAGGACAACAGGAGGGACCCCATCTGGACCATATGCCTTGTTAATATTGAGGCCAGTGATGGCAGAAAATACATCAGCTGAAGAAAATTTAAGGTCAGCCATGAGGAAGTCAGATGGTGGAAGTAATGGAGGAACTTCACTGGAGTTGTCTAAGGTAGAATTGGAGGAGAAAGTCTGAGTGAAGGCAGCTGCTTTATCAGTAGAAGAAATAGCTACAGAGCCATCAGAGTAGAAAAGAAGAGGGAAATACGATGAAAAGTTTTTGGCAAGGTGCCAGAAGGAGCAGGAAGAATTCGAGTTGGAGAGTTGAGAGCATTTAGTATGGATAAAAATATTTTAATCAGAGCAAACAACGGACTTAGCACGATTCCAGGCAGAAACAAAAAAGATGAGATTCAGGGGTGGCTTGGCTCTGGCACCTTTTATAGGTCTTCTCCTTGTTGTGGACGGCATTAAAACAAGCGTGATTAAACCAATGCTTTTTTGCATTAGTCAAATGACATGAGGATGGAATGTATGCTTCCAAGCCGGAGAGATTAAGCACCATAATGTGCAAGGCACATTCAGTTGGTTCTCGGTCATGGAAACAATAATCATTCCAGGGAAAATCAGAGACTTACTGCTTGAAGGCCTCCCAATCAGCAGCTCCAAAGTGCCTTAACCGACGTTTCTTTGGAGGGTCCACAGGCCATACTGGAGTGATAGGACAGGTTAAGGTAATACGGTTGTCACCGGAGGAGGCCAATGGAGAGGAAAGATTAACAGCGCAAGCAGAAGGATTAGTTGTAAGGAAGTGGTCAGTATGTCTGAACTCTCTCCGAGGTGGTCAGTGATACGGGTAGGGTGCTGAACAAGCTGCTGTAGGTCATTAAGGATACAAAAGATGTAGACTTGTTCACCCGGTGGATCAGTAAAAGGAGAGGAGAATCAAAGGTGGTGGTGAATACTGAAATCTCCTAGAATGGAGATTTCAGAGAAAGGTGAAATGGATAGAGTGTGTTCCATCGTAGAAGTAAGATAGTCAAAGAATTTTTTATAGCCAGTAGAATTAGGAGTTAACCAAACAGTGCAGACATATTTAGTCAGAGAACGACAAGAAAGCCGAAGCCAGAGAGTAGAGAATTCAAAAGAATCAAGTTCAGGAACACGAGAACAAGATAAATTGTTGCATACATATACAAAACAGCCACCTTTGGCTTTGAAATGAGTACAGAGAAAATAGGAAGAAACAGAAAAGGGTTTGCTGTCAGTTGCCTCAGACAGCTGAGTCTCAGTTAAAAAGAGAAGGTGAGGTTTAGATGAGGAGGAGAGGTGGTGCTCAACTGAAAGTTAGGGGAAAGGTCATGAATGTTGCAAAAATGAAGAAGAAATGAGTTAGAGAGTGGTTCCAGGCAATTCGTCGAGTTGTCACCAGGAAAGGGGAGGATTGTGGGGGCATTCAGCCCCCCCCCCCCGGGGACTCCAAGGCTTGGTTATTAGACGCAATTTTTTCTTTCTCAAATTTGAAATGGAAGTGTACTGTGTAATGTGCATATAGTTTGAGGTTTATAGTTAGAGAAACTTTATTGGAGAGGATGTTGGCCTACTCTTTTTGTTACTGAAACACTAGGTTACAGAAAGTACTGTTGTTTTTATGCAAGTGGGACAGAGTGGAGCACAAAAATATTACATTCAGAAGGACTGACAAAAAATCTTTCTAACTTGTTCCAGGCAAGAAAAATGTTGAGAATAGTCCTCTTGTTGACCTGTACCTTCCTCCTTTGCACATAAAGCTTCGACTTACGAAAAATTTGTTACAGCGATGGATAAAGTGCAAACTGAATACAGATACTTGAGAAGCAAGTTTCCCCAAATCAGTGACAGCAAGATTAAAGAAGGTATTTTTGTAGGCTCTCAGATCAGAGAATTGTTAAGAGGCTAGAAATGTGATGGAGAGTTGAATGAAGTTGAGAAAGCTGCGTGGCAGAGCTTCAAAAGTGTTTGCACAAACTTTTTGAGAAATCACAAGACCAAAAACTATTATGAAATTGTGGTTGACCTTCTTATGTCTTACCAAGCAGTGGGGTGCAAATGGTGATAAAAGATTCATTTTTTGGGCTCTCACTTAGCCTTTTTTTTTTTTTTTTTAACCCAGAAAACCTGGGTGCGGTGAACGATGAACACGGTGAACACTTTCACCAGGACATTTTTAACACGGAAATGTGTTACCAAGGCAACTGGACACCATTATGCTGGCTGACTGCTGCTGGACTAATAAGAGAGACATTCCTGAGGCAAAGTACCACAGAAAATTAAAGAAGATGCTTAAGTTACAAGTTATTAGTTTTCAATAAGAATGTAAATGTATTGTTTTTTAAATATTAAATTGCATCACTGAAAAACCTTGCCTGATGGAGAAATTTTACAATATCGGATTCAGCACAAAAAATACCATTAGAGTCAGGTATTTTCATCCTTGGGACACTTTCATTTGTTTGTTTGCTTCATCCTTTTACTGACGCTTTGACCTGACCCTGCGACCTCGACCCCTGACCCATTCCAGAAAAAAATAGGTCAGTCCCTTGCCTGTGCTTCGATCCTTCCAACAAGTTTGGTTAAAATCTGATGAAAAATCGTTGAATTATTTTGTTTACATACTTACAGTATATACATACATAAATACATACACACCCAAATGTTGTCTTAGCGTCCACCATGGTCCCGAAGATTATCGGACAGGACGCCTCTGTTTCCTCTGCATCTTTCTCATTGATTTTTTTCCCTTTCATTTTCGTCATTTCTAACATTCATTTCTTGCCGTTTTTACTCTCTCATCCTCCCCTGCAAGTAAGAAGGAATGTTGCCTCCCTTGCATTATTTTACAGATATTTTTTTGGTAAATGCTCAGACGAAGTTGCGTCCATGGTGCCACCTCTCCATGCCTTCCCTCTTGCTACACGGGCATCTGGTAGCGCTCATGACTGGAATGTCACTCAGCCATATTGCAGAACTTCTGCCTATCAGAATTCTTTCATTCCCCGAACTGCATCTCTCTGGAATTCACTTCCTCAGAGTTGTTTCCCTCCAAATTTCAACCCACAGCTGTTCCAAGTCTAACTGTTACAGATATTTTATGAACGGAGGACGCCAGTAATCTGGTGTATGGATTGTTTTTTTTTGCTCATTTGTTTTTCCTTCCTCCGTTCTGTTATTTATAAAATATATATATATAAATATATATATATATATATATATATATATATATATATATATATATATATATATATATATATATATATATATATATATATATATATATATATATATATATATATATATATATATATATATATATACCGGTATATACAAACACTGAAAAAATAAAACCGAGAAGGGCATGCGTCACGGAGATACAAATTCACCAAAATTATTTACAACATGCCTAGAAAGTATTTTCAGTAAACTAGATTTGGAAAACAAAGAAGTAAACATAGATGAAGCAAAGCTAAACCATGTAAAATATCAGATGACATTGTCCAGATTGCAGAAACAGCAGAGACATTGCAAGAAATATTAAATGACCTGAACAGAGTTTCAAAATAGAGCTAAAGATGAATCGGAGTAAAACTAAAGTAATGCTTAATCCACAAACACCAAAGAGCATCATCAGAATAAACAAAGAAATTCTTGAAACTGAGGAGAACATTTACTTGGGGCAACTACTAAAACTAACGAAAAGC
>NC_136969.1:7618412-7920912 GCF_032717465.1 Coenobita brevimanus
AGTTTTTGAGAAAAGGGGGAGTATGAAGTGGGCGAATATGTGAGGAAGGGAGAAGTAGAAGGTGGAGTTTTAATGGAGGAAAGGAAGGAGTATAGAGAGGAGGGAAAGGTATAGAATAGAGGAGTATTGGAGGTGGGGAAGACCATAGGGTGGAGGAGAATAGAAGCAACAGAGGAGTGTAGAGTGGAGAAATACAAGAAGGAGGGAGGAGTATAAAGTAAATCAATATAAATGAGAAAGAGAATTTTAAAACGGAGGAGATTATGAGGGAAGGAAGAGCAAAAGGCGAAGGCGCATAATCATGACTGGGTGCAAGCATACTTTACAGTATGCGACATTGGTTCAACCACAGCACCCCTTGTGTCTGCCAATGCAATACGTGGCCAGAAGAATGATCCCAAAGTTTATTACCCTGGCGGGGAGCAAACCCTCGCTCTTCAGTGTACGAAAACGCACACTTTACCACTGTACCACAGAGCCTCCATATATATATATATATATATATATATATATATATATATATATATATATATATATATATATATATATATATATAAGTGAGATAGTAGAGAACTGGATCAACTGAGAGAAAAATAGAAACATATTCACATGTGCACAAATACATCCATGCATATTTGTACACACGTACATACAAACATTCACATGCAAACATAGACAGACACACGGAAATGTCGTTAGACTGAGCTATATGGGTGGACAAATATATGATGCCCAACTACGGAAAGAATGAGGTATAATCATCTCCATAAAGTTAACAATAACAATAATAATAGCAGCAACAACAACAACGAGAACACAAACAGCATTACATCAAGCCAGACAAATGGAGGGAGAATGGAGAGAAGGGAGGAGGTGGATGGAGAGGGAGGAGGGAGGAGGGAAAAGAAAAAGAGGGTGATATATGAGGAGGGATTAGAAGGGCAAAAGGAAGAAAAGAAAGGATAGAGTGATAATGAGACCGGAGAGAAGAGAGAGGGGATGAAAGAGAGGGAAAACTGAGACGATGGAAGAGGAGGGGAGAGGCGAGAAGGAAAAGAATGTATGAATAGATATTAACCCCTCCCGTCCGGCAGATGTTGTCGCGAGCGCTAGTTCCCCACAGCAGGGCATTCCAGACAGAAATTGGCAAAATCGTTTATTCCGGACAGAAATCGACAAAATCGTTTATCTTTAATGCTTCACATCTCTGCTAATACTTAACCAATTGCATCAAATAAGGTTTCATAACTCACCAATCCTTCGACTTCAAGTTGATGACATCAGATGGTCCGTGAAGTGCAGATAGGGAGAGTGAATGAGTGGGGAATGAGGGCAATTTTTGGTGTTTTTTTTTTTTTTTTTTTTTTTGCCAATGTCCGCATGCGTGGCGGAGGTTCGGTGACACAACAGTGGCTTACACTAGCCCACCACACTTATATCATTTCGATGACACTTCCAGGACATCAAAATACACTACAAACACTGCTTCCGTGAAAATTTGTCCATAATCGGTCGTATTGGCTGAATGAAGGCCGGTCACAGTAGCAGCGACCTTGAACTCATGCTGCTCGTCTTCCTCGTTACAGACAGACAGACACTCTCTCTCTCTCTCTCTCTCTCTCTCTCTCTCTCTCTCTCTCTCTCTCTCTCTCTCTCTCTCTCTCTCTCTCACACACACACACACACACACACACACACGGAAATGTATTTTTGGGTAGGACTGTTGCTCGATTCTGGCATTGGTGATCGAGCAGAAATCTAGGTATTGCAACTCCTAGAAATAACACTATTACTACTAGAAGTACAAGTACAACTACCACTACAACAACTACTAATACTACAACTACCACTACTACAAGTACTACTATCACGACCACAACTACTACTATTACAACCACCACATCTACTATTATTACTACCACACCGACTACACATACTACCACCACTACTACCACTACAAGTACTTCTGGAAAAAAAATACAGTAAATAAATAATAAAATGTGATTCAAGTACCGGTAGTCATTTACGTACTGCCCACAAACGGATATACTTGCCACTGAGACTTTCTCTTTCCTTTGAGTTATAATTTTTCATCATAATTATGTATAAGCAAATGTTTCCCAAATAAAATAAGGCTGCGAGTTTATCATGAAACATATTTTCCGCCTCCATTATTCTCATAAATATACAGAGCAGTGAAATCAAATTATATATTTCAACAAAAAACAATCTACCGGTATGTACAAAACTAACTTATTCATAATACCCAGACTCCTACCACTCGGTCTTTGCGTGGAAATCAAAGAAACAGTCAGTACACAGTGCAACCTCACATTCAGCACACCACCACTTCGTCATACGGCGTTGATGTGGTCGGCGTGACGAATTGGCGCAAACAAAGCAACGCTGAAAGGCTTCTTTACCTGCAGGTGTGCGAGGTAATATTTCCATGAAATGCCTGCTGAGGTAGTCCCGGCACTACAGGCGGTCAGGCTGTTGCTGTACACTGTGCCTAGGTTTCACGAAAGGAATTACCTGTCCAAACCTCTCCAGAAGGCAGTAAATCACATCCTTCTCGAACTGTCTGAGGGATGTGCTGATCTGTATAACCTCCTTGTACGGAATGAATGTATTCAGTACACATATGTCCAGTACATGTAGGAATGTCTTCTTATACCACTTACAGCACCTCCTCAGACAGTCGATTGTGCTGATCTGCATGTCTGATTTATCGTCGAGTCGCATGTTCACATTATAGTCCAGAACAGCATCAGGCTTGAAGACTGGCTGCCTCGTTCTTCTATCAACCTTGCCTGTGTCAATCAACCTACCTTCGTGGACTGTAGAGAGGACATTCACCTTTCTCTTATCATGCCAGTGAATTGCCAGGAGTTTACCTGATTGTAAGGTCATGCACTCCCACTTCACGGTGCCTTTGGGAAAGAATGGCCAATGCTTCCTCTTTGCATGCACAGTGCCACACGATCCAATTTGGTGTTCTTGCAGGTGCTTTGCAAGACTTGGTGCCATGTAATAATCATCAGTGTAAAGGATATGGTTGCAACCGAAGTACCTGTCCATTAGTTTCTTGACCACAGAGCCAGAGAAACCATGAGGATCGTCCCTCAACAACACCGCATCACTCGCTGTATACACAATGAAATCAAGCACGTACACAATCTTGCAATCACACAAGACAAAGAACTTTATTCCGAAACAATGTCTCTTAGATGAAATGTACTGAATGAAGGCAAGATGCCCCCTGAACAAAAGAAGCGACTCATCAATAACAACCTTCTGAAATTTCTCCTTCATCATCTCTAGAATCAAGCGATTTTTCCACAGCCTAATGTTCAGATGTGGGCCCATAGTGGTGGAAAAATGTAAATACCTCAAGATGTCAAGATATCGGTCACGTGGGATATACTTAACGAATACTGGCGTTGCAGCAATATCGTCCATGAGCTAGTAAACATGTATGTTATGTTTCCTACCATGACGCATCAACATTGTCAAGCCTAGCCAAACACACATTTCGCTAACACTCATTGCAGTCCATTCCTTCATTTTTGCACTGTCTCTCACGTGCGAGGTTTCAGCCCAATTGCGGCAGAAATCCCTGAAACTGTTCACTTCTTTCACAATGAACTCTATCACTGCTGTTGTGAAAAATGAAAGGAAGAAGACCACTGCAGAAGAGGATCTGTTGCAGGGAAATTCTGGCTGCACACTTGTGTTTGTGTCATCAAAAACAGGTATTTCAGGCTGAAATCCCATCCCTTCCTCCCACACAAAGGTTTCAAACCTACCAGTCCATGGTTCCTACCTTGCCTGCAGTGCACGTGACCTGCCCTGTGCCCTGCCATGGCCCCTAACATGGTGGTGTGGTGGCGATTCCGCCGACTCACCACTAGATAAGGCAGATGATGATGCTGGTGATGGTGATCATGGTGGTGATGGTGTTGGTGAAAAGCATCGGTGGGCATGTGCCTGCCGGTGTGCACCAGCACCGAAATATCCATGTGGGCCAGGTTGTGGTGAAGTGGCACTTGGTGAGGCAGGCCGACGTGGCGCTCCACGTGGTGAGGTAGGCCGGCGTGGCGCACCACGTGGTGAGGCAGGCCGGCGTGGTGCACCACGTGGTGAGGCAGGCCGGCATGGTGAGGCCTGTAATGATGCAGGCCGACGTGGTGAGACACATGGTGAGGCTTGAAGTGAGGCAGGTTGTCATGGTGATGCAGGGGATGAGGCAGGTTGGCGTGATGAGGCACATGGTGAGGCAGGTCGGCATGGTAAGGCATGTAGTGAGGCTGGAAGTATGGCAGGTCGGCGTGGTGATGCACCTGGTGAGGCCTGAAGTGAGGTAGGTTGGCGTGGTGATACACGTGGTGAGGCAGGTTGGCGTGGTGATGCACGTGGTGAGGCAGGTCGGCGTGGTGATGCCTGGAGTGATGCAGGCCAGCATGGTGATGCAAGGGGTGATAATTGAAGTGATGCAGGCCATGTGGGTGAACGTGGTGGTGATGGTGTATGGGTGGAAAATTCCAACCTATGCCACTCTCCTGCCTGGTGGCTCAGCCTGCAGCGTTTTCTCCTCTCGCCAGCCGCCTTGCTTCCTTCACTCTCTACCTCCCCCGCCACTTTCTCCACTGTGCGTATATCATCCTCTGCAGAATCATCAACTACATCTGATCCTTCATCACCAGGAAAGGCTGATGATTCTGCAGACGGAAAATATCACTGCACAGTGGCGAATTCACGGTCACTCTCCTCCTCTGATGCGTATTTTTCCATACTCAGCATGTCTAAGTCTGGTTCATCAAAGAAGGAGTCACTTTCCCCACTCACAGCTGGCGATAATGGTACATACAACTCCCTCCCTATTGCACTATCACTAAGGCCTTTCCTCTGAGGGCCTTTGGACTTCATAGGAGTGGAAGTCGAAGGGCGCGGGCAGTCAGCCGAGGGCTGGGACACAGGAATATCTTTAAACGTAGGCCTATCCATCACGGAGGTATGCAGGCAACTGGAGCATGACTGGGATGAATGTGGGGGGTTGCCAGCTGGTGCGGGTGGTGAAAATAATCAGCTGAGTATTCAAACAATGGTGCAAATTAGTAGATCATGTATACATGACACCCGGACGGCCCTGGGATGACATGTCATCCGGACGGGATTAAGAAAGGAGAGAAGCCGGGATAAGAGAAAAAGTAGATTAATAAGAATGAAAAGACAATGGGAGGAAACGAGAGAGAGAGAGAGAGAGAGAGAGAGAGAGAGTTGCTAAAAATATATGAAAATGCAAGACTGGATATAAGTGATCAAGAGAGAGAATAATAAAGAAAGGAAATGCAGAGAAGAGGTATAAGAGTGGAATACGATGGTGAGAGAACAACAGGGATTATCGTGAAAGCAATGAAAAACATAGGCAATGCCACACTGTTGCAACGCTTCATCTGACCAAGAACATATCCCCCCACCTCCCTGCACACCTAACCAAGCGCATAATGGCAGTACCTCCCCCCCCCGTTCCCCCGTATAACATAGAGATAATAACACTTAAAAACTGCAGTAGTTTATCCATGGTAATGATGATGCTAGCAAATTTGATAAAATTATGAATCATGCTTTTTCCACTTAGGCAGATATGTTTTATGATTACATAATAGGTACAGTCATGAAAATTAATACATAATTAGTTACTCATATAATCATTTATCATGTAGAGAGTTTCAGCTCCTAAGTATAATAGTTGCAAACTTTTAACAAAAAATACATTAAAATAATCAGTTTAATGTAGTTCTGCAAATTCATAACATTATACAGTCTCATGGCATTCTAAATAGCAAAAGGCACCAGTAGGCATATCACCACATATTCATAGAGTCTGTTTGTACCTGTATTAGTTTCTGAGTCCTAGCAACAAACTATTTTTTTATTTTTTTTCATTATTAAAAAAAAAACTACCTGAGACACAGCATCCAAGCCTACCTATGCAAAGGCACCAGTTCACTGTAAGACACATAACTATGTGAAATTTCATGAATCTATTGTGAATATTTTCTGACTTCTGGCCCAGAGACAAAATTTCTACACCTGGACAGCCGCCCTGCAGCCCAATACAATGGACGGACAGCTATCGATCCCAGTGATAACAATGCCCTCTAACTTTGTCAGGTGGAGGGTAATGACTTAGAAACTATCTAATCAGTCAATACGAAACATAAGCTGAGCTTTCATATTCTTTGTACAGGTCGCATTGAAGTCTCTGTGAATATATATATATATATATATATATATATATATATATATATATATATATATATATATATATATATATATATATATATATATATATATATACACGCACACACACACACACAGACATTTTTTCATCATTTAAAAGAATAAAAAACACTTAAGAGACAGCATTCTATCAAGAGGCACCTGTTCACTTAAAAACACAAAACCATGTTAAATTTCATGACTCTGTAGTGAATACTTTATGAGCTCTGGCCGAAAATGAGATCCTGACGCTCGGCCAGCCGCCATGCCGCCCAACTCTGCGGACAGACACCTATTGATCCTAGTGATAACAACTCCCTTCTCTGACTTTCTCAGGTGGAGGGTAGGAATAAATGGGATATGGAGTTAGGAAAGAGGATGTACAAAGACTGATGGATGGTGAGAGAGAGAGAGAGAGAGAGAGACAGACAGACAGATAGACAGACAGACAGACAGACAGACAGACAGACAGACAGACAGACAGACAGACAGAGGCAGAGACAGAGACAGAGACAGACAGGCAGACAGAGACAGACAGACAGACAGAGACAGACAGACAGACGGAGAGAGAGAGAGAGAGATAGATAGATTGAGAGACAGACAGACAGACAGACAGACAGATAGACAGACAGACAGACAGACAGACAGACTGACAGACAGAGACAGACAGACAGACAGAATTATAATATAGTGATAAAAGAAAGTAGGGGAAGAAAAACAGTGTGAAGAAGAAGGAACAAAATTAGGGAAAGGAAAGAGGGAGCCAAATATCACCGAGAGTCAGGAGGGAGAGAGAATGAGACAGGGGAGATGTGGAGAATGTGGAGAGAGCAAAGAGAGAATGAAGGAGAATATGGGGAGGAAAAGGAAGGAAGGAGAGAAAGTATGAAGAAAGAAAGAAAGAAAGGAGATAGGGCAATAAGTAGGGAAGGAGAGAGGGAAAAGATGGAAAGACAAGAAGGAAAAAAAAGAGGGATAATGTATAAGGACAGAAAAGGGGAGGAAGAAAACAGGCACAGGGAGTGGAAATGAGAATAATGAAAAGATTATAAGGGATGGAGAATAGGACGAGAGAGAGAGAGAGAGAGAGAGAGGAGGTAAAATACGCAAGGAGAGAGAGAAAATGAGGGAAGGACAAAGGGAAAAGAACGAGGGAAAGGGAGAAAATGGAAGAAAGAAAGCGTGGAAAGTAAAGAAGGGAGAGAGAGAGAGAGAGAGAGAGAGAGAGAGAGAATAAAGGAAAGCAGGGTTGGAGAGAGGGAGAAGAAAAATTGGTGCAAGGAAGTAAGGCAGTGATAAATGTAGGTAAGTGGGGAGAGAGGGAAGACCGCAGGGAAGAGAAAATAATATCGAGGAGAGAATGGAGGAGATATAAGAAGACATATATGGAAACAGGAAACGAAAGCTGTGTGTGTGTGTGTGGAGAGAGAGAGAGAGAGAGAGAGAGAGAGAGAAGTTTGAGATAACAATGGAGCCGGCAGGTAACAAGATAACGTTCAACCACCATTGAGTTTCTGTCAGTGAGCCAAATTATCGTTGACAGAGGAGACTTTCTTGCCCGTTATCTTGGTGATGTTTTTTTCTTCTCTCACTCTACACCCTTAACCCGAGTACGTCGCATTTTTTTTCGTTCTTCCGGCAGACAAACAGTTTTTTCAGCTTTCGAGTAGATGTGTCATTAAGGGATTAGTGAACGCTCTAGGTATTTTTATAATTCGCAGTCTCTCCACCCACCTTGGTATCAGAATCAATATCCCCACCAGCCTCTCCAAAATCCAACTCGCAATAAAAAGGAAGACAACCCATCTCACCAAAGGAGAACACCAAACCTGTGAATCCAACGTGTCTGCATCTGCAAAGTGGAACGCAGCAGCGACTCAGTATGAACCTATCATGGCCACTAAATACACACCAGACTCCCCACACGCCTTCGTCGCCTCCGACTAGCTACAACTGCTGCACTACCATAATCAACAACAGCATCAGCGACACCCTTAACCATTGTGATACCGAAGCTCCCTATCCCCTGTTACACTGCATCTGTTGCCCCACTACGACACGACTGAGGACAGAACACTCCTACCCCAACCCAGTCACGGCACAAGCCGCTCGTTCAGCGTAAGAGCTACAGACCTTGACAAAAGCAGCCACATTTATAATATACTCCACCCCCACGCAAACCCTTCTAGAGGTGGTTGACATCGCTTGCCCACCAACTTAAAAGACATGCCACCTCATCCTGGGCTAACAAAGGGCCCGGTCGCCTATCAATTAGGCGTAAATCTTGAACAACAGCAACAGCAGTCTCTCCGAAAGTGAACTGAGTGTCTGGAGGTTGGGAGAACAAGATATAAAATAAGTCACCTGAGTGAACTGGGTAATACTGTCTTACTGTTACTTGAATAATTATTGTATGGAGATAGTATACCTTCATAGCATACAAGAGAATACCAGCGTGAAAAAATGGATTGGTAGGGAAGAGAAAATTATATAGGCCTTCTCGAGCTTGCTATAATGTGGGTCAATTGTTCGTATTCTCATTGTCATGGGAGATTTCGTAGCACTTCAGCCTAAGCTTTATTTTTTATTTTTCTTCAACTACAGAACGGATGAAGAAATAACAAATGAATAAAAAAGATAATCCATATACCAGACTACTAGTGTCCTCCATTCATTATAAATCTGTAACAGTTAGATTTGAACAGCCTTGGGTTGAAGTTTTGGAGGGAACAACTCTTGGAAAGCGAGCATCAAAGAGATGCAGTTTGGGGAATAAAAGAATTCTGATACACAGAAGTTCTGCAATATGGATGTGTGACATTCCAATCATGAGCGATACCAGAT
This sequence comes from Coenobita brevimanus, assembly GCF_032717465.1. Classification (NCBI taxonomy): domain Eukaryota; kingdom Metazoa; phylum Arthropoda; class Malacostraca; order Decapoda; family Coenobitidae; genus Coenobita; species Coenobita brevimanus. Next base: position 7,627,542 of record NC_136969.1, read on the forward strand.
GCCCGCATAGCGCGGGGAAAGGCATGGAGAGGTGACACAGTGGATGCAACTTCTTCTGAGCATTTTCCATAAAAGTATCTGTAAAATAATATAAGGGAGGCAACATTCCTTCTTACATGTAGGGCAAGTAGTTTATTTGTAATAGCAGGTTTATTAACAATTCTAACGGCTTTGTTTCGAATTTTGTATAGTTGTTCTAGTGCAACCTCTCCACATCCATTCCACAAGGGTGAGCAATATTCAAGCTGAGAGCGCACATGTCTCTTTTAAATTATAGCTAACTAGTCGTCAGTGAAGAAGTTACGGACTCTGTACAAGAAATCCAAGTTTCTTTGAGGCGGTTTTAGCAAGAGATCTGATATTAGAAGTCAAGCTGAGGGCACTGTTAACGGCAACACCGAGAATTTCAATACTTTTGGAGACAGGAATATTACAAGCATTGAAGGTAATGTGGGAATCTGGCAATATCTGTCTATTAATCTACTGTACAGTATATATTTGGTTTTACTGACATCAAATGAGACAAGGTTATTTTGTTCCCATTCAGTTATCTTAGATAAGTCTTGATATATGGAGATGGCTGTACTGAGTTCTAAGTTAGAGATATTAAACTTTGTAAATGGGTGTTTAAGTGTAAATGAACTGTGGAGTGTTGAGTCATCTGCATATGAATGGATGGGATTACTGGTGACAGATAAGAGATTATTTATTTTGCATATCTGAACTTAACATCCTTCGGTATATATTACATACAACTTTTCATAGACACACAGCATCAGTGGCGAGGGTGAATAAGCACTGGATCTCGCTGAAGGGCAGACGTAACGAGATCTATTGGTCCACTCATCCCGTAGTATGTTTTATTCTGTTCTCTTTAATGTCAGGCTTGTCATTCACTGCACTCTCCTCTCGCAGTGATGGAGTTAATGAAAGCAGTATCTAACACCTTCATGTTAAAAACTCTCGCCATAGCTGCACAAACGCGTCCGGTACCAGCAAGAACTAATGAAATACGGCACGGTAGCGAAAGGATTGACCTCTTCAAGCCAATGCCATATAGTCTGCCTTATGCTTCCTGTCTCCAGATTATTTTATTCAACATGTGACAGATCATTTTTCGAACTGGAGGTCCTCGTAATGTTAAGAAAATAGTTTGTAAAAGCCAAGAATAGTAGACGAAGTTACAATTTCAGGCTTCTCTGGAAGTGAAGTCTGAAACTGCCCTTTTCCTGCAGTCCACCATCCCCGTTTCAATAATTCTAATTTTGCGTCACTCAGAAGGTAGCATATTTTGCACTCCGTAGTTAGGTACAGGCTCCCTGACAGCTTATGGATACATTGGTGGGCAATAAATACATTATGTCTGTGTATATATATTTCTAGTAGCCTTAATGCAGCAAATTAACTCTCACCTTAAGGAAGCAATTAACTTTAATTAGCTGAGTATAAATTACTACTAAATTAATGTGCAATTTGAGTCTGTCATGAAATAAGCACGGGAAGAAAAAAAAAAAAAATCAAGTTTTCAAGCATATGGTTGCTAGGTATTTATGTGTAATAATTTACCTGAGTTTTGATTAGACAAGGAAAGAAAAAAAATCGAGTTTATACAATGGGTGAAATAACTAGTAGGGCTTTAATTATATTATGATAACAGGGATAAAGCTAACCTACCTGTATACCTAAACACATTTGGATGTAAGTACAGTAGATATACAGTATTTAAGAGTTCATTACATTATGTCTGGTAAGAGCACATTAATATTCGTACTTGGTGCCCAGGTACGCAAATGAGATAGTTTCACATGATATGAAAAAATATTTACCATTATTTACACAGATCCTACAGGTAAACATACATGCAATGATGTGTGCAATATGCATATCTACTTATATAGAACTGGACACAGGCCCGGACATATATACACCTAATGTTGACAGTAACCCAAAATACTAAAGATATCCTGGCATTTTGTCAACCATAACAGCTGAATTAAGCTAACGGAGATAACAAAATTCAAAGATTTCATTCATTTATTCCCGTTTCCACATAGTACCTGCATAATACCTTGCAATTAAAATAGCCTTTTCTCTGAGCCACCAACCAAGGCTTTGTGATCTTTACGCATTGGGTTAATTTAACAGATTGTATCTCTCAGGGAACTTGCACACTTTGCGATGAATTGCTTCACGTGAGGAGCATACACCCTGTGGATCAGCAATCTCCCAGAGATACCCATACGTACTGATAATATATAACAATGTCCAGTAATAGATTTGTAATTCCCGTTTTGTACTTTTTTCGCAGCTACACAACCATAATGCTACACTGACTGACCACTGTAGCAAAAGGCTCGACTGTGGGGTTGTAACTTATCTTCAGAATTCTTGACCATAATTTTTTTGAGGACTTGCAAGGGAATGTCTGTATGATTCTCTTCTGTAGGCTTATCACAGGCTTCCTTTGGAAAAACATCAGTTCTGTCATGTGCCTTGATGCCTATATGTGATGGGATCCAGAGAAAATATACACCACCTCCCCTCACCAGGATCAAATTATACCATCAAGGTTTAGCAGCAAACCAGTACTGCATTTTAGGTCTGTGGCCGTACAATGCCTGAAGTACTGACTGCGAGTCACAAACCATCAGTGGACTAATGTTCAAACTACGGGCACTTTGCAAAGCAAGAGCTACTGCAACAACCTCTGCTTGTGTACTACTGGCCTAGTTATGCAATAACAATTTTCTCCAGGACAGTAATGCCATCTTTGTCCATTGACAACAATAGTGCATCCCGATCAGCCAATGTTGGTCTGTACAGATCCATCACTGTAGTTTATATGAGTCGAACGTGCAAGTGTTTCCAGATGTGTGCGCATGATTTCTAATGCTGCCTGTTGTAGGACATAATGGATGCTGCATTTCTTTTGGGGGATAGTGTTGTGTTGTGAATGCAGAATGGGGTGTCAGACCAGTAACATGGCTCAGCTTGGGTATGATCCACAGAGAGATCATGTTGTCCAAGCTGAGCCAGGTCCTTCCTGCCTCCGTGTCACTCGTAGCTATCTGGATGAACTTGCACAGTTGTCAGTCACTCAGAGATACATCATCCCAGAGCTCTGTCTGCAGGAGAGACTCCCTCTTTTCTCATAGGACCTTGACAGCGCTAACAGTGTTTCAGAGGAAACGGGACACTTAAAGAGACTTTTGTCTAACCAGGCAGCTCGATCACCGGTCTCAAGTACCACCAGATGAAGGCATCCCTCTCTAAAACAAGGTACCAGGGATAAGGTTGAAAAATACCTCACCAGCTGGAAGAAGTTAGGTCAACGGAAAAATGGTCCAGCAGTAAAACAGAGGAAGAAGAAAATGAGTTATCAATGAGGAAATATGGTGTGATGGTAAGAATATGGACCGTAAATATGCTGGTCCTGAGTTCAGTCCCGTTCAGACTTAATCTCTTAACTAGGACAGTTACTAAACTGCATAAAACAAGTGGTCCGTTAGCATTTCACATATTATAGAAGTCTCACTGCATGTTCAGTTTGAAACGCTTATCATTTAATTATCGAAGAGATTAACATTCCATTTGGCAAGTGTTGATGAGAATGTACTGACTATACATTATAAATAAATTTATGAAGCCGAAATCATGCAAAGACGAAGCCGCCGACCGAAATCCCAAGTACCGATGTTTCCTGGAAGACACCAGTAAAATACAATCTTCTGATTCCTATACATATTTTGCGACCAGACAACTTCATGTTAGTGTTATTCACAGACATATACTGTATGTCTGAAAGCGTTATTTTATTAAAACTATAATAAAGGCATGGCTGGGAATGTATATAATCGGTTATAAGTTACAAAGTATATTTATTCCGACGTTTAGACGGTTAGTTTTGTTAGTTTTATGATATCCTTCAACTTTATCATAATAATGCTTCCTTTCCTCATTTTATTGAGTAGATATATTGATAAAATTATACTTATGAACGAAGTGATAAACACAAAACAGCAATGTAGTTGACCACATTTTTATTTTTCAAATTATCAGGTGATAATTGGCCACTTTGCTGAGTTTGTGAACGCTCCTATTAGGAGACACCAAATACCAGACTGCGAGGGAAGAAAACAGGCAACACGTCTAAAGCTGGATGAACGAGTGTTCAGCTGGTAGTGGTGAGTGAACGCTACAGTACTGGCGAGGTATATATTAATTCATTACAAAAGTCATAAAAGGATTATTTCTCGTCCTCAGTTAGGAATATCATCCTCATTTGCCATAATAAAGCTTAACAACACCAAATAAAATCAAAAAGTGGGTGGTGCACGACCACAACGTTAAATGGTCGTGGATTTTATTGGAATGTTTTTGTTTTGTTTTGTTTTCTTCCTCCCTTTCCTATTAACCGGCTGAGTAAAATTCATTATATGACTCACAAATTCTGGAAAGACTGAAATTATTAATATGAACGTGGAGAACCATATCGATTGTGTAATTGGGAATAATGTGGTGAAGAATGTAGAAAACTTTAAATATCTGGGAACGATTGTATCATCTAATGGATCATTAAACAATGAAATTGAGGAGAGGATTAGACAGGCTTGGCGAGCTGTTGGAATGTTGAAATCTGTTTGGAATAATAATATGCTTTCGATACATATTAAAGTGAAAATTTACAAGTCCATGGTTAGACCCATTTTAATTTACGGGCATGAGTCATGGTACAGTACAATTGCAACAGATCAGAAAGTATTAGGATTTGAGAATAAAATACTGAGAAGGATTTTTGGGGTAAAGTGGCAAGACAGAGTTACAAATGCAAGAGTAAGGGATATTACGAGATTGGAACCAGTTAATGAATATGTGAGAGTGTCTCGCTGGAAGTGGCTGGGGCACATATACAGAAAAGAAGGTAGTTTAATACAGGATGTGCCAGAGTGGACTGCTGGAGGAAGAAGAGGTAGAGGTAGGCCGAGGGAAACCTGGTTGAGGACAATGAAAAAGGAAGCAGGAGAGGAGTGTTGGTGGGACCTGAAGGAGATGGCAAGAGACAAATATTGGTGGAGAGAGTTCATCGAGGCCCTATGCATCCCGTGGGGTGTCACAGGAAATGACTAATTGATTGATTGACTCAATTAAAGTTTTAATCATCAATAATTGGCGTGGTGTGATTTCTGATGTTACTTCAAGTCTTTATACATTTTGCAAAATACAACTAATCAATTGGTTTGTAGCACTATAATTGGATTTAGATTACAGAGGAAAACTCAAGAAAGTTACAGTCGGCTTTATTGCTTTATAAACTGTCAGTTGCCTACTGCAATAATTCTCTCCCTCTCCAATAATACTACTCCGTCGCTGTTCAGGGTCTCTCACCTCTCCCCCAACTCAACCCAACCCCGTTCCATCCACCCCACAGGGTAGGGAGTGGTTCGAATCATGATCACACGCGGTTCGGAATTCAAACTTTGGGTTGAGCCGGCATTGGTATCGCAGGGTGGTAAACGCGGGACTGGAACCAACTGCACATGATACAGCCATCTAAACGAATCAGCATCTTCGAAAGTTTTCTCGCCAGCTCGTTTTGCGCTCTCGCTCGAACGTTACGGAGTCTCTGAGTCGGAAAGGTTTGAAGATAAGGACAGAAGTATGCTAGGCGCACCGAATGTTGTGCTTTTGTCTGGCAGGTTAGGTTATTAAGGACAGTTTGTGAAATTCACCAGCAGATTCAGCTGAATGCTTACAAAAGTTATGATCGTATTTAGTTCTTTTTCATATTGCAAAAGTGTTGTACATACAAAGGTTCTATAACGAGTTCATATAAAGAAAGTACCAATTAATGAAAACGTTAGGAGGAAAGGATACATTAGTTTAGTTACAAATGCAAAAGTCAGGTCCGAAAAATGTCGAGGTTAAGTCAGAAGAGCGTAGCTTGCGAGGGTAGAGCAGTGTTCATATAATTCTTTCATATTTTGTTACCGTATAACAAAAACTTGGTTCACTATTTGTTCATTTCATTGCAGTCTTACAATCTGGCAGCTGTGTTCCTATTTCCGTTTTTTTTTTTTCTCCCTTAGGGACTGGAAGAGATATATAGATCTGGAAAAAACATATGCCACACACACACACCAAAGGAATTCACTGTTCAGCACAAGTGATCCACCCCATCCAAAGACTCACACTAGTTATTGGTGAGGGAAGCATTCAGAGTATAAAGTAAGAAAGTCATCAACAAATTTGCTTTAGTGCATTCGCGGCGTTTGAGGGAGGAGGAGTACAGTCGTGGTCATAAAAAATCACCTATCTTCCGGTGCCCCGAGCCTCAGGCTGGCTCCCTTATGCTCGGCAAGTCACAGTGGATTAAGAGGGAATGAGAGGGAGGTGTCAGAGAGAGAAGGGAGGGCGGGTTGGGGGACGAGCGATGGTCCGGTGGTGGAGTAAGGGAGGGGAGGGAGGGTAGGAAGGGGAGGGAGAATGAATTGGAAAGTCGTTGTCACATTATTTGTCTATTTACTTTCATTCAGAGAATGATGTAAAGGAATTAATATTTGGTAGCTAATGGTTCGTTACACCTTGTATAGCGGCGTCAGATAACAAGCATTATTAGATAGGTTGTGATATCAAGGGCTGGCTCGTGAGAGGAATATACGGACGTGACAGATCAAACATTAGCGCAGAGCCATTGAAACTATGTGGGCCCCTATTGTGAATGAGTGGGAGCCAGGGAACGAGAGGACACGGGCCCGCCTCCTCCAGCACAGCAAGGACGAGTGGGAGCTGTTCAGATGAAACCAGCAAACCATCAACAACATTGTTTCCTCGGTGCCGGGAAAATCGCAAGAGGTTATTGAGGCAGGAGGTCACTGGACTCCTTATTAAGGCTTTCCTGGTTGCTTTGGCTTGACTATGTCGGTAAATATTGACACAGATATATTTTGGGAGTTTGGGTAGGATTTTGTTTCATTTTCCTTCTAACATTTAATGAGAGGTATCGTTGTTATATTCACTCATTTGCACGGACATAAAATTTATTTACCATTTCTGCACAATTATTATTAGTAAACTTTTCATTTAGAGATGCCATAAAATAGTTGACATGACTGTGACTGTATACCGAGACGATGATCATATTTACTGTGGAGACAGCCATGCCAAAGGTTGCATATAATATTTAGTTCAAAAAATTAATTACACGTAAAGGTAGAGAATGTTTCTTACACAAACATTACGGAAGTCAAAGCCTTCCAGATTCCATTCTGCGTTCGAAGTCAATATACACGGACAAGCACAAATGTCTTGCTCCGCACTGATGTTTTATTTGTCACGGCAAAATATTTCTCTCATGAGCCAGCCGTTGATATAATCACCTATCTAAAGCTTGTTATCTGACACCGCTATACAAGGTGAACTGCAGCTTTATCTACCGAATATTAACTCCTTTATATGATACCATCAATGAAAGAACATGGACAAATTATGTGGCCACCACTTCACATTTCATTTTCCCTCCCCTACCTATCCTCCCTCACCTCCCTTACCCCACGACAGCAGTCACTCGTCCCCCCACCCACCTTTCCTTCTCCCTCCCCTCCCTCACCCCACCACAGCACAATCACTCGTCCCCCCAACCACCTTTCCTTCTCTCTCTCTGGCCCCTCCCTCTCAATTTCTCTTACTGTACGACTTCTCGCGCATAAAAGAGCCAGCCCGAGGCACGGGGTGCGGGAGGATAGGTAATTATTTATGACCACGACTGTACTGTCCACAAAAGGAATCTTGACAGGATGTGGACACGTGACAACATACAAAAAAGAACCTCTAGCTAAAGTTTCGCCAATGGGTAGCATCGAACTTAAGATCATTACCGGTATTTGTGAAGATTAATAGAACTATCAATATACCAAAATCAGGGGTAAAGGGATCATCAAACTTTGTCAAATACAAGGCATAATAGAAGAGACATTGACGCGACACGCAACAAAAGAGACATTGACGGAACACGGAAAAAAAAAAAAAAAAGATATTGACTGAACACATAATAAAAGAGATACGGTATTGACAAGACACGTATTATAAGATACATTGACGGGACACGTAACAAAGACATTATACTGTTACAGAGACAGAGAGATAGAGAGAGAGAGTAATACAAATACACCCACTCTCATAGATGGTCTTTCAAATCTACTGCCTTGGCTTTAGATATCAGAGTTGTTTGTTCTCGTTTCTATTTTTTGCCCTCTGTCATTTTCTCTCAATTTCAAACCATTTCATCTATTTCTTCCTCTGAGGCACAGTCTCACTCTCACTGTTTTTCGCTGTCATTTCATAAATATTTATATACAGTATATATATATATATATATATATATATATATATATATATATATATATATATGTATATATATATATATATATATATATATTTATATACAGTATATATATATATATATATATACAGTAATCCCTCTACTTTCCGGACATCCCCACTAACCAGACATAATCGTCCCGTGATCCAATATCCCAAAATGGTCCGAAAACCGCAAAAAATTTAGAAAAAAAAAACAATTTTTTCCTGCCCGTAATTTGAACTTGGCGCATGGCACAGGACAGCTTTGTTGTGGCGCGTCATTCCTCCGACGTCCACTAGAGTGCCCCTGCATCCTCCCCACTTTCCGCCTGTCACTTGTCGTGAGTGAACGCTCATCGTCATGGCTGCCCACGTGCTCGCTTTTGTGGTGGTGCCTTACCTGCTGCAGGCACTCCTGCTGCTCTCGTGCCTCTCCTTCATGTGTGTGATGATGGCCCCGCCACCTGAGAAGATGAAGAGAGTGGTATTGACTCTGGAGAAGAAGCAGGAGATATTAGAGAAAGTAGATGCAGGATGGTCTTCTCCACGCATCCTTCGTGAGTTTAACCTGGCCCGATCTACTTTGTTTGTATTAAGAGATCCCGAGACAAACTCATGAAGTACACGGCTGACTTCTCGTCGAAAGGCAAATGCAACGTGGAGAGGAAGATGATGTTTACTCCCAAGTTTGCTGAAGACGACCACTCCATGTTGATTTGGTATCGACAACAACGTGCTGCTGGTGTGATGGTACATGGTACGGAGCTGAAGGCTGCTGCTGAGAAGTTCGGAAGGCTTCACAACGTCCTAGATTTCAAGGCATCCGAGGGTTGGCTCTTCACGTTTAAGTTACAGCATGGCCTTACCAACCGTAAGTCTCATGGCGAAGCTTTGGACGCTAACGAGGATGGAGTAGAGGAGTTTCGGCACAAGGTGAAGGGCTTGATCGACAGGGAGGGCCTCATTCTCGGTCAAGTCTACAACTCTGACGAAACTGGTTTATTCTATCACTCTTTGCCTACTAACACTCTAGCCGAGGAGACGGAGAAGCACGTACCTGGCCGCAAGCTCTCCATGCAACGGCTATCTGCTTTGTGTTGTGCCAATGCTAACGGCATGCACCAGCATAAGCCCGTTATTGTTGACCGTGCAAAGCAGCCCCGGTGTCTTTGTGGGGTGATGGATGTCCTTTCTGTCGTCTGGTACCATTCTTTTAAGGCATCGTTCACAGCCCAGATCTTCAAAAACTGGTTCCACCACCATTTCGTCAAGGAGGTCATACATTACCGGACGGAGAAACTGGGAATCCAGCGCGACCAGGTAAAGACCCTCCTTCTCCTCGACAATGCACCTGCCAACCCGTGTGACAAGGACTTGGTGGCTGAGAATGGCCGCATTAGGTGCAAGTTTCTGCCACCTAATACTACCGCTCTCATCCAACCAATGGATCAAGGAGTGATCGTGGCAACGAAGTGCCTATACCGACGGAAGTTCCTGGATGAGGTGATGGTTGTTCTCGAGGACAAGGATGAGCACAGGGAGGGACGGGATACGCGAGGCCAGCTGACTTTGGAAATCCTTCGCCGCTACAACATCAAGTCTGCCATTTACAACTGGGCCGGTGCATGGAAGGAAATCCCTGTCAAGACTCTAGAAAATGGTTGGTCTCGTCTGCTTCTTGGAACGGATGCTGAGTACGATTTCCTAGGTTTCGATGTGGATGACTTCCATGCACGTCTACAGTACATGTGCACGGTGACGATGTTGATGTGGACGATGTGCATGAGTGGTTGGATGACGACGAGGGCGATCCTGGGTATCAGACCCTGTCTGATATTGAGATCGCATCTTCAGTTGCAGGTGTCAGTACCCAGCTTGAAGATTCCGACGAGGATGGCGACGATGATGCGGACTTCTCTCAGCATGACACAACTCCAGCCATCCTTAAGCTGAGCGCACTCCAGGAACACCTAGAGTTCGTTCTGTACTACCTGGAACATCCGGACTGCGACAGGGAGATGGGGCCCTTGGGACTTGTGGAGGAAGTGCATGCTTTCAGGCAGCGCATCATAAATCGTCAGAATCTTCGTTCCTTGTGTCAATCAACGATTGACAGCTTTTTCAGGCCATTGACCCCCGCTGTGCCCAGCCCTGGCTCCACTCTGTTGCCTCCCCAAGACAGGCCCTCATGCTCCGAGCCACAGCCCAGCACATCAGCCACGGTGGAGTCACCGCTCGACATGAGTTTGTGTCTATCTTCTGAGTCGTCTGCAGTGGGTACGTCATCACCACGACCCAGCGACGCACTCCTATGTCGCCTGCCAGCGATACTCTCAGACTCTGACAGTGATTAAACGGCAAGAACTTCTCCACTAGACCACATGGGAATATAGTGTTGTGCAGTGAAAGAAAAACTGCATACAGTATTGTAAAGAAAGTAGAAATCTGAGTGAAAAGACAAAATTTTTGGACTAAATTTAACGTAAATACACTTGTGATTTGTTTTGAAATTGGTTTTATGAGTGGAAAGACTTAAAGTGCAGAGTGCAACACTTATTAAGTTACAATGGAGCATAAGTAAGACAAAGAGTGTGCAGTGTGAAGAGAATGGACTTCTGAGTGTGAATGACTAAGGTCAGTGCAAGACTTCATGAACAGTGTACTGCAGTGCTTCATGAAATCCTTCTTACTGTTAGAGTCTGAGAGGAGGCGGGTTATTCATCGAGATGGCCAGAGACTTGCTGTACTGTAAGTACCCAGAATGTTGCATACTGTACTGTACTGTATTTTCCATACTATACTTACCTCAAACACCTCATTTCACTCTTTTATGTCCCTTATTGGTGTGAATATGTTGTGTCTTAGGTGCTATGCATGTGCAGTAGGGAGGTGTTTTTCTGAGTTAGGCTAGGTTAGGGTCCATAACTACAAGTCCAGCAGCCAGGGACTTGTAAGTACCCAGAATGTTTAATATTGTATGAACCTACCTCAAAAACCTCATTTTATGCTTCTTTTGCATTTATTTCAGTCTTTTATGTCCCTTATTGGTGTGATTTAGGTCTTAAATAGGTGCTATGCATGTCCAGAGGGAGTTGTCTATGTGTTTTTCTGGGTTAGGGTCCATAAGTACAAGTCTAGGAGGCTGGTGCCCACTATCCGGACATGATCACTTTCTGGACATGCCTATGGCTCTATTACGTCGGATAGTGGAGGGATTACTGATATATATATATATATATATATATATATATATATGTCTCAGTTACACAGAGAGTAGGCCAGCATGCTCTCCAGTACAAATTTTTCTAACTATCTACACCAAACTACATGCACAGTACACACTACACTTCCTATTCAAAATTCATTTAAATTGGTGTCTCTTCACCAAGCCTTGGAGTCCCCGGGGGGGGAACCATAAATGCCCCGACCATCCGCCCCTCTCTCGGTGACGACTCGAGGTGCCTGGAACCACTGTCTGATTCTCTTCTTCTTCATTTCTTCAACATTCACAGCCTTTCCTCTAACTTTTGCTCTGTTGAGCACCACCTCTCCTCCTCTAAACCTCACCTTCTTTTTGTAACGGAGACTCAGCTGTCTGAGGCAACTGACTGCAAACCCTTTTCTGTATCCTCCTACTTTCTCTATACTCATTTCAAAGCCAAAGGTGGCTGTTGTGTATATATACGCAACGACTTATCTTGCTCTCGTGTTCCTGAACTTGATTCTTCTGAATTCTCTACACTCTGGCTTCGGCTTTCCTGTCATTCTTTGACTAAATATATCTGTGCTGTTTACTTATCCCCTAATTCTAGTGAATATCAAAAATTCTTCTACTATCTTACTTCTATGATGGAACACATTCTATCCATTTCTCCTTTCTCTGAAATCTCCTAGAATGTGCTTGTACAGCACCCTACCCATATCCCTGACTGCCTTGGAGAGAGCCCCAACATACTTGACCTCTTCCTCACAACTAATCCTTCTGCTTACTCTGTTAATCTTTTCTCTCCGTTGGGCTCCTCCGATCACAACCTTATTACCTTACCTGTCCTATCACTCCGGTACGGCCTGTGGACCCTCCAGGGAAACGTCGTCTGTGGTATTTTGGAGCCACGGACTACGAGGCCCTCAGGCAGTACTTCTTTGATTTTCCCTGGAATGATTATTGCTTCCATGGCCGGGAGCCATCTGAGTGTGCCTTGTACAATACGGAGGTTATTCTCTCGGGCATGGAAGCATACATTCCTTTCTCATATCCTTTGACTAACGCAAGAAAGCCTTGGTTTAATCACGCTTGTTCTAATGCTGTCCGCAACAAGGAGAGGGCCTACGAAAGGTACCGGAGCCAACCCACCCCTGAATCACATCATCTTTACGTTTCTGCCTGGAATCGTGCTAAGCCTGTTCTTCGCTCCACTAAAAATAATTTCATCCATACTAAATGCTCTCAACTCTCCAACTCGAATTCTTCCTGCTCCTTCTGGCACCTTGCCAAAAATCTTTCTGACAACTTTACCTCATCATCCTTCCCTCCTCTTTTCTGCTCTGATGGTTCTGTAGCTATTTCTTCTACTGATCTCTTCGCACAGACTTTCTCCTCCAATTCCATCTTAGACGATTCCGGTGCTGTTCCTCCATCTCTTCCCCCCTCTGACTTCCTCATGGCTGACATTAAAGTTTCTTCAGTTGATGTATTTTCTGCCATTACTGGCCTCAGTACTAACAAGGCATATGGGCCTGATGGGGTCCCTGCTGTTGTTCTCAAGAACTGTGCTTCTGTGCTTACACCCTGCCTAGGCAAACTCTTTCGCCTTTGTTTGTCAACTTGTACCTTTCCTTCTTGCCGGAAGTTTGCTCTCATTCAGCCAGTCCCAAAGAAGGGTGACCAGTCCCAACCCTCCAACTATCGTCCAATTGATTTAACGTCCTGTATTTCAAAAATTTTCGAGTCAATTCTCAATAGAAAAATTTTAAGGCATCTTTCCTATCACAACCTTCTTTCCAATCGTCAGTACGGGTTCCGTCAGGGACGCTCCACTGGCGATCTTCTCACCTACCTTTCAGACTCCTGGTCATCCTCCTTTCGGGACTTTGGCGAAAGCTTTGCCATTGCACTTGACATCTCAGAGGCTTTCGATCGAGTCTGGCATAAATCTTTAATTTCCAAACTGCCCTCCTACGGTTTCTATCCTTCTATCTGTGCCTTTATCGCTAGCTTCCTTTCTGGTCGTTCTATAGCCGCTGTTGTAGACGGCCATCGTTCTTCTCCTAGATCTATCAACAGTGGTGTTCCTCAGGGCTCTGTCCTATCTTTTAAGCTGTACATCTAACCCTATCCACTCATATGCTGATGACTGCACCCTTCACCTTTCCATTCGGTTCCTGCAACACCCATCTCAACAGTTACTTCAACAAACAAGAGATGAGGCTATGGCACACCTAAGGTCTGATTTGGCTCGTATCTCTGACTGGGGTAAAAATAATATGGTTGTTTTTAATGCATCTAAGACTCAGTTCTTACACCTATCAACCCGACAAAATCTCCCACAGGTATACCCACTAATGTTTAATAATATTCAGCTTAATCCTGCATCATCCCTTAACATGCTTAGGGTTTCATTTACTCGGGACTTATCTTGGAAAGATCATATTACATCTCTTGTATAATCTGTTTCCAAGAGATTGGGTGTGCTAAGCCGACTCCGCTCTTTCTTTACCCCTGCACAATTTTTAACTCTATACAGGGTTTTTTTCCGCCCCTGTGTGGAGTACAACTCTCATGTGTGGGGAGTCTCCCCACATACAGCTCTTCTCAATAGGGTGGAGTCAAAGGCTTTTCGTCTCATTAACTCTCCTCCTCTTACTGACTCCCTTCAACCTCTGTCTCTTCTCCGCACTGTTGCATTTTTATCTCTTTTCTATCACTACTTTAATGGTCACTGCTCCTCTGAACTGTCTGCTTGCATTCCTCCACCTCTGCGACGGGCGCGTAGCACCCGTCTGGCAGCAAACTCTCATCCCTTTTCTGTCCAACTCTCTAATGCAAGAGTTAACCATTACTCCCAGTCTTTCATTTATGCAACAGGTCATCTCTGGAACTGTCTCCCTCTGTCTGTATTTCCTGCTGGCTATGATCTCCAGTCTTTCAAACGCAGTGTGTCCAGGCATCTCAAAATGATCGGATCTTGAATTTGGCTCTCTATCGTATTTTGTTTTTCTCTTGGAGGGAACTGTAACTGCGGGCTCATGGCCTTTGGTTCCTTCTTCCTCGCATAAAATATATATATATATATATATATATATATATATATATATATATATATATATATATATATATATATATATATATCACATAAGGGATGCACATGATGAGGTGAAAGAGAGAGAGACTGTCCAGGTGCTTGAGGGTGGAAAAGTGCATGTATGTGTATTAATTGAAACGAAATGGGGAAGTGAGAGTTTGAGAGAATGGGAGTATGGATGGAGTATATGCGTGGGAGTAGGTGAGAATGTGAGGGCAATAGAAGTTGTGTGTATTGTTGTGAGTAACAGATAGAAGAAGAATATAACAGAGTATAGATCAGTTGGCTCAAGGATTGTGTGGGTAATATTGAAAGTTGAACTATAAATGTGGATGATTGTGTGTGTGTGTGCATCAACGCAAGATCATCCTAGCAGAGTGCGAGAAGAGTTCTGGGCATGCATGTTAAAGTATGAAAGGAATGAGAGAGTGTTTTTGATTAGAGATATGAATGGGACAGTAGGGAATGTTGAAGGTGGATGGAGCTGTTGGTGAGTGGGGTGTGCCTGCAGAAATTGATGAGAATGGCAGTGCTTTAGTGGACATTTGTGCTGGAACGGGGTTGGTGATAGCCAATACCATTTTGAGGCACAAGATGTTCCACAGGTATAAATGGTGAGTGATGGGAAGGGTAGGTGGTGAACTGAATGAATGGAAGGCAATGAATGATTATGTGTGCGTGGATGATAGGATGAGGTGTGTAATGGGTACAAGAGCATATAGGGGCTGGGGGAGTGGATATTCTGACCACTTTTTGGTGGTGGTGAGAATCAAGGTCCAAATGAAGGAATAGAAGGGAAGGCAAGGGGGAAGTAGTTCATTCAAGGAGGGTGGAATGGTTACAAGAGGATGGAAAAAGGCAGAGTATATGAGAGAAGTGGAGAAGCATTGGGTAAATATGGATTGGAGCAGATGGGGGACGTGGAAGATGTATGCAAGATATTCACATAAGAAATCTGTGCAGCATGGAACGTGGTGTGTGGGGTGAAGAGAAGACGAAAGGGGGTGCAAGGAACAGCATGGTGGAATGAAGAGACGAGGCAAGCTGTGGCAGAAAAAAAGAAAGCATATAGTGAGTGGATGAGATACAGGGATGTAGAAGAAGCTGAGAGACAGAAGAGAGAGTTATATGTACAGAGGAAGAGAGAGGTGAAGAGATTAGTAAGAGAGAGTAAGAAGAGAGTGGACAAGGATTTTGGAAGGAATTTGAGTGTAAAGAGGAGGAAACTTAGAAAATGTTCTAGAAAGAGGTAAAGAGAGTTAGACAAGGTACCACCGAAGGTAGTCGGGGAGTGAAAGATAAAAATAGTAGATTGATAGTGGAGAAGGAAGAAAAAGTAAGCAGATGGAGAGAACGCGCTAAGGAATTGTTGAACATAGAGAATGAAAGTATTGTGAGTATAAGTGGTTGCGGGATGGCTGGGAGAAGGACGGATGTGAGAAGAGAAAGAAATCAGTAGGATGGACGTTGTAGAAGCAATGAAGAAATTTAAAATGGGGAAAGTCCCAGGAATTGATGGAGTGTGTGGTGAAATGCTGAAGCATGGGGGAAAGATAGTCGTACAATGGATGTGGAAGCTGTGCAGATCGGCCAGGGAGGAAGGTAGAGTCCCGGAGGATTGGAAGTCAGGTATAATTATTCCCCTGAACAAGGAAAAAGGGGCAAAAGAAGTGTGTGGTAATCATAAGTGCATTTGTCTTCTTAGTGTATTAGGTAGTGTAAATGGTAGGATACTTATTGACAGACCTAGGGGAATAACAGAGCAGTTAGTTGGAGAAGAACAGGGAGGTTTTCGGAAGGGAAGAGGTTGTGTAGAGCAGATATTCATTTTTAGATCTTTAGACGAAAAGTTCCTAGAGAAGGGAAAGAAGTTGTATGCAACCTTCATGGATTTGAAGAAGGCATATGACAGGGTGGATAGACAAGGACTGTGGACAGTATTAAGAGTATATGGAGTAGATGGGAAGTTGCTGGATGTCGTGAAGAGTATGTATGAAGGTGCTAAGGCTGTAGTGCGTGTGGATCGAGAACTGCGTGAATGTTTCTATTTGAAGGTCTGATTGAAACAAGGATGTGCCATGTCTCCATGCTTGTTCAGCCTGTATATGGATGGGTTATAAAAGAAATGCAAGATAGGGCAGTGGGTGTTGGAGCAGCCCCAGTGAGAGAGGGCAGTGTTTGGATACTCCCTGTACTGTTGTTTGCATATGATTTTGTGTAGTTAAATGAATACGAAGGGAAGCTACAAGGCTTGGTGGATGAGCTTGGGAGAGCGTGTAAGAAACGGAATCAAAAGGTCAATATACTGTAGGGAGGAGTAAAGTTTTGGTCATCGAGAGAAATAAAGTCAGTGATTGTACAGTGCGGCTGGATGAGGAAATGGAAAATGTGAGTGATGAGTGAGAATGGAAGTTTAGAGGAAGAAGTGGTTGAAAGGGTACATCAAGGAAGAAAAGTTGCTGGTTCCTTGAATGCAGTGATAAGAAACAGGGAAGTGAGCATGGAAGTGAAAAATTTACTGCATGAAAGCATAGTGATACCAACTCTTCCACATGGAAGTGAAGCTTGGGCGTTGTTGGATTCACAGAAGACTAGAGTGAGTGCAGTGGAAATGTGCTATTTGGAAGGAGCATGTGGAGTCACATGGAGAGATAGACTGACAAATGAAGTGAAGGAGCATTGTTATATGGATGTGATAGGAAGCTTAGGAGAAACACACTGAGGTGGCTTGGCCAAGTGGAGAGGATGGAGAGTGAGAGACTGACGAGGAGAGTGTATGTGACAGGTGGAGCGGGGGAGAGGGGCGAAGGCAAGGATGAGATGCAGGGATGGAGTGGAGAAGTAAATGAGAGAGGGGTGTGTGAGCAGGGAGCAGGGCAGTGAAATGGCAGAGGACAGGGCGACATGGAAGTGATTTGCCTGTGACCATCCCTTTGCTGGATTAAGGGGTCTGGCAATAGACAGAGTTTTAAAGAGACAGGGTGACAGAGACAGAGGCATATATATATATATATATATATATATATATATATATATATATATATATATATATATATATATATATATATCGTGCTTTTACTACACTGGTTTGTGCATTTTAGTGTATGAATGTTTTTATTTTTTGATGACTTAAGTAGGATATCCATTTGCCTTAGAATATTTCTTAGTTATTTTCCGCGCAAAGTTTGATCAAAGACAAATATTTTTACCATAGCTAAAATAAATTATTACTTTTAGGTCTGATGATGCAATGAGATATTGCGAAACGTCACCATTAAAGATGTTCCTACAAGCCCTGGTATTGATATTCCTTATATATCTATAAACACACACACACACACACACACACACATATATATATATATATATATATATATATATATATATATATATATATATATCATTTTTTTCATTCATTGCCAGACGCCATGTATCCCAAACGGGGTGACCAAGGGCTTAGAGTTAATTGTTTTACAGGGAGGGGCACTAATCCTCCACCAACCCCACTTGAGACGTAGGGAGAACGTTATGCCAACAGCATCTGGTGTTCCCAGGCGGTCACCCATCCGAGTACTAACTCCAGACACCTTCACTTAATACTAAATTGAACACAGCCAACAAAACACAATCTGAGAGTAGTAAATGCTAAGATATAAATTGAACAGGGAAAGGTAGATGAAAAAGAGCTATATCTGGAAATACTGAAAGGGAATGTTATATTAAATATGGTTCTCTCTCTCTCTCTCTCAAAATATTGCGAGGATTCGAACCAGCGCATGCAACTGCGTGAGTACAGCGCTTACCAAGTGAGCTATATATATATATATATATATATATATATATATATATATATATATATATATATATATATATATATATATATATATACTGTATATATATATATATATATATATATATATATATATATATATATATATATATATATATATATATATATATCCCATTGGATCCCAGGGGTGCTGAGTGAGGCATGGCACTGGGAGGGTACTAAGCGTATCGCCCTTCGCCTATCAGCTCATAGTTGCGTAGCTCATAGATCCCTACCTGGGGGTTCCCAACTTCATAAAGACTTTAAAGATCCCACTTCTATCCTATACTCGAGACACTGGGCTCCAGTGTGTTAAAGAGATTGACAGGTTTGCCAGTCATTAACCCATTGGATCTCAGGGGTGCTGGGCGAGGCATGGCACTGGGAGGGTACTAAGCGTACTGCCCTCCGCCTATCAGCTCATAGTCGCGAAGCTCATAGGTCCCTACCTGGGGGTTCCCTGCTTTATAAAGACTTGAAAAATCCCAGTTCTGTCCAATACTCGGGACACCGGGCTCCAATGGGATATATATATACTCGGGACACTGGGCTCCAATGGGATATATATATATATATATATATATATATATATATATATACTCCCCCAGTATCCCTGCTTGTCGTACGAGGCGACTAAAAGGGTTGGTGGTGGGTTAGTGCCCCACCCCATAAAAAGAACTAACTAAAAAAGCGAACAAAGCACCTCGGACCCGGAAGGACCATACGTTGACGTCTAAGGAACGGACGAAGGACATTCTTAGGGTGGGAATGTGGAATGTGAGAGGAGTGAATGATGAAGTGAAAGAAAGAGAGAGATTGTTCAGGTGCTTGAGGATGCAAAAGTGGATATATGTGGATTGACTGAAACTAAATGGTCAGGTGAAAGGGTGAGAGAATGGGAATATGGTTTAGGTATATGTGCGGGAGTCAATGAAAATGAGAGGGCAAGAGAGGGAGTATGTCTGATGATAAGCAAGAAGTGGAAGGAGAATATAAGAGAGTATGGAACAGTGGGTGCAAGGATTGTATGAGTGAGGATGAAAGTAGGTATACAAGCGTGGGCGATTGTATGTGTGTATGCCCTGACAGAGGATCGAGTGGCAAGAGTGAAAGATGAGTTTTGGGTGAGTGTAGAGGCGTGTATGGACAAGTTTGAGAGGACCGACAGAGTGCTGTTGATTGGAGACATGAATGGCAACGTTGGGAATCTACGAGTGGATGGAGTAGTTGGTCAGTGGGGTGAGCCAGCTGACGTAGATGGGAATGGAAGTGCTTTGGTGGACATCTGTGCTTGTAAGGGGTTGGCAATAGCCAACACCTACTTTCGGCATAAGATGATCCACCGGTATACATGGAGAGTAATGAGGAGGATGGATGGTGAACTTGTTGAACGAAAGGCAATGATAGACTACGTATGTGTGGATGAGCGAAGGAGAAGACAAGTGTTGGATGCAAGAGTGTGGAGAGGGTGGGGGAATGGAGTCTCGGACCATCACTTAGTGATGGCCAAGGTAGAGCTGCAAAGAAAGTGGTTGATGAGACGAAGGGAAAGACAGGAGGAAGCAACTCCGGTGAGAAGAGTGGAGAAATTGCAAGATAGTGAGAAAATGACAGAGTATAAGAGCATAGTGGAAGAAAGACTGGAAAGGTATGAGCTAGAGCAGATGGAAGGGGTGGAAGACGTATGTAAGATATTCACGGAAGAGATAGGCGCAGCGTGTGAGGCAGTTTGTGGAGTGAGGAGGAGATGCAAGGGTGTGCAAGGGACAGCATGGTGGAATGATGAGGTGAAACGAGCTGTGGAACAAAAGAAGAAGGCATATAGTGAATGGTTAGCGAGTAGAGGTAGGGGAGAAGATGAGAGAGAGAAGAGAGAGGTATATGTGAGCAGGAGAAGGGAGGTTAAGAGACTGGTGAAGGAGAGTAAAAAGAAAGTGGATGAGGAGTTTGGGAGGAATCTGAGTGTGAAATGGAGGGAGAGTAAGAAATTGTTTTGGAAGGAGGTAAAGAAAGTAAGGCAGTGTGAAAGGGGAAATAGTAGGGGAGTGAAAGATAGCAATAATAGATTGTTGGTGGAGAAGAGAGAGAAACTGAGGAGATGGAAGGAGCACTTTGAGGATTTGTTGAATGTGGAGAGTGAGAGCAGTGCGAGTATAAGCGGTTGGGGAATGGCTGGGAGAAGAAGAGATGAGAGGAGTGAGGAAGAGCTCTGTAGGGCGGAAGTAGTGGAAGCGATGAAGAATATTAAGCTGGGAAAGGCCCCAGGAATTCATGGAGTGTGTGGTGAAATGCTAAGGTATGGGGGTGAGATTGTTGTGGAGTGGATATGGAAGTTGTGTAGATTGGCTTGGGAAGAGGGAAGGGTTCCAGAGGACTGGAAATCAGGTATAATTATTCCTTTATACAAAGGAAAAGGAGAGAGAGAAGTATGTGGTAACCATAGGGGTATTTGCCTTCTTAGTGTGACTGGTAAAATATATGGTAGAATACTCATTGATAGGGTTAGGCATATGACAGAGGAGCTAGTTGAAGAAGAACAAAGGGGATTTAGGAAGGGAAAAGGGTGTGTAGATCAGATATTTGTTCTAAGATGTTTAGTGGAGAAGTATCTAGAGAAGGGAAGGAAAGTGTATGCTGCCTTCATGGACTTGGAGAAAGCTTATGACAGAATAGATAGGCAAGGTATGTGGAAGGTATTAAGAATATATGGAGTGGAGGAGAAATTGCTGAGTGCTGTGAAGAGTATGTACGAGGGAGCTAGGACTACGGTGCGAGTTGATGGTGAGCTGAGTGAGTTCTTTGATCTCAATGTGGGACTTAAACAGGGTTGTGTGATGTCTCCATGGCTGTTTAATATATACATGGATGGGGTTGTAAAGGAGGTGCAGGGTAGGGAAGTGGATGTGGGGGTGGCTCTAATGAATGAGGGTGAGATTTGGAAGCTTCCGGTGTTGCTGTTTGCTGATGATACAGTACTTTTGAGTGAAGATGAATGGGAGTTGCAAGGTTTGGTGAATGAATTTGGGACAGTGTGTAGGAGGAGGAATCTGAAAGTTAATGTAAACAAAAGCAAAGTTATGGTGTTTGAGAGGAATGAAGTCACAGAGTGTGCAGTGAGGTTGGATGGTGAGGATATGGAGAATGTGAGTGCATTCAAGCACTTGGGTAGTGTGATGAGTAAGGATGGAACTTTGGGGGATGAAGTGCGTGAAAGGGTACAGCAGTGAAGGAAGGTTGTTGGTACACTGAAAGCAGTGATGAGAAATAGGGAGGTGAGTATGGAAGTTAAGAATTCACTGCATGATAGTATTGTGATCCCTACCCTGACTTATGGAAGCGAGGCGTGGACCTTGCAAGATGGGAACAAGTCAAGAGTGAGAGCAGTGGAAATGAGTTACTTGAGAGGAGCATGTGGAATGACGTGGAGGGACAGGTTGACGAATGAAGAAGTGAAGGAACGTTGTGGGGTGGATATAGATGTGGTTGAGAAGATTAGGAGAAATACACTGAGGTGGGTTGGACATGTGATGAGAATGGAGAATGAAAGACTGACTAAGAGGTTGTATGTAGGCGAGGTGGAGGGAGGGAGAGGGAGGGGTAGACCGAGAATGAGGTGGAGGGATGGAGTTGAGAGGTTTATGAGGGAGAGGGGGGTGAGTTGGGGGGAGGGTAGTCAAATGGTGGGTGACAAAGCGACTTGGAGACGTTTTGTCTGCAGCCACCCTTTGCGGGATTAGGGCGTCAGGCTATAGATACATAGATAGATATTCGGACTTCAGTCTTATTCTCTCTGACAAGGTAAATATGTGTCCCCCCTGTTTCTTTGCTTTTTTGTATGTTAGCAGGATTACTCAAAAACTAAAAGAGAGATTTGGACCAAAGTTGGTAGGTAGCTAGTTCATGTCCCAGGGAACAATCGATTAACTTTTCGGACCGATCCGGATCATATTACAGATTCTGGATCCGGAATATATTTTTTGTGAAAGGCCTGGAGCCCGCAAACATTCCTTCCAAGAAAAAAAAAAAAAACAATGCAAAAGAGAGCCAAATTCAAAATCTGTTTATTTCGAGATGCCTGGACACACTGCGTCTGAAAGACTGGGGACCGTAGGAAGTAGGAAATACAGGCAGAGGGAGACAGTTCCAGAGCTGACCTGTTGCATACATGAAGAACTGGGAGTAATGGTTAATTCTTTCATTAGAGAGTTGGACAGAAAGGGAAAGAGCTTGTTGCTAGACGAATGCTACGCACCAGTCACAGAGGTGGAGGGATGCAAGTAGACAGTTCAGAGGAGCAGTGACCATTGAAGTAGCGATAGAAAAGAGATAAAGATGTAACAGTGTGGCGATGAGACAGATGTTGAAAGGAGCCAGTAAGAAGAGGAGAGTTAATGAGGCGAAAAGCCTTTGACTCCACCCCACTGAGAAGAGCTGTATGTGGGGAACCTCTCCACACATGAGAGTTGTACTCTACACAGGGTTGAGGTATGTTGTATAGTGTTATGATTTGTGTGTGTGTGTGTGTGTGTGTGTGTGTGTGTGTGTGTGTGTGTGTGTGTGTGTGTGTGTGTGTGTGTGTGTGTGTGTGTGTGTGTATGAAAAATAATGGAAAGTAAAATTTATCGATTGAATGGATTCTTCTGATGCAATAATCGAGCCTAATGATGTTCAGATGCTCTTTGACTAAGAGTACTTATGACTCATGGTGAATGTGATCTATATATTAGGTCTCTGAATATCGCATTATTATTGAAAATGCTATATTTACCCATTTTACTCTTTTCTACGTCTGTGGCATCTAAGATGGGGACACTGCTTATGACTGCATAAATTATTGTTGCATGGATAAATTGTTTGTGTACTGTTGCGCCTTTTGAGTATGTTCATGGCATCCAGTTGAAAAAAGACCTTTCCACTGAAATTTTTTACGTGCTGAGAAAAGATCACGTGTATAGCTTGAATACTTTCAAGACTTCAAGGATTTCTGTCTAATGATAGTAATTGGTTAAATCGTATGACTTTAAGCGAATTTACGGCTCTTGTCTGGCTGGAGTAAAGGGAAATTTTGTTGTCTGTCTGGTAAAACAGTCTCATTATTAAGCACGAACATGTGTTCTTGTGTGTGAAAGCAGTTTCAGAGCTGGTTTGCTGCATGTTGAGTTTTAGAGTGTTGCCAAGTAGTTAGCATAGGGCAGAACTTTTGTAGAAGGTGTTGCTGGGCCATGGAGGAAAGGGCTAAAAAGTGAGGAGAAGATGGTTAATTCCTAAGGGTCACCACTGGGTAAGTTGTCCATATTTGGATCTTTGGCTTTAATTGGGAACTCGGCTTCATTTACCTGAATGAAAGGTGTCATGCTTGTACATGTTTGTGTTCAAGATTAATATCATGTGGGATATGTCTTGATATTGTATCAAATGACTTGTCTATGTCTGTTGCCGCTGGTTTGGTTCTTGAGGATGGATACTACTTGTTCATACCCTTGGCGAATGTGTTGAGCCATTACAGAAAGGTGTTCTAAGCTCATCGGTTTATACAAAAGTGTTTTTAGATAACTCTACTTTTATAAGGTTGTGTTGCACTCGTTTTCTATATGTTCTGAATGATTTTAAAACACACACACACACACACACACACACACACACACACACACACACACACACACACACACACACACACACACACACAACTTTATCTGGTATCTGGTTCCAAAAAGTCGATACTCTCATAGGGAATATGTAGCCTACTTTCTCTCATCTTTGTCACTCCTTACTTAATGCAGTTTTCCTTCGCATATTCTTGACCTATTTCCCGGAATTGTATAATCTCAGTTCAAAATTTCACACGATGTTACACACTCATGCAGTATTATTTTCTTCTTCCTGTCACTGAAAGTAAATTCAGTGTTTGCGGTCTGATGTTATATTTCTAAAACTTAGACTTTTTTCTATCTGTTCTGAACAACAGGAGGATATTCAGGTGTTAACCTTAAAATCCTATAATCCAGTAGCATGTTCATACGTCTTGATGGAAGAAACTGTACTAACACAGAAAAAAAAAATCAGCTAACATTAATCACCAATAAGGCTCTTTCATTTTCATGATCTTCAGGTGATGAGGTAGGGTTAGCAGTTTCCAAGGACTTCTCTATCTACTAATGTATTATTTTATCCTTGTTTGTAAATATCTTTCGTACTGAAGGAGCTGTTGAAAATATTATCTAATCACGCCGTTCGAACGACTCGCCAGAACTGAAGGAATATGTTTGACGAGATGCATGAATGGAATATAAAACATCATCTTTGTTATAGTGTTGATGGATAAAAGTGACGTATGAATAATATTCCACGGAACACCTCATCTTTCAAAAAATATACCCCGTATGCTTTTTAACATAATGGAATTCAGTTTGTAGACGCTTATGAATACGGAATGACTAGGGGAAGTGGGGTAGAGGGAAAAAGAGAGGGAGGGAAGTGGAGAAGGAAGGAAGGCGAAAAGTGAGGATGAGGGGAGGGAACAGAATAGGAAAACTGATGGAGGAGAGGAGGGAGTTCAGGGAGGATGCAAGGGAGGGCAGGGGGAAGGGGGAAGGCAGAGATGAGAAGGAGGAAAAGAAAAGAGACAGAAGGAATGAGATAAGCGAAGAGAGGAAATAACGAAAATGATGGGAGGGGAAGGAGAAGGAGGGGAAAATGGAATGAAAGTAGGAAAGCGAGACGGGGAAGGGGAGTGAAGGAAAGTAGAAGAAGAAGCGAAAGGAAGGGAAAATGGAGGGAAGGAGAGAGGAGGAAAGGAAAGAGAAAGGAGGAAAGCAATTCTGATAAACAGACGAAGTCGGAGAATGAGAAGAATATGGAGGAAGGAAGAAAAACAAGAAGGAGGCAGGAGGGAAGAAGTCGGTGGGGAATGGAAATTCTAGAGAAGAAAAAACAATAGGGGGGAAATAAAAGTGGAAGGAGAAACGGGAGATAAGGAGGAAGAAAGAGAGAAATTTAAGGTAGAAAGGGAGAATAATATGGAAGAGGAGGGAAGAATTAGAAAAAAGAAAGGTACAAAAAGAGGTAGGAAATCATCAGAAAGGACAGCCAAGAAGGGAGGACATGAGGAGGAAGAAGAGCAAGAGAAGAAAGGAAGATAAAAAGAAGAGAGAGAGAGAAGATGAAAGAGAAATGTGGGAAAGGGGAGGAAACGGGGAGGGGAAGAACGATGGGAAGGAGGAAGAAGGAAGAAGGACGACAAGAGGAAGGAAGAAAAGGAAGAGGAGGAGAGGAGGAAGAAAAGGAAGTAGGATTGGAACAGGAATAAGGTGAAAGATGAAAGACAGAGAAGAAAAGGGAGACAGGGAAAAATAGAGGGGGAAGCTATAAAGAGAAATTACTAACAAGATGTGAATGAGCTTTGTGGTGTGGATGTGCATGTGTTAAGCGTTAGGAGAAACACAATGAAGTGGTTTGGCCATGTGGAGAGGATGGAGAATGAGAGACTGACGAAGAAAGTGTATGAGAGTGAGGTGGAGGAGGGGACAGGGAGGGGGAGGCCAAGGATGAGATGGAGGGATGAAGTGGAGAGGTGTATATATATGAGAGACGGCGGTGTGGGCTGGGAGCAGGGCAGTGAAATGTCGGGGGACAGGGCGACACCGAGGAGATTTGTTTCTGGCCACCCCTTACGGGATTAAGGAGTCTGGCAATAGACAGACTAACAAGAGGAAGCAACGAGAACATAAAGTATGGAGAGGGGTGCTGGGGAGAGGGAAAATATTTGTATATTTTATGTCTCTGACTCTGGGTATAGTTTCAACAATCGGGGCGCTCAGACCCATAGATCCAGCAATCCTCCTATTTGCCTTACAATTTACATATCAAAACTTCAGCACTATTAACCACCGTCAAGAGAGTGCAAAGGAAAGCAAACAGCAACAGGCCTAATGGTCCTTTCAAGGCTGCTTCCTACAGAGAAGACTGCCGTTATGATATATACTTCTACAAATTGAAGGTAAGGGGAGTAAAGCAAGAAGGTCCCCCCCCCACCCTTCCATCCAGCAAACCCTCCAGTCGAAGCTGGCAGGTAAAAAGTGAGAAAGACCACCATGCAGCATGGAAAAAGTGACATGGAAATTTCATAGGAAAGAATGAAAAGTGGTAAAGTATATCTATAACACAACAAGTGTCAATAAACTACAGGAATCATTAATTACATAGTATTTCTCTGGTATAGTTTCGTCACGATCTGATTTTTTTAACCCAAGGAAGAAGATACCAAAGGCCATGAGCCCGCACACCATTCCTTCTAAGAAAAAAAATAATGCGAAAGAGAGCCAAATTCAAGATCCTTTCATTTTGAGATGCCTGGACACACTGAGTTTGAAAGACTGGAGATCATAGGAAGTAGGAAATACAGACAGAGAGAGACAGTTCCAGAGTTGATCTGTTGCATAAATGAAGGACTGGGAGTAAGGGTTAACTCCTGAAGTTGAGAGTTGGACAGAAAAGGGATGAGAGTTTGTTGATAGACGGGTGCTACGCTCCCGTTGTAGAGGTGAAGGGATGCAAGCAGAGAGTTCAGAGGAGTAGTGACCATTGAAGTTGCGATAGAAAAGAGTTAAAGATGCAACAGTGAGTCGAAGAGACAGAGGTTGAAGGGAGTCAGTAAGAGGAGGAGAGTTAATGAGACGAAAGGCCTTTGACTCCACCCTAATGAGAAGAGCTGAATGTGGGGAGCCTCCCCACACATGAGACTTGTACTCTACACAGGGGCGAATAAAACCCGTGTATAAAGTCAACAACTGTGCAGGGGTAAAGAAGGTACGGAGTCGGCTTAGCACACCTAATCTCTTGGAAGCAGATTTTACAAGAAAAGTAACATGATATTTCCAAGATATGTCCCGAAGTGAATGAAACCCCTAACATGTTCAAAGATGATGCAGGATTGAGCTAGATATTATTAAATATTGGTGAGTAGTCCTGTGGAAGATTTTGTCGGGTTCATAGGTGAAAAACTGAGTTTTTGATGAATTTAAAAAATATTTATATTTTTACCCCCGTCAGAGATACGAGCCAAGTAAGACATTAGGTGTGCCATAGCCTCATCCCTTGTTTGTTGAAGTAACTGCTGACATGCACGTTGCGGGAACCGAATCGAAAGGTGAAGGGTGGAATCATCAGTGAACGAGTGGATAGGGTTAGATGTACAGCGTAGATGGTCATTGATGAATAAAAAGAAGTGAGCTGTTGATAAGACAGAGTCCTGAGGAACACCACTGTTGACAGATCTAGAAGAAGAACGATGGCCGTCTACAAAAGCCGCTATAGAACAACCAGAAGGAAAGCCATAGACAACGGCACAGATAGATGGATAGAAACCGTAAGAACGTAGTGTGGAAATTAAAGATTTATGCCAGACTCGATTGGAAGCCTTTGAGATGTCAAGTGCAATGGCAAAGTTTTTGCCAAAGTCCCGAAAGGAGGATGACCAGGAGTCTGAAAGGTAGGAGAGATGATCGCCAGTGGAGCTTCCCTGACGGAACCCATATTGACGATCAGAAAGAATGTTGTGATAGGAAATATGCTCCAAAGTGCCAGAGTCGACGTTTCTTTGGAGGGTCCACAGGTCGTACTGGAGCGATAGGGCAGGTTAAGGTTGTGATTGGAGGAGCCCAGTGGAGAGGAAAGATTAACAGTGTAAGCAGGATTAGTTGTAAGGAAGAGGTCAAGTATCTTGGAGCTCTCTCCAAGGCAGTCAGGGATATGGGTAGGGTGCTGTACAAGCTGCTCTAGGTCATTAAGGATAGAAAAGATGTAGGCTTGTTCACCAGGTGGATCAGTGGAAGTAGAGGAGAGCCAAATGTGGTGTATCTATTTGTAATACAGTAATATGTAAATATGTTGTATGCTCTACCAGTAGTCTGTAAGTGCTCTAAATAGGGCAGACGTGCCCTAAATCCCTTACCTAAGGTCTGGCCTACTTCAAATTTTGCTGACATCCTCAATTCAAGAGAAGCGTGTCGGCTCCTTCTCCCTTAGTTACAGGACTGGTGTGGTGGAGGGAAGATGTGTACATGAGCGCATAATAAATAATCAGAAAATCACCCCAGACTTTGGATTCACCTACAACTGACGAGTGAGGGTTTAATATTTGGTGGATAGTGAGTGGGACAAACGTCATTTCACGTCTTCTGTGGACAACCTTAGTGCTATTGCCCACTTTGCCCCACATTGCTGCACCTCCCATGACGACAGTCTGTCTCTGCCCCCAGCTCCAGCCTCTTTGCAGTCTTTGTGTGGTTCTGCTGTGGTTCTATTACGGGACTATCTAACCCAAACCCCCACCTACCACCACGCCACCACATCCACAGTGAGCCTCCACCACTAACCTCACACCTGCCTGAACTGCCAGTCCTGTGCAACCCATTATTACCTTACCATGCTGCACGGGCTTAGTGATTTAGCCCTTATTACCCCAACCAACCCCCCACTACAGGGAGCTGCCACAACCGCTGCCTAACGCTGTGCATCGTCACTCCCCCCGTACCAGCCAGCCTTGACGTCACGAAAAAGAAAGCGTGGTCACTCACGGACAGCTACATCACACCCTTGCGCTCCTATCAGCTTCTCACCTCGCCCGGTACCTCAGTGCCACCCAGTTACGCCACGGACTCCTCTGCCCAATCAACGCCTTCCATGGAAGGAGGGAGTTGCCCGGAGAGCTGCCCAACTCTAAAGCCTGCTTTCGAGTGAACCACATTCTTATCATAAGCACACTGTGAATATTATTTTTTGTGTGTGCATCTTCATGCATTTTCTTATCTCATCAGATTACTCGATTCCTTTCTACAGAGATGGTGTGCTATCTCTATAGACTGTGATTATATTATTCATTTACTCCTGTTCGTTCACTGCATTCCTCGTCCCTTATTTCTCGTTCACTCAGAATATCTCGTTCACTCACTCCTGCTTCGTCTCATTTTCATTCAGTTCCCTTCACACTACACTGTACATAACACATTCATCCCACTCATATTCATTGTATATAAATTATATTTCTTCATATGTTATATTTTCATTCATTCATTCATTCAGTCATCCATACATTCATTTATTCATTCATTCATTTATTTACTCATTTTCTTCCTCTTCTTTAATGAGTTTCTTTTTTTTTTTTTTTTTTTTTTTTTTTTAGGGTAAATTCTCCCCAGTTGAATCTGACAGTGAAAATGCTGGTAATGTATGATAGTGTAACGTATCTTCGTAGTGACAAATCATATAACATGAATAAAGCAACTCCTCTGACTACAACTGCTACTGCTACTATTACTCTTCTTACCACTCCTACCACACCCATTACCACTTATACCAACCCTACCACTGCTGCTGCTGTTTCAGATAAATTAAAACCAGACACCCTATCATCTTCCTCAGTTGATTCTCTAGAATTCCCACAGCCTTCACCAAAGCCTCTCTCCTTATCTTCTACTACACATACACCACCAACAACCCCAACACACCACTGCCACTACAATAGGGCCTTCTCACGCACCGTCTCAACTTACTACAGTGACTACTTCCACACTTTCGCAACCTCACACTCTTCCTACGATGGCGAATCCAGCCCCCTCTCCACAGTCTCTATATTTGGACGATGCTAACCGCCCCAGATTTACAGGAGAGGATAGTACAGTCTCAGTTTACGACTTCCTCAGAGAGGTCGAAACAGACATTCACAATTAGCAAATCACAACTGAACCTCTGAAAGGCTATTTATGGGTCGATTACACCATGGCAGATCACTAATAGGAGCCGCAATTCGTGCAGGGCACTTCGAAGATTGTCATACATTCGATGCATCTAACAATTAATTCAGCTTTATTGTCAACATTCCAATGCCGCATTTCTCATTGATTTGACTAATCTCATCAAACAAATGGAAGAGATATGAAAATACCTTTACAAGATGCAAGAGTAAATGAGGTGGCCGCTGCGATGAAAGCGACGAGCTCTGAGATGCGCCAATTGTTGTATGACACTCAACAGTGGGTAACTGAAATCAATGGCCAGCTTATGGTAACACTAGACAGTTTTAGAGATTTGCTGGGTTACCTAAGATTTATGAATTGGTTCATTGATCACCAGCGGGAAATAGCCCTACAGATTGGTTTTAATCCATGTGAAAAATTGTTAACACCCCAAAGACAATAGTAGAAAGATCGGGATCAAACGTCACTCGCCAGGCCAGTACTCATACCTCAGTCTCTCACTCTGCGGGCGCTATTGCGAAAGTACTACACACGTCCACCACTTCATCAGATTACTCACGTTCGCGGTCAACTACGAAAGGGAAACATAGTAATCGTTCTCACTCACAGTACTGATCACCAGCCAGTGGTCGTGACCAGTCTATTATGCAATGGGGCAAACAATCCTTGGTTGTGAGCTGGCACTGCAGTAAAGTCGGTCATCGAAAGTCCGGTTGTGCCCGCAATCAAAGACAACATCGCTCAAGGGGGCGGCAGTGCACACTTTCACGATCCCGTCGTCTTACGTGCAAAGATCACAAAAACAGCACAATTCACTCCAGTGATGAGTGTCATTACCCTAAGAGCCGCCAGTCGGGGGAAGAGGAGAGCCCACATCGGAAGAATGTAACATAACAACGAAAGATACGCCCATACCAGAAAATAAGGTAACAAAAGATCAGCTCCCCATTCGCCAGGTAGGGCCTATAACTTCTTTGACTTAGTTATTCTAGAATGGAGCGAAGGGGTACAATGCTCTTTCTTCATGGAGACCGGATCTATGGTAAAACTGATCTCTGATACGTCTCTAAACAGAATTAGGGGAACAAGTAAAAGGGCTGGGCTCCTCGAACCATCTGACATTCGCTTATGCAGCGTGGATGGCTCAGAATTTCAAGTCAAGGGAAAAGTCACTTTCGACGTACAACTTGATAGAGCCTTAACACCTTTTTTCACAGAATTTCATGTAACCAAAGATCTTAGATATCCAGTAGGTATTCTTATTGGCTTCCAACAATGGCTCGACAAGCAATTGCCCTATTACTTGTTTGTGGTAGTATAGACATTAACGGGTTCCCAGTATCTAGCATGGACTTCGCACGTCCGGTACTCTTCCAAATAAACTCAGTTATTCACTCTCACATGACCCCACCATTACCGAGAGTAAAGGGGCAGATACACCGCTACTTAAACAGCCAAATTCACTAACATCTAGTGCTACATTGTCTAGGCATTCACCAGTGGATACACCCTCTGAGCGTTCAATAGTGGATCATGTCAACCCCTCTAACAGTGGCACAATTGCCGACTAAGACACGTCTCATTTAGCTACCTCACATAGTTTGAATGATGTTTTACGATGCACAGAGACAAGATGTGCAGTAACAAATCAGTGCACAATTTTGTTACCACATAAATTTACCAAAGTCTCTGTTCGTGTTGTTGGTGCGAAAGGAGGAGTGGATGTACTAACCCTACCTGAGACGCGTTGTGTGAACAGCTTAACTTATGAGTCGGCATTGTGTACCGTGTTGGAGGATAGCTTATGCTACTTAGCCGACACTATTAATGCCCCACTCAAGCTGCATACGGAGACACAGATTGGTGATTTCTTGGTATATCCAGCGGCAGTACATGTGTGCCAGGACTTCCCACTCTCTGTTGCAGATGTGCGCTCAGTTGCTCAGTCCACTGACATTCCATCTAATCTTGAATCTCATGTGAAACAGAGTGATTATACAGAGTACTGAAGTCAGTTGTTTAATCTCTTGTGAGACTATCGTGAAGTAGTAGCCCTACCCGGCGAGAACATGGGCAAAACTAGCTTAATCCAGTACAATATTACATTACAGCCTGTTGCTCAGCCAGTATATAACCCTACCTACGTTTACCACATAGCCAACGCCAACAGGCTGATCGTCTTATTCAAGGCATGTTAGACTCCAACGTCATCGAACACTCTGACAGCCTGTGGAACAGTCCACTATCTCTCGTTCCAAAGCAAGGTGGTGACTTACGACCAATGATAGATTACAGACGCATAAATGCTCTGACTGCCCCGGACAAATTCCCAATTCCTGTACTCACTGATTTCTTGGAATCCTTGGGAGAAAACAATTGTGTTTTCTCCTCCCTAGATCTTTTGAGTAGCTACTGGCAAGTAGAAATGGAGGAATCAGCTCGTCCAATCACTGCTTTTAGCTCCCCATCCGGTCATTACCAATTCCGTAGATTCCCATTCGGCTTGAGAAATGCACCATTGGCATTCATGCAGCTAATTCATACAGTTTTTGTTGGCATGATAGGTCACTCAGTCTTTGCTTATCTAGACGATGTCATAATCGCTAGTCACTCAGTAGAACACTTAGAAAAATTGGCCAGGGTATTCACTAGGCTCAAACAAGCTGGACTTAATATCAAACTGTCAAAGTGCCATTTTTTTTACGTAAGAGGCTACAATTCCTCGGATATGTCGTCGATGCTCGTGGAATTCATACATCAGATGACAAGGTCAGTGCCGTAACAAACTTCACTACTCCCATCAACACCGATGCAGTATGCAGTTTTCTCAGCCTTAGTGGCTACTATCGTTGTTTCATCAAAGGGTACGCCAAAATAGCTGTGTCATTAACAAAACTGTTAAAGATGGATACGCCTTTTAAAACCCTGAAATCTGCCCTTGCACAAGCACAGGTTTTGGCATTCCCTGATTATTCAAAACCATTTCTTCTCTGTACTGATGCTTCCAGAATGGGCCTTGGTGCCGTTCTCATGCAAAATGACTCCAAAGGAAAGAAACGTGTCGTTGCCTAAGCCAGCCGTGTGTTAAACTCCGCAGAAAATAATTACAGTGTAACTCATTGGGAAGCTCTTGCCATGGTTTGATCCCTGAAACATTTTCGCCGCATCACATACGGTTACCCTGTTCACATCCAAACAGACCATCTTCCCCTGTGTGACCTGTTTTGGGGACGATAACTTACCGGTCGACTTGCACGTTGGGCGATCACTGATAATGACTATAATCCAACATTTGAATACGTTCCTGGAAAGTCAAATGTTGTAGGCGATGCCCTCTGTCAGCATGTAGCCACAGTCTCAATTGGTTGTGACGTAAATTTGGTGTTCAATTATGACACACTTCGTTGGTTCCAGCGTGTTGATCCTATATGGTCACAGGTCATATACTTCTAGAGTCCGGTGATGAGTCTTCCTAGCCCAAGTTACCAGTCCCTGTATCTGATTACTTCCTCAACAATGAATTGCTCTATGAACACTCGGTAATCAAAGGTAACAATGTACCTCATCGTGAAGTTAAGCAACTAGTCATTCCAACAGACTTGATCCCTGCTGCTCTTCATTTAATCCTCGACACCCCTCACGTGTCACACCCTGGTAAAGACAGAAGCTTATGGCAGGAACATCTTTCGTATTATTGGCCCACTATGCGAAAGGATATAGAAGCGCACTGCGATGCATGTTTATCGTGTGCTTGTTATAAAGGAACAACCGATCAACCTACTCCTATACTGCAATACCCAGTACCATCAAGGCCTTGGTAAACTGTCTCCCTTGATCTTCTGAAGCAGCCTCGTACAGAATCTGGCTTCGTCTATCTATTAGTAGTAGTTGATCATTTCTCCAGATTCATCATCTTAGCCCCATTGCGTGACAATTCTGCTAATGCAGTGGCACATGCTTTTGTTAATTCCGTCAATTGCCCTTTCACAACCCCAGAAGTCATTCTAACTGATAACGGGTCAGAGTTCAACAATTCACTGCTGGAAGATATTTGTCTTCGATACGGAATTAGGAAATGCGATAAAGTTGCCCATCATCCAGCCTCGAATAGCCTAGTAGAGCACCAGAATAGAAAGATATTGGAGAGTCTGTGTCACATAGTGGGAGATCAGAGTTCCACTTAGGATGAGTGGATCCTGCAGGTAGCTGCATCAATTAATTCATCCATCAATAAGTCAATCGGTGAAACATCATTCTTTGTCATCTATGGCTTTGACAAAAGACTACCTTATTCCTTATTGCAATCTAAATCTGATCCGATCCACAATCACAATGATTATGTAAGGGTTCACCTATCAAAGTTTCAGAAGATTCATAAGTATGTTCAGGATAATCTGGCCCTCACAAATGCAGAAACACTGTAGTAGGTAAACAACACGCCGCTGCCTCCGGTGTTACCATCCAAGTAGGTGATTTAGTTTTTGCCCTAGATCACGAGCAACATTACAAAATATACAGTAAATTCTTGGGTCCTTTCCGTGTCATATCTCGTAAGGGCAATAAATTCGAAATAAAAGATCTGTCCAAAGCAGAGACAACATGGGTGCATGCCGATGATCTCAAACGTGCATCGAGGGGCATAGTATTGGAGGAGCCATTAGGAAAGGCCTCATCTTCTCCTCAACAAGATGCTTCTTCTTCAAGTCCTTCTTCTGACGCTTCTTCACACACTTCTGTTAGCAAGACGCCACCTTCCCCTACTATTAATAACTATCGTACAAAAATTGCGTTCTGCCATCAAGTCTCTTACATAACATTATCATCTCACACTCTCGTTATTCATCATTCATTCATTGCCAGACGCCATGTATCACAAACGGGGTGGCCACCGGCTTAGAGTTAATTGTTTTACAGGGAGGGGCACTAATCCTCCACCAACCCCACTTGACACGTAGGGATGCCAACAGCATCTGGTGTTCCCAGGCGGTCACCCATCCAAGTACTAACCAGACCCAACGTTGCTTAACTTCGCTGATCGGACGGGAAGCGGTGATCGGATGGGAAGAGGTGAATCCTCTTTATTAACATCACCTCTAACTTCAACCTGTTTTATAGGCAAGATGTTGTGGGTCTACATGCTGGCAGCGCTGACTCTGGTCGGGTCTGGACTGAGTCATGAAGATGGTGTTATACGGCCGGTGGCCTTGGTTGGCACGGGAGGCGAGAAATGGTGGTGAGAGATGTAGTCTCCTTGCGCTACGAACTAGAGCCACTGGCCGCAGTGGCTATCGCCCTGTCTGATTTTGCACACCAGCTAGAAGAATTACAGGGCCTTCTATCAGCTATCCAGGAACAACATCCTAGAGATGCATTTTGGTACCCACTCTACCTACCCATATGCTGGAAACTGGATTATGTACGATTTCAGTTCTCTCATCTCCAAGAGTCGTTCCCTAACCAAACACCCGTAGGTCGTTCATGAGTGAACTTTTATCTTGGAGGAGACATTCTGAGCAGATTATTTGGTGTAGCGACCACCCGTGACCTTTCTGGATTTAAATCTGACCTCATTGAATTAGCCAATGCCCAAGAATCCCAAACAGAGTAATTAATGTTCAACATTCTATGCTACAAAATATCACACACACCATTTAAATGATGTCACACAAACATTAAACAACTTCATTGGAATTCTAACAATGGAAATCTCAAAAGCAATATTGTATCAGAACTTTTATATGTAAAACTACACATAGGTAACCTACAGGTTTCTCTGGACTCCACTGTCACTCAAGTTTCTAGCTTAATTCGTGTTCTAGTCAGGGCTGTCGATGGTCGTGTCACTGTAGATTTAGTACATATCTCTGACCCCCACTCTGCATTGGAATGGGCTCGCTCCACTTTCGACTTATCTCCAGTGATTTCATTTTCCTCCTTAGAACACTACTACCGAATACTAGAGGGCACATTCCTTACTGAAGATATAATTGTTCATATCCCTCTTCGTTCTATCACATTCAACCTCTTTCACGTCACTCCCTTCCCCTTCTGTTACAATAATTCCCTAGTACAAGTCTCTGTTTCTTAGGAGTTCTTCCTTCTCTTACATAATCATCCCTATATTGCTTTCACTTCCTCAAGTGAAAGGTGTGCTTTTCTTACACCAAACTCTCAAGTTTGTGCTGCATATCTCCTGACAATCTTTCCTAGCAACGTCGCTCCTTGCGAATCTGCCTCAGTCCGTAATTTCTCGGTACAACCTGTCTGTTTCTTTGTTCCAGCCCCGAACTTCAAGTGTACCATGCTCGTCTGAACCATATCCGCTATTTCTTCTTTAGTGTCTCGACTCCTGTCAGTCTTATTTGTCCTGGGACTCCTGTTCGCTCAGTATCTGCAACTGGTTTGTACAAGGCCCCTGATTATTGTACCGTAAAATCAGAATCCGTAATTGCCCATGCTACGCATTATCACTTTGGACTTCGCTTCCACAAATATGACATCTTCTAACCCCTTAATATTTCATTCCATCTGCCAGCGGACAATCTTTCCATCACATGACAACCAATGTATGCTGGATTTTCTCAGTCAGACTGATTTTGTTATGAACCAGTTATCTTCAGCCTTTAAAAGTTCATGGGTACATCCAGACTTTGTGTTTCCCCCCAGCGGTACTTTGTCTCATTGGATTTTTGTTACTATATGAATCCTGCACTGCTGTGTCAAACGATTGGACAAAAGACTTCACGAGATCCGTGTTGCAACAAAATTAGTACGACAACCACGAGACCTTGAAACTTGTAGGTCTAAGTGATACTCATTATGGTTGATGAAGATGTGAAGATCATATAACTAGATATTGAAGGAAGGATAAATGTGAATGACTGAAACCTGTGCTGACTGAAACAACAGTATGATAATATAAACATAAATACTGCACAGTGAATCACTAACATGAAAACTGATACAATACAAATAAGGAAAAGGAAATGATTGTATGGAAATTCCTATACATTTAAAGGACATCACTCTCAAGACAGTGCCTTTCTATGGAAGATAAACTATTGTGTATTCAGTTGCTTTATGTTCCTCATAAATATATTGTTATAATTACCAATGCTTACTCTCTCTCTCTCTTTCTATATATATACATATATATATATATATATATATATATATATATATATATATATATATATATATACATAGAGAGAGAGAGAGAGAGAGAGAGAGAGAGAGAGAGAGAGAGAAATTCATTTGTGAACGTGATCAGAATTATATACGATATATGTCTACTATTACTACACTTGTCACACACTACGTGCCTTGTTAAGTTATTACCAATAACATAATTGTAATGCTAGGTGAAATTAGGCTCGACTTCTCGTTCCTATTTCACCTAACGTGGAGCGGGGTCCTCTTTCGAGACCGGAGCTTAGTGCATTAAAGAGAGGCAGGACACAAAAACTCTAGGCCACAACCTTTACACGTATATTACCAGTCAGACACAGGACAAATCAGCAGATATTACAGCATAATATATAGCAATATAAAACCTTATCTAGAATATGTGTATCTCGCAGGATACTTGCTTCTCTGATACTAATGACAACACAAACAATCCTAGTGTATCAGGAGTGCAGTAAATATAGGCGCGCGCGCGGGGGCGCGGGGAGGGGGTTGAGATTTTTTTTTTTTTTTTTCCGGCCTATCAACCATTGGGCCGAAGCCCCTGGTTATTAAGGCCATATATATATATTTATATATATATATATATATATATATATATATATATATATATATATATATATATATATATATTTAAACATATATACATATATATATACATACATACACACACACACACACACATACACACTTCCATGCATACATACAGACACACTTTCATGCAAAGGTACATATTATATAATAATTTTAATCTTTATTTCTTTTTTGTATTTTTATTTTTTTAATTTTTTCTTGGTTTTATATTTTTTATACCTTATAAAGAAAAACTAATCTAAAGACCCTAAAACTAATCACCTAACAGACAAATCGCTAACCTATACTAAATCCTACAGAGACAAATAGCTAGACCTACACTAATGGTAAAAATACCTCGACTAACAGAACACCATCGACTGCAGATATGTAATGCCTTTCTACATTACATACCTGCACTCATCACCTGGTAACTGTCAGTCGAGGCACAACCTAATATAGGGGACATCAATATATGAAAGGGAACCAGACGAGTCAGGAACATTTCCATATACGTCAGCTGTCGTCCCTAATTAGAATAACTTAAGCAAGATAATATAATGTATTTACATAATTTGTACAAAAAGTGAAGAACCTCGCCCAGCAGACCACCATCGACTGCAAGTGCCCAATACCTTCCTGTATTGGACACTTGCACTCATCGCTGGTGACTGTCAGTCGAGGAACTTGGCTTAATGTAGGGGACATCTATATTAGAAATAGATCAGTGGGAGGAGGAACTATTTTAAATATGTCAACTGTCAACCCTAATTAATATTACAATATATACATATTTACTGTTCATAAAAACCATAACCACGCAGTAAAAAAGTCACATCACTCTGATCAGTCCGGTCTTTCTCAAGAAAGCCATCAATTTATCAGTCATAACAATGTCCCCATCACCCAGGATGGTGGAATGGGTGAAGGGGACGTCTACTGCGCCGCAGTAATTTATAAGTGAAGCACGTTCAGGAATAAATCGCCGACAGCGCAGTATGATATGACTAATAGATAACACCGCATTACAGATGTCACAGTGCGGTGGGAAGCGTCTTTCCATATATGGTTTTATGTGAGTTAAAATGGTGGCATTAAGCCGTAATCGTGCCAACACTTTTTCTTCTAGGCGACTGGGACGGTTGGCAGTGTCCCAGTCGCCCAGGTACGGCTTACAAGTTGGAATATTTAGTCTGGTCCACTGACCTTGCCACAGAAGATTTATTGATTTCTTTCCGAAAGATAGACTCGACCGTAGATCACGAGGAACGTCCCAAGTCTCCTCGAGCTCTACAGCCGACTTTGCAAGTAAGTCAGCCTGCTCATTGCCGTAGATACGACAATGACCAGGCACCCAGATCAGCGTGAATGACTTGTTGCATGAATGCAACTTATTAACGATGCGGCCCTGGATCTCATGACAGTCCGTAGTGCAAGATGCAATTGCCTGAAGGGCTGATTTTGAATCTGAAAATATGACAAATGAGTCATGCCTAGAATTGAGAGCATAGTCTATGGCTTTGTCAATAGCAAAAAGTTCTGAAGTAAACACAGATGTACGAGTCGGCAACCGATACCTGAGGGCACATTTAGTCGACCACACACTTGCACCCACACATTCACTCGACTTGGAGCCGTCGGTGTACATTCGATGGGACCCCAAGTGACGAACAATGATGTTACGGGGGTTGAGACTCACCAGGAGGAGAGAGGGGAGGTGCGGGGAGTGACTTGTGACGGCTAGAAGAAAGTTATGGTGATATTGGAAGGCGGCAGATAGTAGCCGTGAAATTTATATGGTTTCCACTAGCCAAAATACTTTGGTAATTGATCTTGTCCCTGATTTACACTTACTTGAGATTTGGGAGTGAGAGCGAGTGGTAAACAAGATTTATGGGTAGCGTGGGGGAAGGAGAGAATACTATTAATACTTCCTTTCACAATATTCCTTCACAGTAATGGGGGTATGCCTTTATAGGCACAGGCTTATTAATTATATAACCGAGATGTCACTCACACGTATACTCAATCAGATCTTGTTCCACAGCGCGGGGGAAAGATAGAATACTATTAATACTTCCTTTCACAATATTCCTTCATAGTAATGGGGGTATGTCTTTATAGGTACAGGCTTATTAATTATATAACAGAGATGTCACTCACACGTATACTCAATCAGATCTTGTTCCACATTCTCGTCCTTTAACTTCTCACTGTGATCTGATTTACCCCGATATTCACTATATGAAATCACTGCACAATACTTACACTAGGGGAGAATCACACTTAACCTAAATCACTCATATTACAATATCACACATATTCATCACGGGGATAGGCAGGAACATGTCATCGGTAATCCTGCTGGGCTAGGGGCACCGTCAATGCGGGCGTGCCGAGAGGGCAAGGGACGACTCGCAAGGGCGTCCTCTCGTGTCCTGGACTCCCCGTGGCTTCCGGACTTGGCTCCGGCGTGTGGCCCTCGGGACTGGGGCCGAATAGCTCCAGGAACCTCTGTGACAGGTCCCGGCGTCGTGGGGGCGTAGAGAGATCACGCCCGGGAGTCCTGGGGAGAACCGAGAGAGACTGTGGGCTGCGGTCTCCAGTGTGTAGGGGCGCCGACAGGGGAGGGCTGCGGCAGCGACTTCCACTGGGGTCTGTCAGGTGCGTCTGCTCTAGAGCCAGGCATAGGGAACAGAGACCAGGGGAGGCTGGGAGGCCTGTCTGGGTCACTCTGGGACAGGAAGCCTGGGTTTCAGTCTCCTGCCGTGGGGACGTCTCTCTACTCTGCACGCCCTCGGAGCGACCGTAGATCGTCTCACGAGGGAGGGAGCGACAATAGGTCGTCTCTACCATGACACTCTTGGAGCGACCATAGATCGTCTCACGAGAACGGGAGTGACCATAGATCGTCTCTACCGGAGCACCTTGGGAGCGACCATAGATCGTCTCTACCAGAACACCTTGGGAGCGACCATAGATCGTCTCTACCTGAACACCTTGGGAGCGACCATTGATCGTCTCTACCAGAGCACCTTGGGAGCGACCATAGATCGTCTCTACCGGAACACCTTGGGAGCGACCATAGATCGTCTCTACCTGAACACCTTGGGAGCGACCATTGATCGTTTCTAACTGAACACCTTGGGAGCGACCATTGATCATCTCTACCTGAACACCTTGGGAGTGACCATTGATCGTCTCTACCTGAACACCTTGGGAGCGACCATTGATCGTCTCTACCTGAACACTTTGGGAGCGACCATAGATCGTCTCTACCTGAACACCTTGGGAGCGACCACTGATTGTCTCTACCTGAACATCTTGGGAACGACCATAGATCGTCTCTACCGAAACACTTTGGGAGCGACCATAGATCGTCTCTACCAGAGAGGCGCCGTCTGGAGTTTGTTTTCTAACTCCAACCCTAGCTAGCTCAGCAATTCCACTACGCGAAGGTAGTGTCCTTCTCCTACGGTGGCGGCGGTGTGGTAGCTGCATGTCACAGGGGCGCACGGCCCGGGCTGACATGCGTCGCTGTTGCCAGGAGTGGTGGTGGCTGGTGGCGGCTACCCCATGGGGTCCGTGTGGGGGTGTCGGCATATCTGTGGGCACACTACACTGTTCTTGGCTTGCCCTGTCGTCGGGGATACTATGGTATTCTTCGAGGGCACTGTTTTTCAAGCCACGCATTTTAATAATAATGCATTATTTATTTTCTACTTTTTCATTTATTAATTGTGGTTGGTGGTGGCGACCATCATCCACTCACTTCATGTAGTGCTGCCCACTTATTCCTTAGCCTTTACCATTCTTTTTCTGTGCCTGCCCCCCTCTCTTCCTATTTCTCCCATCTTTCCTGTCACTTCTTAATGCTTTTCTTTCCCTTACAGGTGGCTTTACATCGAGTGACAAGCCAAATGGTTTCATATAAGCCAAGAAACCATTTACAACGCTGGGTGGTAACCATATAACCAGACCATACGTGCTCCCTACGTATCAAAAAGTGGGTTGGTGAAGGGTTAGTGCCCCTCCCCATAAAACAAATAACTCAAAGTCAAATGACCACCCCTTACGGGATTATGGCGTCTGGCAATAGATAGATAGATAGACATTTATTAATACTTATCACTTTCATTGCCTTTCTAACATGGCCATGTACTGTAAATGTATTTCTTTCCTTATTGCATCCAACTCTTGCATTACAATATAATATCCTTTTTATTACTATACATCCATGTAGTCAACAGTTAACTGTATTATCTATCCATTTTTTTTTATGTGTTCGACACTGGGCATAGGCTTCACAGCCTGCTACCCAAGGCCCAGTAGTCCTCCTACATATCATACACTTCTACATGTAATTACACTCTTATCCATTGATATTTCCACCCGCAGTGTCAGGAGACACGATTTTTCCATACCAGAAGGGAAAATTGTATCCATTTGTAATACAGTAGTATGTAAGTATGTTGTATGTCCTACCAGTGGTCTGTAAGTGCTCTACGTAGGGCAAACGTGACCTAAATCCCTTACCTAATGTCTGGCCTACTTAAAATTTTGCTGACATACTCAATTCAAGGGGAGCGCACCAGCTCCTCCCTTTGTTACAGGAC
Organism: Coenobita brevimanus; assembly: GCF_032717465.1. Classification (NCBI taxonomy): domain Eukaryota; kingdom Metazoa; phylum Arthropoda; class Malacostraca; order Decapoda; family Coenobitidae; genus Coenobita; species Coenobita brevimanus. Next base: position 7,670,158 of record NC_136969.1, read on the forward strand.
TGGCGTGGTGAAGGGTTGATATGTATATGAGTGCATAATACATAATCAGAATCTCATCCCGGACTTTGGATTCACCTATAACTGACGAGTGAGAGCTTAACTGTGGTGGTGAACGTTGAAATCTCCTAGAATGGAGATTTCAGAGAAAGGAAAAATGGATAGGATGTGTTCCATCGTATAAGTAGGATAGTCTAAGAATTTTTCATAGTCAGCAGAATTAGGGGATTAGTAAGCAGCGCAGATATACTTAGTCAGAGAATGACAGAAAAGCCGAAGCCAAAGAGTAGAGAATTCAGAAGAATCAAGTTCAGGAACAAGAGAGCAGGGTAAGTCATTGCGTACATATACACAACAACCACCTCTGGCTTTGAAGTGAGTGTAGAGAAGGTAGGAGGATACAGAAAAGGATTTTCTATCAGATAGAACCAGAGGAAAAAAGCTTACATTATTATTCAGTCATGAAAGTGTTTAGCTGGGGATTTGAAGCAAGATACTTATCCAAGCAATTTTTTAATGTCTCCACTGTACTGCAATCAAAGACATCCCTGGGCAGTTTGTTCCAAATGTTAACAACCCTATTAAAGTAAAAATGCTCGGCTTCACTAGACTGGAAATGCTTTACAATAATCTTATTGTCACGAATCAAATTCGCGACATTTTCCTTTTGTGAGAAACCACGAACTATTAGTGGAAAACTCACTGTGTATCGTTCGGTTAACCGTTTCTCTCTCCATTTCGATGGTATACTTTTTTCAAAACATTCGTCACTGTTTCAGAAGTGACCGTTCTAATGCACGTCATTAAGTGCTCTACTGAGCGATATTATTGTTTCTATATTGTTCACCCCTGCTTGCCGCCTTCTTCCGGCTGGCCTGGGCATCCTACCCTACACGTCAAATTTGGGCAGTCCTTTATATGTTGCGACGGAGTGTGGTTCTGTGTTCCAGTAGAGAAAGTGAGAGAGGTCTTCTAGCACCCAGACTCCACTAGATCTACAGTTCTCCAGGCTCCCACCCTTCCTTGTTGATACGCTACATTGACCAGTATTTCCTTTTCGTATTTTCCTAGGTTTAAGAGTTTAGCTTCTGAGTGAGCGAGTGAGTGCGATCTCTTTATTTTGAATTCATTTTGAAATGTAACGTTAAATTTATTTCTTTGTAATCAATAAATTTAACAGTTCTTTTTCTCGAGCTTAATGTAATGTAAACTCGTGTTTCATTTCTCCATACTAAGCTTATTTCTCTATTAGCTCCTGGCTTGCATAAACGCTTTGCTATTCATAACTGGTACTTAGGCCAGTCTTGTTGTATTAAGCTTAAAATCCGTTGTGCCTTCTAGGAGTTAACGCATCAGCAAGAACCTGATATCATTAATAGTATTAGTTATTTATTGTCAGGGGTGAAGTCACTTTCTCCAGAGGCTAACAGTACTAATAAACAGCAATTGTGAGTAATTAGTCTCTGCTGTGTATTGTTGAGAAAGTTTATAATTCTCGTTCTGAGAGAATCGGCGAAGCAAGCCGCAATAATCATTGCTTGATTTAGCAAAACAATCATTGTCCCTGCTGTTCAGTATTATTGAACATTATCATTTAATATCTGCATTTATTTTAAAAACCCCGTGACACTTATACACATTATCTCTATTATATTTTGAACGATCAGTTGTAAAATACTTATCATCATCCATGTTATCGATTCCTTTAATAATCTTGAATACTTGAATCAGATTCCCTCATAGTCTGTGCTTTGATATGATTTGTTCCTCATTGTAGGTGTTATTTTTGTTACTTGTCGCTGCACTCTCTCAAATTTTTCTATATCTTTCCTGCAATACGGTGACCAGAACTGCAAACAGTACTCTAGATGTGGAGGCACTAAGGAATTGTACAGGGTAGGAATTGTACTTTCCGACTTACACTCAAATAATATACCTATAAATCCAACTAGTTTGTTAGCCTTCATTATTGCTTCTGTGCACTGTTTCCTTGGTTTCAGATCATCTGTTACAATTATTCCTGCATCCTTTTCATGGTTTCCATTCATGAGTTGTGACTGACTCATTGTATAACTAAATTTTTCACTTTTACTCCCAATATTTAGAAATTTACATACATCAGTATTGAAAACCATTTGTCATATCTCCAACCAATTAAGGAATTGATCAAGATCCCTTTGAATCAATATTCTTCGTTCTGAGGTATCTGCTCTATTACCAATCTTTGTATCATCAGCAAATTTTGATTTTTTACAAAGCACACCTTCATCAATGTCATCTGTATTAATCAAAAACAATACAGGATACAAAACTGAGCCCTGCAGTTCTCTGCTCATGACATTTTTCCAGTCTGGTTCTTTAACAAGGATTACAACTCTGTTTACGATTCATAAGTCAGCTTTCAGTCCATCGTAGTACACAGCCACCGATATTGTAGACATGCAGTTTCCCGACGAGTCGAATATGTGGAACTTTATCAGATGCTTATTCGAAATCAAGGTAAATGACATCAACTGATTTAGTGTTGTCATAAATATTGATAATATCATTGACAAACTCAAGCAGATTAGTAAGACATGAACGCTTATTTTGGAATCCTTGCTGAGAGTCTTTGATGAGATTGTTCTGTTCAAAATGACTAATGTATCTATAATTATGGTTTCCAACAACCTGCGAACAACTGATGTCAAACTTATTGGTCGGTAATTTGGCTCCGTTTTTTAATATCGGAATTTCGTTTCTTAATTTCCAGTTGCTTGGTACAGTGCCGCTTCTGAGAAAGATATTTGCTTAGGGTTCACTATTTCGTATTTTGCCTCTCCTTTAAGACACTTGGAGATATTCTGTTTGTTCCTGGTGCTTTATTTATCTTTAGTTTACTTAGTGCATGGGGTACATCTCTGTCACTGAAAATAACTTCTTTGAGTGTTGTCTTCATCTGTGCATGTGTAGGACAATGTTTGGATCATGCATGGACTTTCTACTGTAAATACAGATGTAAAGAGAGTATTAAGAATTTTAGTAATCTCAGCTTCATTTGTATGCTCACCATCTGCTGATACTAGTGGTCCTATTGTTGGTATTAATATTCTCTTATTTCTGATAAAACTGAAAAATTCTTTGGGGTTTGATTTACTGATGCTTACAATATGCTATTCAAGGCATTTCTTACTTTGTTTTATTGATTTTTAACATTTCAACGTAAATATCTTCCTCCTCATTATCAGTGGCTTTGTATTTCTGATAAGCAGGTTTCTTTGCAGATTGACTTCTCTTTCTAGTGCTCTTCCACCATTTTGGCTTATTACTTTTCCCTGGTCTTCTATTACGCACCTATACACATTCCATAACCACCTTATTGAAGACTTCTGTGAACTCTTTCCGTGCTGTGTGTATATTTATACTATCAATAATCGGTTCCCATTTATTGCTACTTAAAGGTAGCTCTAATTTGTGAAAATCAGCCTTCTTGTAGTCTGAATTTTTCTCATAACCACAACTTTGGTCGGTGTTACAGAAGCTGAGGTTGAATGTGACTGTGCGATGATCACTAGTGCTAAATTCTTCACCTACTTGAACATTATGAACTAAGTTTTCTGACGTCGCCAGTATGAGATCTAGCATATTTTCTCCTCGAGTGGGTTGCTCTACGAACTGATATAATGAGTTTTCAAGTAAGTTAGTATACAAGTCTAACTCCATCTTGTTACATGTAAATTGAAATCTCCAACAATTACAGTACTGCGGATGCAACAGACTTTTTTTGCTAGAATATTTTATTGTCGATTTTGCAAGACTGGGCCGGCAGACGATAAATTAATCCAAAAATCATATTTTTGCATGATTCATTTTTGTGATGAATATAAGTTATATCAGTATTGTCAATTGATGGTTTAGGGATTACAACTGGGTGAAGGTTACTTTTAACCCTCTCACACTCTTTCGACGTCACCTGGGTCTAACCACTTCTAAGTACTGAATGACAGTCTCTCGCCAGCCCAGACCTCATGCTTCCCACATTCCTCACTCAGAGATTTGTGCGGTATCAGAAACTGATTTCAATCATTTCATTCTCCCGCCATTATAACTATGGTTTTGAAACTGGTTTCTTATAAATTAATGAATGATCTTCCTAATGAACGAAAAAAAAAAAAAAAAAGGGAATTACCATATTGTATCATTTATTTAATCTGTGCTCATTTACAGACATAAAATCATTTCGGCAGTGATTATAGATATTGTAGAACACTTATCTGCGATCCATTTCGTGAAAAGAAATGACACTTCTAGCTATACTAGAAAAATTTTTATGGGATACGGAATAACAGTTGTCGTTCGTCACGCCTGGCCTCTCTGAGTGAACTGTTTCCTATCATTTCAGTCTTGCCCGCCCAGACATCACGCTCCCCACATTCCTCGCTCAGTGCTTTGAGCGGCATCGAAAAATGATTACAATAATTTCATTCTCCTCCCCTAATTTTTATCTGTATTGTTATGAAACTGATACATGTTACAAATGAATAAATGATCTTCCTAATGAATGAAAAATAAATAAAGATATAAAACACCGTACTTTATCATTAAATAATGTATTCATTTACTCACTGACATAATTATACTCATATACAGTACTCACACACGGTATTTTTTTAAAAACAAATTGTGAAAAAAAAAGAAAAAAAAAAGAAAAAAAAAAAAGCAATTTGTATGGTTGGACTCAACCTACGTCGAAAATGTGAGCGATTGATTTCAGTTGGTCGAATCCTGGGTCAAAAGAGTGCGAGCGGTTGGATTCTTCACCGGCCCGCGTGTACGAATGGGATAATATATAGTAATATTCAACCTCCCAGTCTCCCATTCCTCTCATTAATAAAAATAATCTAACCAGGAAAGTTATATTCTGCTATAAAATCTCTTTCTTGAGTATCTAGGATTCAGTAATGGCAGCAATACTGAACTCATCAACAAATACTTGGGCCACTAAATCTGTAAACTTATTTCTCAAACTGCGTGCATTTGAAAGAAACACTTTAACTTTATCCTTACTCCGACGAGGGTAGTCTAGGACATTGGCCATTCCCACCCATATAGGATACATCCTAGAACCACTTCATTTAAGACTGGTGGAGCGGTATTAGTAGGGGTGGTTTTTACGGCATGTCGGAAATTCTTAATAGGTCAGTAATGTCTGTCTTAATGAAATAAAGTTTATCAATATGGAGCCAAAAATGAAATTTGAATAGAAAAAACTGGAGGAGGAAAAGCAGGAACGGAAGCACAGATAAAGAGATAATAAGGAAGCCTGAAAGAACTGGATAATGTGTTAAAGCAGAAGAAAAGAAAAAAAGAAAACTAGAGATAACAATAGTCAGACAATTTTCTTCAGAACATGGGAAAACTTTTGTAATGAAACGGTTGCACACTATCCCCAGTATTTCGAAAATCGGGTGACGGATTTTTTCAGATCAGTATGCTTTCCACCAAGAGTTTTTTTCTTTCCCTAGGGGAATGCCTTTGCAATGAAAGGTTTGATTAAGGTTGTACCCGGTCCCACTACTTCGATAAGTCTCTCTTAAGTTAAATGAAAAAAAAAAAAGTCTGGAGACAGTAAAATTATTCCAGACATTATGTCTTTTATACGTTCAAGAAGACAATCATTGATAGCGGCATCCACCCCTGCAATAATACAAAGGAAAAGACATAATTATTGGCGGGCAAGGGTGCGAGGAGAACCCCGGATGTCCCACACTCCATAAACTCTGTTCCAGGTGAAGGTCTATTACTTTGCAAAATTTATTATGTCTACATAAAGCTATGGCTGTGTCCTCATGGGTTCACCCCTCCTCCCCTCCTGTAGTGCCAATCGTTGACTCACCCTGCTTAAAACGCGGCCGGGGTTAACGCCTACCACTGTGCACATTTTTCTGTTTCTAGGTTAAAAACCAAGGCCGTGCATAAAGGCTTTGTGCAGGATACACAGAAGCTGCCACCAGCCACACAGGGAATGATCTTGTGGGATTTCATTCTAAGTGTGATGCCAGTAAACCTAAATGAGTTTGCAAAAGTTCATGTTATTTTTATACAGTATATATATATATATATATATATATATATATATATATATATATATATATATATATATATATATATATATATATATATATACTGTATAAAAATAGATAAATAGATAGGTATATATATATATATATATATATATATATATATATATATATATATATATATATATAGTTATGTATTTGTAGATAAAAAGATATGCCAAATAAAAGTAAACAAAAACAAAGCAGTCTTTCAGTTGGAAAAAAAAAAAAACAGATTTCAGGCTCTTAAATAATGCTGAATGTGACATTGATGAGAAGAATGACAGACTAACAAAAATGCAAAGAGAATCAGCAGAGATAACAGGAAAGCCTAATACAACCAAAACCGAGAAATATTAAGAAAAGACACTCGAGCTTATGAAAAAACGAAAGGAAATGAAAGTACCAACAAAGATGAAACAGAGCGAGCGGAATTAAATAACCTTATCAATAAGAGACAAAGAGAAGAGAAAAGAAAGAGAAACATGGATCAGATTAAAGAAACCATCGAAAATGGAAAAAGCATGAAACAGGTCCGAAGACTAATGGCACGAGGAAAGCAACTAACTTCATCAGCGAAAGAAAAAAAACGGTGAAATCATTAAATGCAGAGATAAGATGGTGAAGAGAGTTGAAGAATCTTACAAAGAACTGTATGTATCAAAGAGCGTAGTACCAATAACTAACTTTTCAGTTGACACAAGCGAAGTACCTGAGATAACACCAGACAAAATAAATATTTCTCTTAAAAATATGAAAAGAGATAAGGCTCCGGGAGAAGATAGAATAGTAACAGATTTACTGTTGGATGCAGGAGTACAAATACAAAATAGGCAGGTTCACCTATTTATCCAACGTATAAAACAGAAAAAAATTCCCAAAACATGGTGTAACACTATAGTAACGCTATATTTATTTTACTTTACAAGAAAGGTGAATCAAAAGATCTTAGTAACTACCAACCCATTAGCTTGTTATCGGTCATTTACACCCTCTTCACTTAAGTCCTTGCGCACAGGATAACAACAAATTTCGAGGAAAACCGACCTCGTGAACAGGCAGGATTAAGAAGCGGGTATTCGACTACTGATCATCTACACACAATGAATCAGCTACTTGAGAAAAGTACAGAATATAATAAACCACTGTGCTTAGGTTTTGTTGATTACGAAAAGGCTTTCAACTCAGTGGAGCATATTGCTATTATAAATTCATTGCGAGAACAAGGAGTGAATGAGAACATTGTAGAACTGCTCGAAAACATATATAAAGAGGGAACTGCTACAGTTAAATTACATAAGGACTCGAAAAAAATTAAGACTGAGAAGGGCGTGGGTCAGGGAGATACAATTTCACCAAATTATTTAGAGTATTCCTAGAAAGCATTTTCAGAAAGTTAGACTGGGAAAACAAAGGAGTGAACACAGATGGTGAAAAGCTAAAACCATTTAAGATTTCCAGATGACATTTTCCTAATCTCAGAAAGAGCAGAGACATTGCAAGAAATGTTAAGTTACCTGAACAGAGAAAGTCTGAAAGTAGGGCTAAAGATGACCCGGAGTTAAACTAATGTCATGTTTCATCCACAGACACCAAAGAGAGTCATCAGAATCAGCGAAGAAATTCTTGAAGTCGAGGAGTACAGTTGCTTGGGGCAAATATTAAAATTAACGAAAGATCATGACAGCGAAATAAAACGACGCATTGCAATTGGATGGAAAGCTTTCGGTAAACATAGTGACACTATGAAAAGTAGCTTGCCAGTTTGTATGGAACGAATATTATATAACGAATGTATAATTCCGGCAATGACGTATGGTTGTGAGACCGGGAAACTGACAGAATCGATGGAAAAAAAATAATAATCCGTTCTCAGAGAACAATGGAAAGGTTAATGTTGGGAATATCTTTAAGAGACAAGGAAAAACCAACTTGGGTGAGAGAGCAGACTAAAGTCAAAGATATTATAGAAGGTATAAAAGAACAGAAATAGAGGTGGGGAGGCCATATAGCAAGAATATGGGATATCCGATGGAGCAAGAGATTGACTGACTGGACACCAAGAGATTGTAAGCATAGGAGAAAATGGCCAGACAGGAGATGGAGAGATGAAACAGAGAAATTTGCAGGGAAAACGCAGGAAAGATTGGCTCAGTCAAGGAATTCGTGAAGAAGGTTGGGGGAGGCCTTTGTTCAGCTGTCGACTTGTAATGGCTGATGATGATGATGATGATGATGAGGAAGAAGTGGCTGGAGTGATTACAGGGTAGGGGTTCAGTTGAAATAAGAACTGAATATGCTGAGAGCAAAAAGCACGTAAAGAGACTAGTGAAGAGGAAAAAGAAGGAGGTAAATGAGGATCTAGGAAGAAAAATGAATGCGAACTACTCTGAAAATAGAAAGTTATTCTGGAAAGACGTGCAGAAATGTAGATGTGAAAGTGGAAAGAAATGGGAAGGTGTGAAGGATGCAGGTGGTAGATTATTAACCCAGGGAGATGAAGTAAGGACCAGATGGAAAGAATATTTTGAAAGCCTGATGAATGGGGATAGAGAGAGCAGAGCAGCTGTAAACATGATTGGTTTTGGGGGTGTGCAGAGAAGGAATGCAGTGCCAGGAGACGTGACACTCGCACATGTGAAGAGTGCTGTGAAGCGGCTGAGAAATGGGAAAACAGCTGGGGTTGATGAGGTGTATGCAGAGATGCTGAAATGTAGTGGAAAGAATGGAATGAAGTGCTTGTTGGAGATAGTTAAGAAGGCATGGATGAGTGAAACTGTGCCTACAGAGTGGAAAATGGCTGTGATTGTACCCCTGTACAAAAATAAAGATGAACGAAGGGAGTGCAAGAATTATCGTGGCATAAGCTTACTGAGTGTGGTGGGGAAGGTATATGGAAAAATTATTATAGAGAAAGTAAGAGAGATATCAGAAGTCCTAGTGAGTGATGAACAGGGTGGCTTTAGGAGTGGCAGAGGATGTGTGGACCAAATATTTGCAGTGAGACAGATAGTAGAGAAGGCTTGTGAGAAGGGCCATAAGGTGTTTATGGCATTCATGGATCTGGAAAAAGCATATGACAAAGTGGACAGAAAAGGATTGTGGAAAGTTTTGTGCATGTACGGTGTAGAGGGTAAGCTGCTAGGTGCCGTCAAGAGTTTTTATGATGGTAGTGAAGCATGTGTCAGGGTTACTGCGCATCTAAGTGAATGGTTCACGATTAGTGTGGGCGTGCAACAAGATTCTTTAATATATATATGGATGGGGTGATGAGAGAAGTGAAAACACGAGTTATGGAGAGAGGGATGGCATTGGTAATGAATGGTGATGGATGGAACATCTCAAATTTGTTGTATGCTGATGATGCAGTACTGCTTGCAAGTACCGGACAAGAACTTGGTAGGCTAGTGCAGAGTTTTGCTGATGTCTGTAAGCGTCGTTCCTTGAGAGTAAATGTAGAAAAGAGTAAAGTGATGGTTATTGAGAGAGAAGGTGACTCCCAGTGCAATGTAACAGTGAATGGAGAGAGACTGGAATTGGTGAGAGAGTTCAAATACCTGGGTACAGTGAGAAAAGAGAGGAGAATGTGCAAAAGAAGTTGAAAGTAGAGTGAAACAAGGAAGAAAAGTAGCTGGTGCAATGAAGGCCTTGATAAGAAACAGAGGTTTGAGTGCTGCAGCTGCACGAGGCTTACATGAAGGAGTGTTAGTGCCAACTTTAACATATGGATGTAAGACTATGGTGTGGCATGAAAATGAAAAGCCAAGAGTAAGAGCAGTGGAGATGGGACTGCTGAGAAATGTATGTGGAGTACAGAGGGTGGATAGGATACGAAATAATGTGATTCGAGAGAGATGAGGAGTGAGGAAGTCGGTGGACACTAGAACTGAAGAGAGTGTACTGAAATGGTATGGTCATGTGAAGAGAATGGCTAACAACAGAGTGATGAAGAAGGTATATCTGAGAGAATTCGAAGGAGGGAGGAGGCGAGGTAGGCCAAGGAAAAGGTGGAGAGATATGGTGGATGAATGTGTGAGGAAGAGAGAATTGGAAGTCGGTGAGGCTGGGAAACTGACAGGAGATCGAGCTGGCTGGATGAATTTTGTGAGGAGAAGTGGATGACCAGGGATTTTTGGCACCGCTTTTTAACGTGGCAGCGTCTGGATTGACTCTGCCTGATACGATTGTGTGAAACTACAGATCGTGGTGAATGTTTTGGCATATCCAATAGAACCAGGATTCCGAGGGCATGAATGATGAGTGAATGGAAGCTTGGCCCATTGGATTGGGCAATTTTAGGCTGTCTGGATATTGGTACTCCTCACCCTGCCCTTGGGTGGGAAAGGAGGTCCGGATGATGATGATATATATATATATATATATATATATATATATATATATATATATATATATATATATATATATATACATCCATTATCCAACTCGACGCTGCCCCACGAGGAGCGCAGAAGCGCGGGGCCAGGCAATTTGGTCCTGACATTTACGATCAGAGTGACCAGCCTCACTCATCCCTGAGTGGCATTACATGAGCAATAACCCCAACCACCCCTTGGGTATAAACCTTCTCCGGCTCAATCCGATTGGAGCGCTGTAATTACCCACTAAACCACAAGAGGCTATAATTTGGTTATATGGTTACCACCCAACGTTTCCTGGTGTACAGGAAACCATTAGGTTTGTCACTCAGTGTAGAGTCACCCATAGGCAGAAGAAAGAGGAAAGAATGAAGGAAAGAAAGACAAAAGAGGGAGTGTAAAGTCACCTGTATGCAGAAGGACGGGGAAAGAATGAAATAAAGAAAGACAGAAGAGGAAGGAGGGAATGGAGAGAGGAGAGGAAATGGCAGACAACCAAGAGCAGCACTACATCGAGTGAGTGGATGGTGAGCGCCCCCACCTACCACTCTCTCTCTCTCTCTCTCTCTCTCTCTCTCTCTCTCTCTCTCTCTCTCTCTCTCTCTCTCTCTATATATATATATATATATATATAGATAGATAGATAGATAGATAGATAGATATAGATATAGATATAGATATAGATATATCATCATCATCAGCCCTTACAAGTCCACTGCTGAACAAAGGCCTCCCCCAACCTTCTCCAGGATTTCCTTGACTGAGCCAATCTTTGCCACGTTTTCCTTGCAAATTTCTCTATCTCATCTCTCTACCTCCTGTCTGGCCTTTTTCTGCTATGCTTTTAATCTCTTGGTGTCCAGTCAGTCAACCTCTTGCTTCATCGGTTATTTCTTATTCTTGCTACATGGCCTGCCCATCTCCAATTCTTGTCTTTTATACCTTCTATATTATCTCTGACTTTAGTCTGCTCCCTCACCCAAGGTGATCTTTTCCCGTCTCTTGAAGATATTCCCAACATTGACCTTTCCATTGCTCTCTGAGAATGGATTAATTATTTTTCCATCGATTTTGTCAGTTTTCAGGTCTCACAACCATACGTCATAGCTGGAAGTATACATTCGTTCTATATTTTTCATTTCATACAAACTTGTATACATTCGTTATATACTTTTCATTTCATACAAACTGGCAAGCTTTCCATCCAATTGTAATGCGTCTCTCTATTTCGCTATCATTATTTTTCGTCAATTTTAGTATTTGTCCCAATTAACTGTACTCCTCGACTTCTCCAAACGAATTTCTCCGCTTATTCTGAAAACGCTTTTTGGTGTATGTGTTTTAAACATTACTTTTGTTTATTCCGGTTCATCTTTAGCCCTACTTTCAGACTTTCTCTGTTGAAGTCATTTGACATGTCTTGCAATATCTCTGCTGTTTCTGAGATTAGGACAATGCCATCCGCAAATCTTAAGTGGTTTAGCTTTTCTCCATCTATCTTCACTCCTTTGCTTTCCCAGTCTAGCTTTCTGAAAACGCTTGTTCTTGTGCTGAACATCGTTCCCACGATGAGTTAAGTCTCACACTGTTTTCACATATTACATACTGAGATGTTTATTCATAATTAGTGTGTAATATAGTGTGAAGATAAGCAACCAAACTCACATTCACTATAAGTGAGGCTTGGGGATGAGCGTTCAGAAGTGCAAAGCCAGCATTTTTCGGACGTAAACAGAGAGGATGAAAGAAGGTGATAGAAAGGTATAAACTATGCATATGTTTAAGTCTTGGGGAAACATATATTTGTTTTAGTGTATTTTATATAATCAATACCGTCTTATTGAGATGTAAGATGAATATGGTAGAGTGGTAATGCATGCCTATTCGTGTACATCTCTCACAATCTCTGAGAGATATGGCATCTTTAAATAAGCTGCCCTAGGCCTGTTCCTAGTGTGGGGCAGAGTAGCAGGACCAGATTACACTCAGCTCTCGTAAGAGGGAGACGTACTACTCTGATACACTCTCTTGTCGCAATTGTATCTTTCTGTGGCGTAATAAAGAGAGAAAACACATCTGCTTCAGTTTTCTTCTGATTCACCTGCACGCTACCTCACTTCTAACTCACAGGATACCACCACATTCCCGCCACCTGCCGTGGCAGCAAGACTTAGCTGCGGGAAGTGACCAGCTGGGGAACATAGAGTATTCCATACCAGCCGGAACATACTTTCTAGGCATACTGTAAATAATTTTGGTGACATTGTATCCTCCTGTCGCAAGCCCTTCTCAGTCTTAATTTTTTTCGAGTCCTTATGTAATTTAACTGTTGCATGTCCCTCTTTATATATGTTTTCGAGCAGTTCTACAATGTTCTCATTCACTCCTTGTTCTCGCAATGAATTTATAATTGCTATGTGCTCCACTGAGTCGAAAGCCTTTTCGTAATCAACTAAACCTAAGCACAGTGGTTTATTATATTCTGTACTTTTCTCAAGTAGCTGATTCATTGTATGTAGATGATCAGTATTCGAATACCCGCTTCACAATCCTGCCTGTTCACGAGACTGGCTTTCCTCCAAATCTGTGGTTTTTCTGTTCGTAAGGACTTTAGTAAAGAGTTTGTAAATGACTGTTAATAAGCAAATGGGTCGAGACTTCCTCAGATCTTTTGAGTCACCTTTTTTATAAAATATTATAATTATTGCATTACACCATGATTTGGGGATTTTCTTCTGTTTTATACATTGGGTAAAAACTAAGCAAGCCTATTTTATACTTCAGCTCCTGCATCCAACAGTAAATCTGCTACTATTCCATCTTCTTCCGGAGCCTTCCCTCTTTTCGTATTTTTAAGAGAAATATTTACTTCGTCTGGTGTTACCTCAGGTATTTCACTTGTGTCAACTGAAAAGTTAGTTATTGGTACTATGGTCTTTGATGCATACAGTTCTTTGTAAAAAATCTTCAACTCCCTTCACCATCTTATCTCCACGTTTAATGACTTCACCGTTTTTGTCTTTCAGTGATGTAAATTGTTGCTTTCCTAGTGTCATTTTACTTTGGACCTGTTTCAGATTTTTCCTTTTTTGATGGTTTCTTTGATCTGATCCATGTTTCCCTTGCCTTTTTCCTCTCTTTGTCTTTTGTTGATAGGCTTATTCCGCTCGTTCCATTTCATCTTTTTCTGTTTTTACTTTCATTACCTTCCATTTCTTTTTTTCATAAGCTCGAGTGTCTTTTCTGAATATTTCTTGGCTTTGGTTGTATGAGGTTTTCCTACTACCTCTGCTGATTCTCTAAGCACTTTTGTTAGTCTGTCATTCAACTGATCCATATCACATTCAGCAAAACTTAGAGCGTGAAATCTGTTTCTTATTTCCAACTGAAAGGCTGCTTTGTTTTCATTTACTTTTTGGGCATATCTTTTTATCTTCAATCATCTTTCTTTCACTTTCGAAATTGAATCTGGCTGTGCAACCCACAATTCTATGCTCACTGCCGATAATTACCCTGTTGGTAACTGTGATATTTGTGATCGTGCTATTCTTATCTGCTGTAATGAAGTCGATTTCATTCGTTGTTTCTCCATTTGGGCTTCTCCAGGTCCACTTTCTCCCGGTTCATTTGTGAAAGAATTTGTTCATTATTCTCATAATATACATTTCATCAAAGTTTACCAGCATTTCTCCTCTTTCGTTCCTCTCTCCCACTCCAGATTTTCCCATACATCTATCTGTCTATCCATCTATTGCCCGACGCCCTAATCCCGCAAAGGGTGGCCGCAGACAAAATGCCTCCAAGTCGCTCTGTCACTCACCATTTGACTACCCTCCCCCCAACTCACCCCTCCTCCCCCCTATACCTATCAACTCCATCCCTCCACCTCATCCTCGGTCTACCCCTCCCTTTCCCTTCCTCCACGTCACTTACATACACCCTATTAGTCAGCTTTTCATTCTCCATTCTCTCCACATGTCCAAACCATCTCAGTGTATTTCTCCTAATCTTCTCAACCACACCCACATCCACCCCACGACGTTCCTTCACTTCTTCATTCGTCAACCTGTCCCTCCATGTCACTCCACATGCTCCTCTCAAGTAACTCATTTCCACTGCTCCCACTCTTGACTTGTTCCCATCTTGCAAGGTCCACGCCTCGCTTCCATACGTCAGGGTAGGGATCACAATATCATGCAGAGACTTCTAAACTTCCATACTCACCTCCCTATTTCCCATCATTGCTTTCAGTGAACCAACAACCTTCCTTCCCTGCTGTACTCTTTCACGCACTTCATCCCCCAAAGTTCCATCCTTACTCATCACACTACCCAAGTACTTGAATGCACTCACATTCTCCATATCCTCACCATCCAACCTCACTGTACATTTTGTGACTTCATTCCTCTCAAACGCCATAACTTTACTTTTGTTTAAATTAACTTTCAGATTCCTCCTCCTACAAACTGTCCCAAATTCATTCATCAAACCTTGCAACTCCCATTCATCTTCACTCAACAATACTGTATCATCAGCAAACAGCAACACCGGAATCTTCCAAATCTCACCCTCATTCACTAGAGCCATCCTCATATCCACTGCCCTACCTTGCACCTCCTTTACAACCCCATCCATGTATACATTAAACAGTCATGGAGACATCACATAACCCTGTTTCAGTCCCACATTGAGATCAAAGAACTCAGCTCACCATCCACTCGCACCGTAGCCGTAGCTCCATCGTACATAATCTTCACAACACTCAACAATTTCCCATCCACTCCATATATTCTTAATACCTTCAACATGCCTTGCCTATCTATTCTGTCATAAGCTTTCTCCAAGTCCATGAAGGCAGTACACACTTTCTTTCCCTTCTCTAGATACTTCTCCACTAAACATCTTAGAACAATTATCTGATTACCACACCCTTTTCCCTTCCTAAATCCCCCTTGTTCTTCTCCAACTAGTTCCTCTGTCAAATGCCTAACCCTATCAATGAGTATTCTACCATATATTTTACCAGTCACACTAAGATGGCAAATACCCCTATGGTTACCAAATACTTCTTTCTTCCTTTTTCCTTCGTATAAAGGAACAATTATACCTGATTTCCAGTCCTCTGGAACCCTTCCCTCTTCCCAAGCCAATCTACACAACTTCCATATCCTTTCCACAACAATCTCACCCCCATACCTCAGCATTTCACCACACACTCCAATAATTCCTGGGGCCTTTCCCAACTTGATTTTCTACATTGATTCCACTACTTACGACCTACTGATCTCTTCCTCCTCCTCTCTTCTCATCTTCTCCCAGCCATTCCCCAACCACTTATACTCGCACTGCTCTCACTCTTTACATTCAACAAATCCTCAAAGTGCTCCTTCCATCTCCTCAATTTGTCTCTCTTCTTCACCAACAATCTATTATTCCTATCTTTCACACCCCTACTATTTCCCCTTTCACACTGCCTTACTTTCTTTACCTCCTTCCAAAACAATTTCTTACTCTCCCTCCATTTCACACTCCGATTCCTCCCAAACTCTTCATTCACTTTCTTCTTACTCTCCTTCACCAGTCTCTTCACCTTCCTTCTCCTGCTTACATATACCTCTCTCTTCTCTCTCTCTCATCTTCTCCCCTACCTCTGCTCGCTAACCATTCACTATATGTTTTCTTCTTTTGTTCCACAGTTCGTTTCACCTCATTATGCCACCATGCTGTCCCTTGCACACCCTTGCATCTCCTCCTCACTCCACAAACCACCTCACACACGCGCCTATCTCTTCCGTAAATATCTTTCATACGTCTTCCACCCCTTCCATCTGCTCTAGCTCATACCTTCCCAATCTTTCTTCCACTATACTCTAATACTCCGCCATTTTCTCACTATCTTGCAAATTCTCCACTCTTCTCACAGGAGCCATTTCCTCCTGTCTTCCCCTTCGTCTCCTCAACCATTTTCTTTGCGGCTTTACCTTGGCCATCACTAAGTGATGGTCCGAGACTCCATTCCCCCACCCTCTCCACACTCTTGCATCCAACACTTGTCATCTCATTCGCTCATCCACACACACGTAGTCTATCATTGCCTTTCATTCAACAAGTTCACCATCCATCCCCCTCATTTCTCTCCATGTATACCGGTGGATTATCTAATGCTGAAAGTAGGTGTTTGCTATTGCCAATCCCTTACCAGCACAGATGTCCACCATAGCACTACCATTCCCATCTTCTTCAGCTGGCACACCCCACTGACCAACCACTCCATCCACTTGTACATTCCCAACTTTGCCATTCATGTCTCGAATCAAAAGCACTCTCTCCCTCCTCTCAGATTTGTCCATGCATGCTTCTACTCTCGCCCAAAACTCATCTTTCACTCTTGCCACTCGGTCCTCTGTCGGAGCATACACACATACAATTGCCCACGCTTGTGTACCTACTTTCATCCTCACTCATACAATCTTTGCACCCACTGTTCCATACTCTCTTATATTCTTATTCCACTTCTTGATTATCATCAGACATACTCCCTCTCTTGCCCTCTCATTCTCATTAACTCCCACACATATACCTAAACCATCCCATTCTCTCACCCTTTTACCTTTACCTTTTAGTTTCAGTCAATCCACATATATCCACTCTTGCATCCTCAAGCACCTGAACAATCTCTCTCTCTTTCATTTCATCATTCACTCCTCTCACATTCCAAGTTCCCACTCTCAGAATGTCCTTTGTCTGTTCCTTAGTCGTCAACGTATGGTCCGTCCTGGTCTGAGGCGCTTTATTCGCTTGTTTGGTTAGTTCTTTTTATGGGGTGGGGCACTAACCCACCACCAACCCTTTTAGTCACCTCGTACGACAAACAGGGATACTGGGGAGTATTCTTGAAACCCCCCTACCCCCATACATCTATCTATCTATCTATTGCCAGACGCCTCAATCCCGTTTGGGGTGGCCACAAACAAATTGCCTCCAAGTCGCCCTGTCCCCCACCATTTCACTGCCCTGCTCCCAACTCACACCCCCCTCTCTCATATACCTCTTCACCCCATCCCTCCATCTCTTCCTTGGCCTCCCCCTCCCTCTTCCCCCCTCCACCTTACTCACATACACTCTCTTCGTCGGTCTTTCACCCTCCATTCTCTCCACATGGCCAAACCACCTCAGTGTGTTCCTCATAACGCTTCCTATCACATCCACATCCACACCACAATGCTCCTTTATATCCTCATTCTTCAGCCTGTCTCTCCATGTGACTCCACAGGCTCCTCTTAAATAACTCATTTCCAATGCTCTCACTCTTGACTTGTGTCCTTCCAACAACGTCCAAGCTTCACTTCCATACGTTAGAGTTGGTATCACAATACTGTCATGTAGTAACTTTTTCACTTCCATGCTCACTTCCCTGTTTCTTATCACTGCTTTCAAAGAACCAGCAACCTTTCTTCCCTGCTGTACCCTTTCAAGCACTTCACCCTCCAAACCTCCATCCTTACTCATCACACTACCCAAGTACTTAAACGTACCCACATTTTCCAATTCCTCACCATCCAGCCTCGCTGTACATTCACTGACTTCATCTCTTTCAAAGACCATCACTTTACTCTTCCCTACATTTACCTTTAGATTCCGTTTCTTACACAATCTCCCAAACTCATCTACCAAGCCTTGCAGCTCCCCTTCGTCTTCACTCAACAACACAGTATCATCTGGAAACAACAGTACAGGGAGTTTCCAAACACTATCCTCTCTCACCAGGGCCACTCCAACATCCACTACCCTACCCTGTACCTCTTTTATTACCCCATCCATGTACAGATTGAACAACCATGGAGACATGACACATCCCTGTTTCAACCCAACTTTCAAAGAGAAAAATTCACTTAGTTCACCATCCACATGCACTGCAGCCTTCGCACCATCGTACATACTCTTCACAGCATTCAACAACTTCCCTTCTACTCCATATATTCTTAACACTTTCCACAATCCTTGTCTATCCACCCTGTCATATGCTTTCTCCAAATCCATGAAAGCCACATACAACTTCTTTCCCTTCTCTAGAAACTTTTCAACTAAAGATCTAAGAATGAATATCTGATCTACACAACCTCTTCCCTTCCTAAAGCCTCCCAACTTTTGCACTGAAGTCTCCCATGAGTATAGTATATGTGGTCTTGTCATCTTCCATAATCTGGGAAATGTCGTCACAGAAAGTTTCTATTTCTTCATCTGAGCTTTGAGAAGGTGCTGCATATACTTGTATTACTTTCTGGGTATATTGTTTGCACAGTCTAATTATCACCACTGCTGCTCTGTCAGATACACATCTGAATTTAACAACGTTGTCTGCAAGATTTCTGTTAATTAGAAATCCTACACCACTAACTCTTCCATTTGGCTTTCCTCTTTAGTAAAATAGGTGGTTGCTGTCTTTGAGCTAAATTATTTTTTCATCTTTTCTGTGGGTATCACCCAAACCTACAATATCTCAACTAATGTTTTCCAGTTCAAACATTAAGTTATCAAGTCCGAAATCTTCTGCGAGACTTCTTACATTGTATGCATGGATCTTCCTGGATTTCAGACTGTTTAATATCCCAGTCTCTAACTTGTCAACATAGTGCCTACTTACTTTCGGTGACATACTGCCCGTAAGCACGGGAGGCAGTGCTGTTGGACCTTTAGTTGACGATGATCCAACAGGAACACCCATCAAATCATTTACAATAGAACTTATGTTTAGTTGGAAGGATTGTGGCAAATATTCTCACCTCCCTGCCACATAGTTTCTGATGAGATTCAATATTTGTACCACCTTATACATTATATTCAGTGGAGCCCTATATATCTATAAGGGGTCTCATGGTCTGCGCAGTCTAAGACGGTACCTCGTATATCTACAGGGCCTTACCGTATCTGCCACCCAGGGATGTGCCAGGTAGCAGTGTGTGTAAAGTAAAAGTCCTGTAATCCGAATCACAAGGGATGAAGGGTCTTTAAGACTATTGTTTTTACGGACTATTGGGAGGGCGCTTTGAAAACATTATAAATATGTACATGATCATGATATAAACATCTAAAACGGTATGAATTATTATTTTACCCACCTGAAATACAGAGTGTAGATGAACAGTTGCAGTGAGGCACATCCAAGTCCAGGGGCAAGTACAAACCAAATAAATCCTTAGATAAAGCCCAGAAAAATTCGACAAAATTTCGAAGAGCTCATAAAAATTCGAAAAATTTCGCTATGACAAATTCGAAGTATTGGGATTTTCGGATTATTGGTGACTAGATTATAGGACTTCTATCTATCTATAGCCCGACACCCTAATCTCGCAAAGGGTGACCGCAGACAAAACTCCTCCAAGTCGCTCTGTCACCCACCATTTGACTAAACTCCCCCCAACTCACCCTCCATCCCTCATTTACCTCTCAGTTCCATCCCTCCACCTCATCCTCGATCTACTCCTCACTCTCTCTCCCTCCACCTCACCTACATACACCCTCTTATTCAGTCTTTCATTCTCCATTCTCTCCACGTGTCCAAACCACCTCAGTGTATTTCTCCTAATCTTCTCAACCACATCCACATCCACCCCACAACGTTCCTTCACTTCTTCATTCGTCAACCTGTCCCTCCATGTCACTCCAAATGCTCCTCTCAAGTAACTCATTTCCACTGCTCTCACTCTTGACTTGTTCCCCTCTTGCAAGGTCCACGCCTTGCTTCCATACGTCAGGGTAGGGATCACAATACTATCATGTAGTGACTTCTTAACTTCCATACTCACCTCCCTATTTCTCATCACTGCTTTCAGTGTACCAACAACCTTTCTTCCCTGCTGTACCCTTTCATGCACTTCATCCCCCTGCATATATTATATATATATATATATATATATATATATATATATATATATATATATATATGTATTGGTATTCTTCCCCTCTGGGGACAGTCCGTCTGCTCGCTGAGGGTGGTCATCGGGGATCCCTCACTACCTGAAAGGTGGTCAGTGTAAAAGCCTACTAGTATGTAAAATTTTGTGTTACTAGGTTAAAAAGTATGGTTGTGCATAATGTCTTTGCTGGGAAACCCGGAGGCCACCCCCTCCCCCAAGAGGGGCGACTCGTGTAGGTACCACCTACAAACGTGGTAAGAGTGAACAACTATCAACATGCGATATTTCATCTTCGTCACTTAAAGATTTGACTGTGCAAAATGACTCTCTACATTCTTGCATTCACCTGGGGCCACATCCCCCTCACCAGTGGAAGCTGGGTCTCAGAGGGTCCCACCTTGCTTTTAAACTGATGGAAGTGCAGTTCGACAATTGTGGGAAAGTTCTTGTTCCTTGGTTTAAAAAAAAAAAAAAATGGCCATACCTATCGGCTCCGGATGGGACACCTGGGGAACGCTGACAGCATGGGGGGCAACCCTCATTGTCCCACCCAGCTTGAGACCTGGCCAGGGATGAGGTCTACCATTATGCAAAATTTCTTTTTCCTAATACTGTTCTCCTATAAGGCCCAGATACCATTCTGCAAAAAGTAAAGTAACTGAGTGAATAAGTGAGGAGTGACACAGAGACAAGCATTGTATTTGGTCGCTCCAGTGGGTGTGGCAATAAATCATTCGCCGGTAGTAAGAACAGGGCAGATGTGACGTAATCATATTGAAGCAGATTATGGAGGTAGCATAGAATCTCTTCACTATGAGAGGTTTACCCTAAACTGAAGAAAATCTTCTGGTAGAAGTAAAAATATATTAGAACGAAGCCGTCGTAGTAAAGGGATTGAGAATACGGCATGGGAGCTGGATCAAAGGGATTGGGGGAAGGACTGCAGGGATGACTGGGGAAGGGACGTGTGAATGTGAAAGCGGAAAGAAGAGGGAAGAAGAGAGGCGAGTAGAAAGAGGGAGAGGACAGGAACGGAAGGAGGAAAAGAAGGAGAAAGTGGATGAAGATTGAAGAAAAAGAGAAACGAAAGAGGAGATGAAACGAGACAGACAGACAGACAGACAGTGGAGTAGGGAGAGAGACAAGTTTGATGGAAGAGAGAAATGGAAGAAAAGACGCAATGGGAAATTAAAGAACGAGGAAGAGAGAGATGAAAAGAAAAGAATGAATGAAGGAGAAACGAGGCAGATGAGAGAGAACAAAGTGAAGTAAGACATAGGAAAACTAGAGAGCATTCAGAGAGCACATACTTCCACCAATGACAGTGCACGATCCGGGTCCGGATCGGCCACAAAATTTAATCAACTCTTTATTTTATTTTTTTTTATTTATTTATTTATTTTTATTTATTTTTTTTTTTTGGGGGGGAGGGGCTCATGGCTCATACTTTCAAAAAATTTCATTGAATTTCATCGAGAAGTTTTGGAGATATTGTATGAACAAACAAACAGACAAACAAAGGTGAATACACAACCTTCTCCAACTTCATAGGTGGGGGTAATAAGAAGACAGCGCCCAGTGTGTGCATACCTTCACCAAAGCCTTACAAGACAACTCAGATTACCATCAAAATTGAATAAAATTCTTCTTTGGCCCAGGACCATCATACCCAGAAAATTTCATTGAAAACCATCAAATAGCTTTTTTAGATATCTTTTGGAAAATAAACAAAAATCAGTCCTGAACCAGGACTCCAGCTAAGATCACTACCAAAGTTTAGTCAACTCTCCTTTGACCTATGACCAACTCATCCCTAAAATTTCATGGAAATCAATCAATAACTTTGTGGGACATCTAGTGGACAAACAAATAAACAGATGAAACTGCTGTAAGCAGCGTGCTTACCAGATGGATCCACTCTTCCCTCCATCTTCCCCCTTTTCTCTTTTCACCCAGCTTCCCCTTCCTCTTCCCCACCCCCCTTCCCTGCTTTGTTTTCACCAGCATGTGGACAGCTGTTTGATGAAACTTTTCGCGCTTCATTTTGAAACAAAGGATGGGTTTAGGAAGCTAAAAATTTCATTGTCAGGTGCGCTAGACGTCTTCAGTTTGGTAAGAAAAAAATAAATTATCGAAATTTGAAAAAATGGTACCTGGGCCGGCCACTGGGTCCGTTCGATTTCCAGACCCTCTGTCATTGAGGGGTTTCAACCACCCACTCAGCCCAGGGCCTTTGACCGATTATGATGAAAAACAATAGGCTTCCAGGGTTTATGGATATCTACCTTCTGATTGTTTTTCAGAACGGTTGGTGCAAAACTGTGTCCTGTAGAATGCAAACAAACAGAAAGACCAACGTATGGGAAGTGACCAACATGCTTGCTCAATCTTTTGATTCCTGCAAGCAGCAAATATACGTAATTGACCAACAGTGCTTGCCGAATCTTTCAACTCCAGCAAGCCATGCAACTGCCATAGGCAGAGCGCATGCCAGATGGATCCGATTGTGTCTGATGTTAGACGTTGACAGCCTCTACGTAAAGTTTCACAAAGATCCGATGAGAACTGGCGGAGATATGATTTCTTGAAAATATGCCCTAAGCTAAGGATAGGGATTTACCCCCCACCCAGTCCAAGGCCTTTGACCAATTTTTGTGAAAAAACAACAGGCTTCCAGGGTTTATGGATATCTGCCTTCTGAATCTTTTATAAAAACGATTAGTGCAAATTTGTCATTTGTAGAGTACAGATAAACAACCAGACAGACAGACAGACAGACAGACAGACAGATAGATGAACCTGCCATAGGCGGAGCACTTGCTGTATGGAATGGATTGGAATTTGGATATAGACCTGGAATGAAATTGAAGAAGATAGCATTGAAAATTTGCCCCATGTTAATGATAGTATTTTTTTTTTTTTTTTCAACTTCCCACCCAGCCCAAGACCTTTTTCCGATTTTGGTGAAAAACAATAGGCTTCCAGGGTTTACGGATATGTACCTTCTGATTTTTTTGTTTTTTGTTTTGTTCAGAACGATTGGCGCAAAACTGTAACCTGTAGAGGGCAGACAAACAAACAAACAGACAGACAGACGGACAACGATACGGAATCAACCAACATGCTTATCGAATCTTTCAATTCTGGCAAGCAACAAACATACAGAACTGACTAACATGCTTGCCTAATCTTTCGATTCTGGCAAGCAACGTACATATGGGTGAATACATAACCTCATACTCCGTTGGCGAAAGTAGTAAAGAAGAGAAAGTCAAAGAAGGAAGAAGGCGAAATAAGAAGAGATGGAGGAAAATGATGAAGATGAAAAATACAGAGAATGATGGATGGAAAGAAAAAGATAAAGGAACACCTTTGACTACTGCAATAGTGTAAACAGAAAGAAATGATTATTATTTCCATGGGAATGATGTCCCCTGCTTGAAGTTTCGTCCAGGTGCAAACCTATCACTCTGAAGAAATTTATGTTACTTGGTGAAAAACTATGGTTTTGTCGCCCCAGGATCCACCCCCCAGAGTTCCGCCTTGCCTAAAATCTAGTCGAGACGAAGTTCTACTGTTATGCAAAATTTCGCTTTCCGAGGTAAGAATCTGTCTCTGTATAAAGACTTTGGCCGTGATTCCGCGGGGCAGGGGTGCATCCATTAAGAACGACTCACGGGGGTCTCACACGGACTGAAATCTATCCTGAGTGAAACTTATCACTATAGAAAGTTGCATACTCCTAGGTGTGAAAATTATGGCCGTACTGAACAGTTTTGATCGCATCCTGCCCAACAGCTGGCAAGAATGAAGGTCTTCCACAGTGCAAGAGCTCAAGTTCCTAGGGAAATAAAAATCTGCGCTGTATAACAGTTCTGGCGAGGACACTTAATCTCCCACCCACTTATGTGGCGGGCGGCTCTTGGCGGTCCCAACATCTCCATTCTTAGTCCCATGTGGAAGTCTACCACTGTATTAAAAAAAAAAAAATCCCTTTCTTACCACCCCTTTCATAAGGCTGAACCCCATTCTTTAATTGGTACAGCAAGTCGGTGTGTAATATAGTACGTAGGTAGTTGACGTAGAGATCACCTCTGGAGGTGCTGGAAAAAGAATGTAGGAGGGTAAGAAGGAATAAGAATGAAATGGAAGACAAAAAGAAGAAAAAAAAAAGGAAGGGAAACGGAGAATTGCAAGGTGAGGAAGAGACAGGAAACGAAATGAACTAAAGGAAGAACAAAACAAAACAAAAGGACGATGAGAACGAAGAGAGAGAGAGAGAGAGAGAGAGAGAGAGAGAGAGAGAGAGAGAGAGAGACAGACAGAGACAGAGACAGACAGACAGACAGACAGAGACAGACAACCAGACAGACGGGGGGGGGGGTTAAATGAGAAGAAGGGAGGACATAAAATTTATGAATGAAGTAGTGAGAGAAGAAGGAAGGAGCCGAAGGGAATGAAGGAGAGATAAATGAGAGGAATGAGGATACATAATAGACAAAAGGGAATAGAAAAGAAAAATAACAGACTGGAGATGCAAAGACGATGGAAAAAAGTGGGGTAAGAAAGGAAAGAATTTTAAAATAGGGGAGAATAAATGAAAAATAAAGGAAGGGACGGTAGGGGAAAACAGAAGGCTAATAATGTGTTGGTGTACGCGGGAAGCAAAAAATGAGCAAGGAAAGGGAGGAAAACTGTGGTAGATCAAATGAAGGAAATTAGATAATGTGTTATTGTGTGTCACGAGTCGGCTAGTGACATTGGCTTTTGTGGGAAACTGCGAACTCTAGTGGAATCCCAGTTATCGTTCAGTTAACCGCTCATTCGGTCGGGAGTCTTTTCAAATCAATTTTTCACTGTCATAAGTGATAGTCTTTGTGCAAGACATTAGCGCTCCCACTGAGCGATTTGTTTTGGGCGCGTTTCGCTCATTCTAGCCGTTAGAAATGCGGCCATAGCGCTCCCTTCTTTCCCACGAGTTAGGCAGTCAAGATTCGAGCGTCACAGAGGCAAGTTGTGTGTGGCAGTGTTCTTCCTCAGTAACGACACCTAGTTCCCACCGCCGCCGTGATTGGCGAGAGACAGCGAGTGCAGTGTTCTTCCTCAGTGACTACACCCAGTCATCCGCTTAGTCCACTCTCTGACCAGTATTTCCTTTTCGTATTTTCCTAGGTTTAAGAGTTTAGCTTCTGAGTGAGCGACTGAGTGCGATCTGTTTATTTTGAATTCATTTTGAAATGTAACGTTAAATTTATTTCTTTGTAATCAATAAATTTAACAGTTCTTTTCCTCGAGCTTAATGTAATGTAACTCGTGTTTCATTTCTCCATACTAAGCTTATTTCTCTATTAGCTCCTAGCTTGCATAAACGCTTTGCTATTCATAACTGGTACTTAGGCCAGTCTTGTTGTATTAAGCTTAAAATCCGTTGTGCCTTCTAGGAGTTAACGCATCAGCAAGAACCTGATATCATTAATAGTATTAGTTATTTATTGTCAGGGGTGAAGTCACTTTCTCCAGAGGCTAACAGTACTAATAAACAGCAATTGTGAGTAATTAGTCTCTGCTGTGTACTGTTGAGAAAGTTTATAAATTCTCGTTCTGAGAGAATCGGCGAAGCAAGCCGGAATAAAGTAATCATTGCTTGATTTAGCAAGACAATTCTTCTTCCTGCTGTTCAGCATTATTGAACATTATCATTTAATAACTGCGTTTATTAAAAAAAAAAAAAAAAACATGACAATTGGCGACCTCATTCCAGGATATTAACTCCTAGCTCTAAAGCTATTCAAGAGATAATACTCACTCATTCATACTTAGGTATTTATTTTTAAAGTCTATAGGCACTACCTTACTGGTGATTATTGATTCATTTTTATTAATTTACATAATAGTTTTGACAGTCAGTTGTTTGTTTAGTTTTCTTTCTTTATCAGTTTAATTAGATAAAACTGGTCACCACTAACCTGTGCCTATGTTCTTTATTTTTGATTATTGCATCTCTCTTTCAAAAAAAAAAAAAAAAAATCGCAGTCAGTACTGAGTCGCTAGTACTTAGATTGAGTTAGCATCATGTCCACCAGCATCTATGTACAGGAAGCCAAAGATATGGGTCTTACGGACCCAACTGAAATCAAGGAGTTCATCCTCTCTCGGTTTAAATATGAATAGCAGCGCGAGAGTGATGCTCATGAAGAGCGTTGAATTCAGCGTGAGGAACGTGAAAAGGAGTGCGAATATGAGCGAGAACAGCGCGAACTCGACTTAGAACACGAGCGAAAACAGCGCAAACTTGATTTAGAACACGAGCGAGAACAGCGTGAGGAACGAGAGAACAACACGAACGTGCCGAGTGAGAAGCACACGAAAAACGCGAATTTGAAATGTTGAATTTCAAGCGAGATTCCTTGGCTTCAGACACGTCTGGTGCAGTTGGTCCAAGCTCAATGAGCGTTCTCCCTGCACATGTTATGGCGACCCCACACATCAAGCTTCCCCCATACAAAGAAGGCGAGCAAATAGAGCCATACATAGCTCGTTTTGAAGACATGGCTCAACTGTACCAGCTGGATGATGCAGCTATGCGGCTTCAGTTTCTTAGCCTGTTTGAGGGCCCTGCCCTCGATATTCTCCACAGAATTCGTGGAGACAATCTCACGTATGAGATGATGAAAGCTGCACTCATTAAGGCGTATGGTCTCACAGAAGACGACGCCAAAGTTCAGTTCATGCGAGCTCGTCTCTAAGACAAGGAGACAGCTGTTCAGTTCCTCGACCGTCTCACTGCTTACTTAAATGAGTGGATGGAGAAAGATGAAACTCCTTCCACGCATGAGGGGATAATTGACCTTGTGCTGTGCACACAGCTAGAAAAGTCGTGGCCTACTGAACTTATGGCTCAACTTAAGATCTGCCAGGTAAGAGATGCCAACCAAATGGTGAAAAAGGCTGACGCATATTTCACTTCATATGGGTATCAAAAGTCGCAAGCAGCATACCTGGAACAGAAAACCTGATAAATCTGGGAAACCATCTCAGACTGAATCCCAACAACAAGGCCATTCTCAGAATAATGGCCAAGGTCCAAAACCGCATAGGAAGGACCAGGGGCAAAACACTCAGAAACCTGAGTGGAAGCGGTACAACAGGTACCCTAACCAGCAGCAGTATCAGCCATACAACCGACCGTCAGGACTGTCCTTTTCACCACCAGCTCAAAGGAGGCAGGAAGCAAACGCAGCCTTCATTCCCCAATGGCAGCAGCACGGTGGTGTTGTCCCTAATAGTACAGGTACTCCCCCACAGTTCACTAGTCCCACAACGACAGCGAACACCCCTCCACAGATGGCCAATATTCCATCTTCCCAAGCAGTGAGTATGACCCCTCAAGTTTCTAAGTCTCAAGGCACCATGTTTGCCGCATCATTTATTCAGCAGCCTCATGAGTGGCTAGCTGCTTCCTCCACAGGCCCTCCCACAGGTGACAGTGCCTTCCTTGTTCAGCCAGGGTTTGTGGGAGACATCCCTGTGAAGGTCCTGAGAGACAATGAGTCCTCAGGTTGCTCTGTCAAGCAGAGTCTAGTTCGGCCTGAGCAGTACACAGGTCGACAGATCCATGCTAGTCTTATAGATGGATCAGTGAGATTGTTCCCTGAGGCATGTATCCAGGTGGCATCTCCATTTTATACTGGTACGACACTCGCAGTTGTCATGCCAGAACCTTTATTTGACCTAATCATAGGCAATATTTCCGGTGTCAAGGATAGTTGCACTGAAGATGACGCTACTCAGACTTCGGCTACAGTAACACGAGCCATGGCTGAGGCTCCAAACTGTGTCACCCCAGTGACCATTGAATCGCCGCAAGATCTGATGTGTAGCCAACTTGTTGTCCAAGAACAACATTCTGACCCGACATTTGCTGCTGTGCAAAAGAAACAAAAGGGTAGAGTGATAAAGTATTCACGGGGAGGTCGAGCCAAGTTCCTTTACAAACAAGGGCGGCTCTGCCGTGAGTCACTAACACCCGAGGGTGAGGTTCGACTGCAGTTTGTCGTCCCCGCCAAGTACCGCCAAGCAGTGTTAGAATAGGGTCATTGTTCAGCCTCAGGAGGTCACATGGGCAAAAGGAAAACCCAGGGCCGTATCCGAGCTGACTTTTTCTGGCCAGGGATGGGACGAGACATATATAGTTTTGTGCGTTCCTGCAGTGTGTATCAAAGTACCACTAATCAGGGACATGTCCTTCCTGTGCCATTTGAAACCACACCCATAATCTCTGAGTCAGTAGATAGATAGATAGATAGATATAGATATACAGTATATATATATATATATATATATATAGAGAGAGAGAGAGAGAGAGTGAGAGAGAGAGAGAGAGAGAGAGAGCTGCACCTCACATGAGGCTGCCAACCCTAATGTCTTAGACAAACTCCGAACATACCGTATGGTACGGCGAATGGCCGACCAAAGTTGTCAGTTAGTGAGTATAATAGATTCTATAATAACAATTCGGTTTATCATTTTGTTTGGATTATGCATAATCTTACTAATTTATCTTAGTTTCATAAAAGAAGGTCATCTTATATCTAATGTAATAGTAATTTTCTAAAAGCGGGACATGTAAGATAATTTGCTAAACAAGCGGGACATTTTAATCGCAATTAAATAAGCGGGACAGACTGTCCCGCCTAATAGCTGGACTCTGATCACCCCACTCATCACTCTATCCATGTGATTCACTATTGGTTTTCCAGCCATAACAGAGTGGCACTATGCCCCGTAGGTGTGTCGGAAAACTTATACTTTATGCTTTTGTTTATTTTGTGGGGGCATCAGTTATACTACTTATCCAAAAATGTATGCTCAACAGCACTTACAAAGTACCTCATATCACAACTACAGTTTATTGCACTTGAAGAAATAGTTGTTCAGCATACTGAAGGCAGTAAAGGTTGAGTGTGAGGTATGCACTTGTGCATAAATTTTGGCTTTTTTTTTTTCTACTCTTTGCGGGCATCATGATAATATTACTTATGCTTTCCACAACTTATACTATTTGTACTTCAGCTCACTAATATGCTTCATATCACATCGCAAAAATTTAACTCTCTGCATCCTGACAGATTTTTCACCAATGACCCCCCCCCCCCCATCCCGGCAAATTTTTGATTTTTTTTTTCTTTTTGCTAAAACCTCCGCTTTTATGAAAAACATTGGAAAATACAACAAAAGGTGCTCATCTGAGCTTATAAATGGGCTATACAGGTGACCTTTTAAACACCTAGTACCGTTTTCTCTGGAGCCGCGCTGTGGCTGTCGTGATTTCTATGGTTGCGGTAACTATTGCAAACCATTTGCTCATTTGGCAAGCATTTATATGTAGTACATGCATATAGTGGTTTTCACACAGTAATATAGGCAATATAAGCGTTGTTTCACTCACTGAACACATCAACATACCGCACCTTGCTTGGCAAAGTAACTTCCTCATCACTTCTGCTCGTTTCTTCCTCTGGCGCCACATAATCTTTGTTCTTCACATCGCCATCAACTGGGGAATCACTCTCACCTTGAATTTCATACTGTGGCGTGACATGTCTGTACTGGCCAGGTCACTGCTAACAGGTGAGTTGCCGAGACAGTGGCGTGCAGGGGGATGGGTCAGGCACGGTAAGGCAGTGTCACTGCCTGGCGTCGGGTAGAGGAAAGTCTCCCGCATATACTTAGAAAAATGTGCAAATGACGGACCCCGCTATTGCAAAATGAATGGGTACATTGACGGGACTCAGCATGACAAAACGTTATAACATACCTATACGTTAATGGGACACGGTGAGTTAAAGTGTAGGTGTAGAAAAAAATCTTGTTCTGCCCAGCAGAGTACTGCACTTGAAAGCATCATTGCTCAACATATTGCGAGCAATACGATTCTGTATGAGGTATACACTTGTACATAAATTATGGCTTTTTTTCTACTATTCTCAGGCATCATGAAAATATTACATACCGTATGTTCAACACAATTTATATTTGTACTTCAGCTCACAAATATGCTTCATGTCACATCTTTGGAAATATTTCAAGAGTAAGTGGAAAGAAACTATAGTTCTATCCAATAAAATCATTTTCTAATGTGCACACCTGGCTTTCTTTCAGACATCAAGTAGGGTTACTCATGGTATCAACAATAACATCACATTACCATAAAAAAATCATTTTAACTTTCCTCATAAACCCCACCCCAGGAAAAAAAAAAGGTGCACACCTGTATATTTTTTACACTTTCCAACACACCTTCTCAACAACCACGTTCAGAATGATACTCAAAGAAGCATTTAGGACATAGTGGAACCTTGCATTTATCACACTGGTAGGGGGTTTCCTTCTGTGTGGGTGACCGGCGTTTTGTGTTGCTAGATACATGGCAGCACTTGTAGGCCAGCCGACCTGCAGATGTACGGCCTACGTTGACAAGATGGTACTGAGCACAGCTCAGACTGTCTACCATTGCCGCCTGGTACATCCGCCTCCCAACTGTCAACTGTGCAGTTGCATACTCTGGAAGTAGCTCACATGCTAGCACTTTCTCGAACTCTCGTAGAGAAAGATTCCTTCGCCAAACCTGCTTGAAGAGTATATGGCTGTTCAGGACGATATCAAGAAGGTATATGAATGCCTTCACGTACCAGCAACAGGATTTCCAGAGGCAACTTCCCCTGTCTGCATATCCGACTTATCAACGAGCCACATGTTGATATTGTAGTCATTGATAGCAATGGGCTTTATCACAGGTTCCTTTGTCCTGCCTGTGTCCTCGATAACCCTCTTATGAACTGTGATCAATATGTTAACCTTATGCTTGCCGGGCCACAAAAGGGTTAACCCGCGGCGTCCCGGGGACGTACTTCCACGTCCTCACGTTTTGTCACAGCTAATCCCGGGGATGTACTTCAACGTCCTGCAATTGCAAGGTTCATAATTTCCACAATTTTCAATTTTCGCGAGTCATTTTTAGTACGTATACACGTGACACCTTCCTCAACAAGATGCCAGGCAGAGACAATGCCTTACCCAGCATGACCTCCTCCCCCCCCCTACATGCCATTGTCTCAGCAATTCACCTGTTATCAGTGACCTGGCCAGTATAGCCATGTCATGCCACGGTACGAAATTCAGGGCCAGAGTGATTCCCCAATCAATGACAATGTGGAGGACAAACTTTACATAGCATTAGAGGAAGAAACAGTTAGAAATGATGATCAGGTAATGTGGCAAAAAAAGGTCAGGTATTAGTGAGTGAAACAATGCTTATAATGCCTATATTACTGCTTGAAAGCCAATATACTCTTGTACTACATATAAATTCGTAACAGTAAATAAATAAATACCGTTTATGAGTGGTGTGAAATAGTTATCCTCCCATAGAACTCGTTTTCTTTGGTGCCAGCCTGATAGAAAACCCAGTAAGGTAAGGAGGCTCTCCTACCTGTAATGAGTATTTTAAACCTCAGGTGAGCGATTTCTCTATGAATTTTCGATGTTTCTCACAAAAAGCGAAAGTTTTAGCAAAAAAAAAAAGGGTCGAAAAATGGTCGGGATTGGGGGGTACCAGTGGTCAAAAAGTGGTCGGGACGGGGCGGGTTAATATGTTACCACATTTCCGGGTTAGGAGGGAACCTTTCTCACTCTTCTCAGTGAAGGAAAATTCTTTCTACCAGCACAGACAGTTCCACAGGAGTCGGTACCTGTCTATCTATCTATCTGTTGCCAGAAGCCTTAATCCCGTAAGGAGTGGCCACAAACAAATCGGGTCCATGTCACCCTGTTCCCCCCCATTTCACTGCCCTTTTCCCAGCTCACACTCCCCTCTCCCATAAACCTCTCCACTCTGTCCCTTCATCCATCCTTGGCCACCTTCTCCCTTCCCCCCCCTCCACCTCACTAACATACACTCTCCTTGTCAGTCTCTCACACTCCATCCTCTCCACATGGCCAAACCACCACAGTGTGTTTCTCCTAACTCTTCTTATCACATCCATATCCACACCACAATGCTCCTTCACTTCCTCATTCGTCAGTCTATCTCTCCATGTGACTCCATATGCTCCTCTCGTATAACTCATTTCCACTGCTCTCACTCTTGATTTCTGTCCCCCCAGCCTTCACTCCATGCAGTATTACAATACTGTCATAAAGTAACTTTTTCATTTCCATTCTCACTTCCCTGTTTCTTATCACTGCTTTCAAGGAACTCAGTACCATATTCAAGTAAATACTTGGTCAACATGGGGGAGGTGTAATAATTGTCAATGAACAGGATGTGGTGCCTGTTGAAATACCTGTCCATGGGAATTTTCATAACTGATGCCGAGAAACCATAGGGATCATCAGTAGGTATATCAACATCTGTTGCTGAATAAACTATTACATGAAGCACAACCCAGTTTTGCAGTCAAACATGACAAAGAATTTCAGCCCAAAATGGTGACGCTTTGAGGGAATATACTGAATAAATGGTAAATGGCCCCGGAACAACACAAGCAACTTGTCAATAACCACTTTCTGAAACTGCCGGAAAAGCCTTGCAAAAGACTCCTTGAGCATGGTCAAAATGGGCCTTATTTTCCATAACCTGTCATTGGGTGCTGGCCCATAATTCCTGTTGAAATGCAGGTACCGAAATTTGGCCACCTACCTATCACGGGCCATGTTTTCCAAAGACAGGGGTGCCCACGTTCATCTATGGATCAGTAATCACGAAGAACATGCTTTCTCATGTGGGCCATCATCATGGTCAAGGCAAGCCACACAAATAACTCCCCCCACCTCCACTGGAACCCAATCCATCATTTGTGTACTCTCACTGTTTGAAACTTCTAGCCAGTGCCACTTATGGCCTGGTATTAATATATCTCAGCAACCATGTATTGCATAATGGCAATGGTGAAGATTGCCTTGAAAAAAGACATTGTAGTCCTGGGTTCGGGCAACAGTTCACCAAACTGCAGACCTGCAGGCTTTCCTGTCATTCTCTGACTAAACATATCTGTGCTGTTTTCTTATCCCCTAATTCTACTGACTATCAAAAATTCTTCGACTATCTTCTACGATGGAACACATTCTATCCATTTCTCCTTTCTCTGAAATCTCCATTTTTGGAGATTTCAATGTTCACCACCACCTTTGGCTCTCCTCTCCTTTCACGGATCCACCTGGTGAACAAGCCTACAACTTTTCTATCCTTAATGACCTAGAGCAGCTTGTACAGCACCCTACCCGTATCCCTGACCGCCTTGGAGAGAGCTCCAACATACTTGACCTCTTCCTCATAACTAATCCTTCTGCTTACTCTGTTAATCTTTTCTCTCCGTTGGGCTCCTCCGATCACAACCTTATTACCTTAACCTGTCCTATCACTCCGGTACGGCCTGTGGACCCTCCAGGGAAACGTTGTCTGTGGCATTTTGGAGCCGCGGACTGGGAGGCCCTCAGGCAGTACTTCTTTGATTTTCCCTGGAATGATTATTGCTTCCATGGCCGTGAGCCATCTGAGTGTGCCTTGCGCATTACGGAGGTTATTCTCTCGGGCATGGAAGCATACATTCCTTTCTCATATCCTTTGACTAATGCAAGAAAGCCTTGGTTTAATCACGCTTGTTCTAATGCTGTCCGCAACAAGGAGAAGGCCTACAAAAGGTACTGGAGCCAACCCACCCCTGAATCACATCATCTTTACGTTTCTGCCCGGAATCGTGCTAAGTCTGTTCTTCGCTCTACTAAAAATAATTTCATCCATACTAAATGCTCTCAACTCTCCAACTCGAATTCTTCCTGCTCCTTCTGGCACCTTGCCAAAAATCTTTCTAACAACTTTACCTCATCATCCTTCCCTCCTCTTTTCTACTCTGATGGTTCTGTAGCTATTTCTTCTACTGATAAAGCAGATCTCTTCGCACAGACTCTCTCCTCCAATTCCACCTTAGACGATTCTGGTGCTGTTCCTCCATCACTTCCCCCCTCTGACTTCCTCATGGCTGACATTAAAATTTCTTCAGTTGATGTATTTTCTGTCATCACTGGCCTCAGTACTACGAAGGTATATGGGCCTGATGGGGTCCCTCCTGTTGTTCTCAAGAACTGTGCTTCTGTGCTTACACCCTGCCTAGGCAAACTCTTTCGCCTTTGTCTGTCAACTTGTACCTTTCCTTCTTGCTGGAAGTTTGCTCTCATTCAGCCAGTCCCAAAGAAGGGTGACCACTCCCAACCCCCAACTATCGTCCAATTGATTTAACGTCCTGTATTTCAAAAGTTTTCGAGTCAATTCTTAATAGAAAAATTTTAAGGCATCTTTCCTATCACAACCTTCTTTCCGATCGTCAGTATGTGTTCCATCAGGGACGCTCCACTGGCGATCTTCTCACCTACCTTTCAGACTCCTGGTCATCCTCCTTTCGGGACTTTGGCGAAAGCTTTGCCATTGCACTTGACATCTCAAAGGCTTTCGATCGATTCTGGCATAAATCTTTAATTTCCAAACTGCCCTCCTATGGTTTCTATCCTTCTATCTGTTCCTTCATCGCTAGTTTCCTTTCTGGTCGTTCTATAGCCGCTGTTGTAGACGGCCATCGTTCTTCTCCTAGATCTATCAACAGTGGTGTTCCTCAGGGCTCTGTCCTATCACCAACTCTCTTCCTTTTATTCATCAATGATCTTCTAAGCTGTACATCTAACCCTATCCACTCATATGCTGATGACTCCACCCTTCACCTTTCCATTCGGTTCCCGCAACGCCCATCTCAACAGTTACTTCAAGAAACAAGGGATGAGGCTATGGCACACCTAATGTCTGACTTGGCTCATATCTCTGACTAGGGTAAAAATAATATGGTTGTCTTTAATGCATCTAAGACTCAGTTCTTACACCTATCAACCCGACAAAATCTTCCACAGGTATACCCACTAATGCTTAATAATATTCAGCTTAATCCTGCATCATCCTTGAACATGCTTCGGGTTTCATTTACTTGGGACTTATCTTGGAAAGATCATATTACATCTCTTGTAAAATCTGCTTCCAAGAGATTGGGTGTGCTATTGCTAAGCCGACTCCGCTCTTTCTTTACCCCTGCACAATTGCTGACTCTATACAGGGGTTTTATCTGCCCCTGTGTGGAGTACAACTCTCATGTGTGGGGAGGCTCCCCACATACAGCTCTTCTCAATAGGGTGGAGTCAAAGGCTTTTCGTCTCATTAACTCTCTTCCTCTTACTGACTCCCTTCAACCTCTGTCTCTTCGCTGCACTGTTGCATCTTTATCTCTTTTCTATCGCTACTTTAATGGTCACTGCTCCTCTGAACTGTCTGCTTGCATTCCTCCACCTCTACGACGGGCGCGTAGCACCCATCTGGCAGCAAACTCTCATCCCTTTTCTGTCCAACTCTCTAATGCAAGAGTTAACCGTTACTCCCAGTCTTTCCTTTATGCTACAGGTCAGCTCTGGAACTGTCTCCCTCTGTCTGTATTTCCTGCTGCCTATGATCTCCAGTCTTTCAAACACAGTGTGTCCAGACATCTCAAAATGATCGGATCTTGAATTTGGCTCTCTATTGCATTTTGTTTTTCTCTTGGAGGGAACTGTTACTGCGGGCTCATGGCCTTTGGTTCCTTCTTCCTCGCATTAAAAAAAAAAAATAAATAAATAAAAAGAGGGCTTGAATCCTGCCCCCTCCTCCCACACAAAGGCACCCACTTTCCCAACACCTGGGTGCATTGGCCATGATTTCTGGCCAGCACGTCTTTTCACACCACTTGCAGCATGCCCTCGCCCACGTGCGCGCCCACGGGGGCGGCCACGGGCAGGGGGGGAAGGGGAAGGAGAAGCAGAGGTGGGGGAGTACGGGGATGATGACTCATCTGACGTGGGGCTTCCTTGGAGAGATGCTGGTGGCCCAATCACACCACGTGAGGGCAGAATGGAAATTTCCACATGTGAAGGGCCATCTTGGGCCACATGTGAAGGGCCAGGTTGAGGAGATAACGCCCTCAAAGTGCTGGGTTGTGATGACTAGGGACGTTGGAGGGAGAGACTGTGGCGAACTGGCGACGAAAGTGGTGGTGAGATGCAGTGGTGGCATTTATGTAGAAGATGACTGTCACCATCTCCCTTGCATTCTTGGTGGTCAGGGTCAACCAACTCCTCCTTTGACGTGAATTCGTCACTGTCATAGGCCCTGTCCTCCTCCTGTAACAATAGGAGTGGCTTTTCAGGCGTTTCAGAGCGGCTTGAGGATAAAGGTCACGATACTTCACTTTCAATGTGGTAGCTTCCCCTTCCTTTGGAGGAAGTCTCATCACTCATGCTCATGGAGCACACAGCTTCCTCTAGGGCACAACCTACGGCACTTTCACTAAGCTCTTTCCCTCCCAGTAGGGGGAGAACTTTGGCGGGGGCAGGGGACAGAATCGGATGAGAAGGCTGAGGAAGATATCGCCCCGCACTGCCACAAGGCCATGTACAAACTGAACCGTGCATCAGTGGGATACCTTGGGTACCTCTCTACCCTATGGCAATGAGAGTAAATGGTCACAGTTTAAATGGTGGCAGGAAGATGCTTGCATGTATAGCCGTTAGCTTGTGGCCCTCTAGCAGCCCAGTTGCGATGGGTATACATGTTACCCGGCAGATAGGGATTAATCTGGTAACAAATGATCGCAGTGAAGTTTCTGGAACTCAATATTTCACTTCTCCAAACCTTGTCTGAAAAACTGCCGGTGAGTCACTCTCTGTTTTTATACAAAACTGCCCTGTTCTACTTCACGCACCAGCTGAATGAGATACAGTCCTTTCTGTCAACCAATGTTGAGAAACGCAACCAGGATGCCTTCTGGTCTCCTCTCTACTTACCTATTCATTGGAAGCTTGATTACATTACACACAAAGTTTTGTCATCTGAAAAACACTTTTCCTAGGCAGACACCTGTAGGTCATTTTAATGAGAAGCATGGTCACTTCGATTTCAGTGGAGGAATCTTGGGTGGTCTGTTTGGTGTAGCAACTTCTCGTGATCTCTGGTTTCAAATCGAGCCTTCCAGGTTTGGCTTATGCTCTTGAATCTCAAAATAGGGTTCTCCTGGCTCAACACTCTATATTGCAGAAAATTACTGCAAACCTCAACGATGTAACGGAATTGCTTAATCATTTTTCGGACATTTTAGAAGAGCAGACTTCAAAAATTAATATTGTAAATGAGTTGCTATGCGTCATGTTGCACCTTGACAACTTACAACTTTCTCTAGACTCTTTTCTTTACCAGGCCACAGTCTTCGTTCGTCTTCTTGTTGATGCTGATGTTGGACATGTTACACTGGATCTAGTGTCTCTCTCTGATCTTCGTTCAGTGCTGGAATGAGCTCATTCTACATCTGACTTGTCTCCAGTGGTTCCATTCTCCGCTTTAGAACTGTATTATCCAGTATTTGAAGCTACTCTCCTTTCTAATGTCATTGTTGTCCACATTCCACTCCGTTATTCTATTACATTCAACCTCTTCCACATCGTTTCCTTTCCTTTCTCTTTCCCTGTTACAGGCTTTTGTCTGCTCTGAATATTTTTTCTTATCTCACGATCATGTTTCCATTGCGTTTGCGTCCTTTAATGATATTAGCCAATTTTCTTCTCTCCTACCTACTTCTTGTCTTTGCACTGCCTATCTTCTTCCTATTTTTCCTAATAGTGCTGCACCTTGCGAATCTGCTCTGGTTCATAATTTTTCCATACAATCTATCTATTCCTTCATTTCAGCCCCCAAACTTCCAGTGCACCATGCTTGTCTTGGTCATGTACAATACTACTTTTTCAGTTCCCAATCTCTGCCCTCATCTATCCTGGTACCCCTGTTCGTTCGATTCTTGCTAATTGCTTGTAGAGCACCCGATTAATGCGCTATTAAGTCAGAATCTGTGGGTACCTACCCTATGTGTCATCATCATGCAGTTTGTACTCACACAAATGAAATCTTTCAGTCTATTAATGTGTTCTTACACCTCCCTTCAGACAATATGTCCATTATATCCGAGAAATTACGTATTTTAGATTTCTTCAATGAAACTGACTAAGTCCTACGTCAGTTCTCAATGACCTTTAGTCGTTCTTGGGTGAATCTGGTCTTTGTGTTTCCTCCTGTCGTTGTTTCTTTTGTAGTTTTTTTTTCTGTATGTGTAGCTCACTGCTGTGTTAGACGAATGGAGAAAAAACTACATGAAATTAAGGTTGCGACGAGAATAGAACAACCATCGCGGGACGTTGAAACTGGCCGATTCTAGTGACACTCGATGTGACTACTTGGAGTAAAAGAACTTGTAACCTGATACTGAAGAGGAGAAATTGGAGTAAGGTGGAAAAATTTAGCGATATAATTGGCAGCCAGTGAACTGGCAACCAGTGAATTTACATAACCAAAGATTACACTATTGTGGGTGCTACATGTTTCAGCAGTGTGGCTTTAAATTTCGGGACTGTGCTGGTGGATGATAAATTAATCGAAGTACTGTTTTGCTACTGGATATATTTCTAAACTGGAGATAAGTACTGCCAATATTATCAATAGAGGGCATAGGAATTAAAAATGGATGGAGTCCTACCTTAATATATATAATAGTACAATGCCCCTGCTCTGTTATGTCTTTCACTAGTGAAATGTTGTAACCTGGTATGGTGTAATCTGGGAATTAAAAAAATTATCATTCGGTGTTGAGCCTTTTACATCATAATCTTCAGCAAGAACATGAGCCTCTAAATCAAAAAATTTATTCCACAAACTATGTGCTTTCACAAGATGAGCCATTGTGGCCTTGCCTCCATGAGTCTGTCTGTGATTTATGATGTTGACGTTCACTCATCTATGGGCCTTATACGGTGTGTGTGTGTGTGTGTGTGTGTGTGTGTGTGTGTGTGTGTGTGCCAGAAAACACACACTACATCATCCAAGATAGAGCCAAGATGAGCAGGGTCAATCGAGTTTAAGTGGAGACCACCATGTGCAAATAGTGCCTACTGCTTATAGAAGTAATCCCAGGTGTTATAAAACTCAGTTCTCATCCGTAAACAAAGAGATGATATGATTTTTCAAGCTAAGAGCCTTGCTATAAAATATGTTGTTTGCAGCTTAGTAGTCGTTTCCTTGTACCTCTGGATCATCAACTTGAATTTGTTCAGGAGCTCTTCAGACCGGGTTCACACTTCATCATTGGTTCCTGCATAAATGATGATAAGAATTCCATTAGCTGCATCCTCCAAAGCAGTTTCTATTGCCTGTTAAATCATCAAGTCTGGCACCTGGAATACAGTATCACTATCTTATACTTTGTGCTCTACAGAAGAAGTCCACAAGTTGTCCATGGATGATCGAGCCTCAAGAGTCGCTTTGTCAGTGTTGGATAATATCTGAAATATATTGTAAGCAGTGACCGGAAGGATGCTTTGTGTCCTTGTCACACTTGCACCATTTTGCACAGGCTGAAAAAAATGTCTTGTACAGGTGGGGTTGTTTAGTTCGAGAGCAGGAAGTGTAGTAACATTAATGTCTCCTTGGGCAACACTGTTCCTTGAACGAAAAGTGTTGCTTTCCTCCACACTGCTCCCAACATTGCTAGCAACAAACTCCTCCAACATATCAATTCTGCAAGTAAGGATGTTAATTCTTTTAGCGGCTTCAGTTAGTTTTTCTTCATGGTTATGGTGGAGTTTGCACATCTTGCTAATATGAGAGTGGTCAGTGGAAAATAGATCCGGTGAAACTACCAGAGCAGATTGTACATGTTATGTTCTGCGGCATTTTGCGGTTACTTGAGAAAACTTCAAAAAAAACAAAAAAAATTAAATCATCTAAGATAAACTTACTATTAAATACCGTACAAGTATCTGAAAGAGATTATGGAGTAAGTTAGGTTATCAGTATCACAAAGTAGAAATTTAACCAACTGGCTGTCTGGTAGTTACTGTTACTGAACTGTAGAAGAAATAGAACAAACAATGATTTTTGGCACCCCTTTTTAACGTGGCAGCGTCTGAATTGACTCTGTCGGATACGATATGTGAAGCTACAGAACGTGGTGAATGTTTTTGGCGTATCTGATAGAGCCAGGATTCCGGAGGCTTGAATGATGAGTGATTGGAAGCGTGGCACATTGGATTGGGCAATTTTGGGCTGTCTGGACATTGCTACTCCTCACCCTGCCCTTGGGTGGGAAAGGAGGTCCGGATGATGATGATGATGATGATGATGTAGTTATCTGCAACAAGATGTTATTTTCAGTCCTGCAAAGCATGATTATACCAATTTTGGCAAGTCCCCGTAAACTGTAGCACTAAACTCTGGATTTCTTTGTGTGTGTGTGTGTGTGTGTGTGTGTGTGTGTGTGTGTGTGTGTGTGTGTGTGTGTGTGTGTGTGTGTGTGTGTGTGTGTGTGTGTGTGTGTGTACTTTAACTCTTCCTTGGATATTTGGTGGAATGAAAAATAGGTCATCAGTTTCCTGGAACAGTCTTAGACTATAAACAATTTTCCAACCGTAAGTTTTCAGGTTGGTCAGCCCCCCTAGATAAATTAAGATTCTTCAGAAATAATGAGAGGAAGTCTGATATGGCTCTGTTATTGCAGTGTTGTAGATTGGACTCGAATCCCTAGTGCGATATTTGGGAAGCATAATCCCTCAGCGATCCTTGAGGGTCAGTCCCCCTCCCAGAAATTAAAGTGAGCAGCAATAAGGGAAAGTGAGCGGATTATTTTCAGCGAAACTTCTCAGGTCAGTTCATCTGGTTCTAATATCCTCAAATAAATAAAATTTTCACCATTAATTTTATGGGAGTGAGCCCCCGTCAGAAACTTATAAAGGATAAAATATAGAGGGATGAGGGCATTTATGACATTGATATCTTGGTACATGTTATGCAGTGGAGTCTCTTTACCCGCTCCCGCCCCGGAGGGGCCTGGGGATGGGGATTGTTTTCACTCGGTTTGTCTGTCTGTTTGTTTGTTTATCTGTCTGTCAGTCTGTTAACAACTATATGCGAAAACTACTGGAACGACTTTGACTAAAATTACCGGGATGATGGGTTATTACATTCTCATCACCCGATTAAATTTTGGGCCAAATTGGGCCAAAGCCTAGCCTGTAGGCCCCCCAAAATGTACAAAAACAGGGATGGGTAAAAATCGTTTTTTCGCTTTAACTCCTTTCAAGTTCGTCATATCGACACGAAACAAAAACCTAAAAATGCATCATTCAAATCTACATTCTATAACACACCTCATTACATCAGGGGGGTCACCCCTCAGTTAGTGGTATGGGGGCCAGTGTCAGGTGTGTTGGGCCTAAAATTTCAAATGGGTAAGAAATCGTCAATTTTCACCCGATTCTCCTCAAATTTGATACGCAACATCTTTGAGTAGATGTCCTGTTGTGTTTATACTTCAGCACTAAAATGACTGCTAGGGACGGGTTTGTTGTGGCTTGGCACCGCTTATTGTTCATAATGTTATAATTGGGGAAGCATTACCCTACCAATGATTCTTCTGGGCCAGCCTCCTCCCCAAACCAAAAATGAAAAGAAATCGAGGAAATACTAGGATAAAATTTCTCAGTTGAGTTAATCTGGTTAGTGGTAGGGTTTTCAATTATATTCTCTGAAATAGTGAAAGTGAAAGTAGCTTTGCTATCTCAGTACATGTTGCGCAATGGACTCTCTTCCATAATGTGATATTTGGACAGCGTGAGCCCCCAATGATTCTTGGAAGAGTCACCCCCCTAAAAATAAAGGTGATCAGAAAGAGGGGAAAGTAGGCTCATGGATTTCAATGAAATCAGGACACAAATCGCAGGACTAGGTATGCAGTGGAAAGTCTTGCACTGTATCCTTGTACAGTTTTCTAACCATGATTTGTTGGGGGGCCAGCTGTCCTCAAGAAATTAAAAACTAATCCTTTGTGAAAGGATTGCAAATAATGATTTAATATCTAGTACATGTCACACAATGAATTTTCTCTTGTAATGCGATAATTAGGAAATGCCACGTCCCAAAGATTCTTGGACAGTCAGCCTCCCTCCCTTCCCCCCGAAAAAAAAAAAAAAAAAAAAATCAGGCTTAGTGGAACATGAGCACATGGATTTCATTGAAATCGGCAAACATATATCAGGACTGGGTATACAGTTTCCATGTTTTCTCTGAAAGCACAAGAAGAAATTGGGCATCTACTTTATTAATACCGCTTACTGCTGCTGCAAAGAATGCTAAGTAATTACCTTGCCCGGACAGAGTTCGGCAAGGTATTGTTTTTTGGTCGAGTTTCTTTGTTTCTTTGTTCCTTTGTTTGTTAGCAACATTACGGAAAAAACGGCTGAATAAAATTACATGAAACTTTCAGGATATGTGGGCACTTGTCCTAAAATAAAGTGAATATAAACTGGAGGTAATTGAGTGACCCTGAAAGGTCAGAATCAAGGTCACGGATTTTCAGAGGGCTATAACTTGAAACCAGTTGAAGGTATATTTACTATTATCAACAGACGGGAACTCCTATATGTGCTTTCATTTGGCACAAAGACCTTGAGTGACCTTGAAAAAGTCAAACTCTAGGTCAAGGATATTCAGTGGGCTATCACTCGAAACCGGTTGCAGATAGATATTTACTATTATCAACATATACGAAGT
This sequence comes from Coenobita brevimanus, assembly GCF_032717465.1. Lineage (NCBI taxonomy): Eukaryota > Metazoa > Arthropoda > Malacostraca > Decapoda > Coenobitidae > Coenobita > Coenobita brevimanus. The sequence goes on from NC_136969.1 coordinate 7,713,260, forward strand.
CTCACTTGGGGGTTTAATTGGTAACAGGACTTTTGTCTATTAGTGACCTTGAAAGGTCAAATTCAAGGTCACGGTTATTCAGAGGGCTACAACTCGAAACTGGTTGAAGATAGAGATAATTGCTGCTACCAACGTATAGGAAGTCCCATATCATTTGGGACATCCTAGATGTTGGTAATAGTATCTCTATCATCAACCAGTTTTGAGTTATAGTCCCCTGAATATCCGTGACTTTGAGTTTGACCTTTCAAGGTCATTAAAAGTCAAAGGTCTTGGTGCCAAATGAAAGTCCATATTAAGAGTTCATGTATGCTCATAACAGTAAATCTCTATCTTCAACCGGTTTCAAATTATAGCCCTCTGAAAATCCGTGACCTTGATTTTGACCTTTCCCTGTCACTCGATTACCTCCAAAATTTAATCCTCTCCCTTTTTTAACCAGAGCCCACTTATCCTGATAATTTCATATAATTTCATTCAGCCGTTTTTCCGTAATGTTGCTAACAAACAAACAAACAAACGACCAAAAACAATACCTCGCCTGACGCCATCCAGACGAGGTAATAACTGCTGTAGGGCGAGGTTTTTTGTGTCTGGCATCACTTATTGATATATGAAATGAAAGAGTAGATGTTTAGCTGTCAGGTAAGTTAAGGGGACAATGAAAACACAGTACAGATAAAATATAAATGATACCTGCAGATTAAAGCTAGAACGTAAATATTAATAAGTAGTATGTACCCGAATAACTCAACAAAGCAAATTAGAGTTTGGTTAATACTGCTGTCAGAAAAGAATTTCTTCATTTTGCCTAATTTTTTAACACTTCCACCAGCTGTGATTCAGATCAAATCAAAACTGTATTGAGTTTGATAATTAGTGTCCTTGATCTTTGATTGTTCTCAAAATCGAATTTCCTTGTCCTTTGTTTCGCCTGCACCCTTCCACAAAAGGTTGCCAATATTGTATAAAAGCTGTTCAAGTTGGTCCTGCCACGTGACTGTCTCTTCCTTTTTACTTTTTTTTGTTAAATCCTAGGTCATCCCCTTGAGTGATCCTCAACTCATTCACTAAGTTTGATCAAGATACAATTAACACTCTAATAGTTATTTGTTCACACACAAACTTGCAGATCTAACTGTGCCTTGTCCTTTGACCTTGACCCTCGACTGCTTTAATCAAAACTGAATCACCTCCATCTTGCCTAACATTTAACCCTCCCACCAACTCGGTTCTAATAAGATCAAAATTGTTTGTAATGGCCTAGGCCTGTGATGCCGGCATTTGACCTTTCCTTGTGTCCATTTACTTTAGCTGATTATTCCCAAAGCTGGTTTGGTTAATCCATAACCTTTCCAGTTTGGTGACAATGGAATAAGAATTGTTTAAGTTGATTTTGCTTTGTGTAGTTGGCCTCTGACTCATTGCTCTGAGCAAGAGGATTTTTGTTCCATGACAGACCGTCAACCCATCCACCTAGTTTGGTTAAAATTGGATCAGCACTGTTTGAGCTATTAAACTACAAATCACACTCATGGATCAAGTTTTGACCTTGCCCTGTGAATCTAACCTTTGACTGATTGTTCTGAAAACTGAATTACTTCATTTTTCCCTCACCATCAAACCCTTCGCCGGTTTGCCCTAAACTGCGGTAAATTGATCTTGCTAGTCACCGTTTGACTTAACCCTGTTACCTTGACGTTTAACTTATTGTTTTAACAAACGCAAGCTTATCTCATGGGCTTGCCCTTCACCTTTTGACCAAGTTTAATAACGGGTAAAATCAGTTTGAGTTAATATGTTAACACACACACACACACACACACACACACACACACACACACACACACACACACACACACACTGCTAAAAGCACATCACTTGCTCTTGCTCTGCGAAAGCGGGTGTAAATAGTTATGAATAATAAAAGACTGGCCGATAGAGGAGGGAATGGGAGGGATGAGAAATAATGTGAATGAGGGTGAAGTTAGCAAGAGGACAGGACGAAAGAATGAGAAAACATAAAGAGAGAAAAAGGAAAAGATGAAAGAGGGAAGAGCGGGGTAAGGGAGAAAGAGATGGTCAGAGGGAATTTGGAAAAGAAGGGACATCAGATAAGAGAAACTTGAAATCTGGAGAAGGAGAAAGCGAATCAGAGAGTATGTTAGAGAAAGAACGGCAGATGAGTAGGAAGAAGCGAGAGGGGAAGAAGTACAAAGTTGCAGAGTTAAATATTAGATGAGAATGGAACAAAAAAAAAAAAAAAACAGAAGGAGGGAGAATGTGTAAGCAATAAAAGACGTAAAAGGAAGTAAAAAAGGACCGAGAGACAGACAGACAGAGACAGATACAGAGACAGACAGACAGACAGACAGAGAGACAGACAGACAGACAGACAGAGACAGACAGACAGACAGGCAGACAGAGATGCCTTATAAGAGTTTAACGGATCGGAGAGGGAAGGAATGAAAGGAGGAGAAAGGATGATGAAGAACAAAATGAAAGAAAAAAACTTGAAAGAAGAGAGAGAGAAAAGGACTATGGAAAAAGTTAATAAAATAAATAGATATCATGAGGGAAGGGGTGAGAGGAGAGGAGAGGAGGAAAAGGGAGAGAAAGAGAAGGAAAAAACAAAGGAGGAATCGGAACGAGAGTATGGGACTGTGCAAGATGTTAGACATATTGGAAAATATCACAAAGGAATGAATGAGAGAAGAGGAAGTTGTGAGTGCAAAGGATAGTGGAAAATAACCAGGCTTTTAATTGTGTATCCTTGTTGCTACAGAACTGCTTATACTGTAGCACGATGATGATGATGATGATGATGATTTACTGGATGAAAAATTTCAAACCAAGTTAATGATGGTGTTGGTCGTGATGATGATGAGGATGATGAAGATGATCAGGATAATGATGATGATGATCTACAGTACTGGGATGCATGTTGAAAAGCAAGAATAACGAAGGTGCCGGTGCTGGTCGTGATCGTGGTGGAGGTGACGATAAGAACGATGATAAAAATGAATCTAAAATTAGTTTGTTAGAAGAAGAAAAATTGGAGAGTAAAGACACTGAGGAATTATGTGATGGTCGTGCTCTTGACGATGATGATAATGATGATGACAGAGGTACGGGTAAGAAAACGAAAAATACAAGGAAGTGAGGAGATGGTGAAGAAATTTGGTATACAGTAATGATGATAAAGTGATGATGACCAAGACAAAGAATAGGAGAAATGTGAGAAAAGTAAGGGAAAGAGTGATGGTAATTAGAGAAAAAATAAGAAACTAAAAATAGAACATGAAAAGAGAGTAGAAGAGAGACAAGCAAAGAAGAAAATGGATGAGAGAGAGAGACGAGGGATAACGGAAAAGAGGGAGAGAAAAGGAATAGAATGAGGAGACACTTGGGGGAGAGGTAATGATTGTAAGTGGGGCAGGGGATAAAATAAGGTTAGACCATGGAATTACTCCCGGAGAAAATACGTCTCAAGGGAGGGGGAATCCTCTTGGCCTGATTAGGACGGATGAGGCTCTCCTTAATGAAAACACGTGAAACAGTAGCCTACTACACCTGGATAGATGGTTCTTTCACCATCTTCCTCTTCCCCCGACTGTCCTATAAGTTCACATCAGTTCTCCTTTGGTTTCTTTCTCTGGCGTGTAACTAGGCCAGGTGTTGGTAACCCAAAGTCTAAGAACAGCCGTTCTAATTAATACAGTCGATACAGTGATGTCCTCTCCACTTTGTTCGCGTCAACACCAGAGTTTTTTGGTTTAGGGGACTGTCCTCATAGTAAAAGTTAATGATGCATTTACCTTTTCCCTGCAGGTCGAAAAAGTCTTTTCTAGCCTTACATAATGAAAAATAAGGTCACCTTCGTGATGTGGCTAAGAATAATGAGTTACTCCTTAACTGTTTCATGATAAAGGTTACTACGCTTTAGCAACTGTTTTCCCCCCCATCCACCTACCCCACCGACTCACTCCACAAAAAAAAGGGGAGAATAGGTATGGGTGGTGTTTACGTAAGTCAGACGTCGACAATCCAGTATCCAAGGACTAGTTCACACTGAGGCCAGTATCACATAAATATGACGCCATTTGACCGATTGTTTTAATCATGATAAGAACAGGAAGCGAAAAAAAAAAAATGTTTCCGTGGGCACACAAAGTAGGAAACAGAGAAAAACGGTTTGCACTGAACCTGATTGAATGACAGGGTATGTTTTTCTTATTTTAATTCCGATCTTCAGGATGAAACACTTCGCGTCAGTGTATCGAATGTAATCAACGTGTCATAATAGACTTAACTGCTCATCCTCAGTGATCTATTTCTCATACTGCACATTTCTCTCCTGTTGTACGTCACTGAGGTACATTATATTGATAAAAGGTAACCATAAAAACGCAACCGTAAACATCAAGGCGTAATGTCCATAATATATCTCTAGTAATATGATGGTACGAATTCTCCTGGGCCACCTTAAATACCTCTTTGTCCCATTCCAACCTGAATGTAAACAGACTCTAAGATACCGTCCTAATTAAAACTGGCGATAAAATCGGTGGCCTTGGAACCCTTGCCGATAAACGCGAAAAACTACAATAACTACCACTGTCACCTCATTAGATCAAGGGAGTACTGTATTTCCCAGACATAACAAAATAAAATGGAAGCCACCGTGCTGAAACAGAGAGACTTTCTAATCCGTTCACAACGATATGTCTCTGCAAAGTTAACTAAATTATTACTGCAGTCCCAAGAATACAATATAAACGGTGGCATCGTAATCAAAGGGATTAAGCTTAAATCTGTGACCACCAAACAAGTCAAACAAACTGTTCATGGCAGGTGATATGTGTACCAAATACTGAACGATTAACCAACACTTCCTTGGCGCTCTCGGGCTCCTGTACCTCATCAACAGCTGAATAAAACCGTCTGGCGATTTCTGGAACTGAATACTGGAGTTGTCCCATCCAGGAAATTAATAGTGTTAGTATTAATATTTAGGCTGCTTTGACACACTCTCAGCTGAAAAAATCGTCTGGTGTCAGCTGGAATAGAATACAGGAGTTGCTACTATCATGAAAGTGTTGACAGAAGTCCCTAGTTTTTCCTGTGGCATAAAATGAATCCCTTACTGATACAGGAGTACTTCCTCAACTTTATAGTATTATAAAGAGTATGATCCTAACCCTTTTAATTTTTCTATTTCTTACCCTTTTTCGCTCATAAAGACTGGGTGATGATGATGATGATGGTAGTGCTGATTGTGGTGGTTGTGTTTCTGCTGCTGCTGACGATGATTTTGACAGTCACTGACGATGACAAATATGAAAATGGTGACAATGATGATGATGATAATGAAAATTTGTCGAAGTATCTCTCCTACTTAAGACTAACACGTGATTGTTCCCTGTCATCTCCTGGTGGTGTAGTCACACCTGTGTGGGACACATCAAGCATTAATCCTCTTGATCTTAAGTTAAGCAGCAGTATTTATCCCCTCTCCCCTTCCCCCTCCCTCCCACTCCCCTTTCCTCCCCTCCTACTCCCTCCTCCTTTGTCACGTGCATTTTTTAGATTCAGGTCATCCTTTGTTGTGTTCCACTTCCTGCTGCAGGTGACCCTAAGTTAAACCGCAGGTAAAAATTCAGGTCATCCATTGTTCTGTGTGCCACTACCTGCTGCGGGTGTGCATAAAAGACTACCCTCTACGTTTCTGTCTCACTCTGTCTGAAGATGTAATGTACGAAAGTACTCACTGTCGCTCCTTTCATTTCTCCTGTGGTTAGTTTGCATACATATCTTCACGGTGAAGTGAAGTCTCTGCATATATATATATATATATATATATATATATATATATATATATATAGGGGATAATGAGAGGTTGTGTCCCCCCCCCTGTGGCGGGGGGGACACAACCTGGCTGCACTATGGGGTGGTACTACTACTCTGCGGCCAAGTTGTGTTAGGAAGAATACTGCCACCGTATTCCCTGCGTGTCGTAAAAGGCGACTAAAAGGGGCGGGGTGAGGGGACTAGGGACCCCCTCCTCTGTTTTTTAGTTCCTAAAAAGAGACGGGCCAGAGAAAGGGATGGGGGATGGAGTTATCCCCGTACCCTGAAGATTGGGTCTATGAATGTGCGTGGATGTAGTACGATTGAGGCTAAAAGGGAGGAGATTGGGAGAATGTTTGTGAGAAGAAAGTTGGATGTGTTAGCTTTGAGTGAAACGAAGATGAAAGGGAAGGGGGAATCTATGTTTGGAAGTGTGAATGGAAGATTGTCAGGTGTTGATAGAGGAAGGGCAAGAGAAGGTGTGGCCTTGTTAGTGAGTCCGGAAGTACAGCAATGTGTGATTGAATGGAAGGAGGTGTCATCGAGACTGATGTGGGTGAAAGCGAAATTTGAACGTGAGTTGAGGGTGTTTGTGAGTGCATATGGGCCTGGTAGTGAAAAGGATGAAGAAGAGAGGGAGTCTTTCTGGAATGATGTTGATGAGTGTCTGCAGAGTGTTGGAGCGAATGTGAATGTGGTAATGATGGGAGATTTGAATGCTAGAGTGGGAAATGTAGCAGTTGAAAGCGTAGTTGGTATGCATGGTGTGCCTGGAAGAAATGAAAATGGGGAACGAATGATAGCGATGTGTGTTGAGCGAGAGATGGTGATTGGGAATACGCTGTTTGAGAAGAAAGATATTTATAAGTATATATGGGTGACACAGGAGGGTGGAAGGGTTGTTGATAGAGCTTTGATGGACTATGTGGTTGTGTCTAGGAATGTAATAGGAAGATTGTTGGATGTGAGAGTTCTGAGAGGGGAGGGTGGAGGTATGTCTGACCACTACCTGGTGGAGGGAAAGTTAAGAGTAGGTAAGAGATGGGTGAGAGCTAGGAGGGTTAGGTGTGGCAGGGAGGTTTTGAAAGTCAGTGAGTTGGATAAAAGAGAGAAAAAGATAGAGTATCAGGAGAAATTGAAACATGAGTGGAACGCAGTGAAAGATCGGGAAAATGGCAGCGTGGAGGAGGAATGGCAGTTGTTTAAGAGTGCTGTGGTGGGGCATGCAGAAGAGGTGTGTGGTGTGAGACGTGTGGGTGGTGGTGTAAGAAAAGGAAGTGAATGGTGGTGTGAGGAAGTAAGTATGGCTGTGGCTGAGAAGAGACGTGCATATGAAGTGCGGCTGCAGAGGAAGGATGAGATGTCATATGAAAGGTATAAGGAGAAGAGGAATAGAGCGAGAAGGGCTGTGCGTGATGCTAAAGTGGCAGCAGATGAGAGGTGGGGTAGGCGGCTGACAGAGAATTTTCAACAGAATAAGAAAATGTTTTGGAAGGAGGTGAAAAGGGTGCGAAAGGGAGAGTCTGGGAAGGAACAACGAGTAAAAGCAGAGGATGGAAGGATGTTAATTGAGATGGATGCAGTAAGGAAGAGATGGGCAGAGTATTTTGAAAGATTGTTAAATGTAGAGGAGGAAAGAGTGGCTGAGATTGGGGCGGATGGAAGGGTGCAAGGAATAAATGTGTTGGGAGAGTTGAATGATTCTTTGATCACGAAGGAGGAAGTGGAGAAGGCAGTAAAGGAGATGAAAACAGGGAAAGCTGCAGGTATGGATGGGTGTGCTGTGGAATGCCTGAAGGGTGGTGGAGTGACTATTGTTGACTGCTTAGTAAGATTGTTGAATGTGTGCTTTGAGAAAGGTATGGTGCCAATTGACTGGGCAAGTGCTTGTGTGGTCCCGTTGTATAAAGGCAAGGGTGATAAGTATGAATGTACTAGCTTTAGGGGTATAAGTCTGTTGAGTGTTGTAGGTAAGGTGTATGGTAGAGTGTTAATTATGAGAGTTAGAGAGGGTACAGAGGGAGTGATTGGTGATGAGCAGTGTGGCTTTAGGAGAGGGAGGGGATGCGTTGATCAGGTGTTTGCTGTGAGACAAGTGTGTGAAAAGTATTTAGTGAAAGGCAAGGATGTGTTTTGGGCATTTATGGATTTAGAGAAAGCGTATGATAGAATTGATAGGGAGGCTTTGTGGACTGTTTTAAGATTGTATGGACTTGATGGTAGGTTACTAAAAGGGGTGAAAAGTTTTTATGTAAATAGTAGAGCGTGTGTAAGAGTGGGAAATGCTGTGAGTGATTGGTTTCCCATGAGAGTGGGGCTGCGACAGGGATGTGTGATGTCACCTTGGTTGTTTAATATTTACATGGATGGTGTTGTAAGGGAGGTGAATGCAAGAGTTTTAGGTGGAAGTCTGAGTCTGGTGAATGTTGATGGTGGAGAGTGGAATCTGAAGCAGCTGCTGTTTGCAGATGATACTGCACTGGTGACTGATTCAGAGGAGAGATTGAGACAGTTGGTAGAGGAGTTTGGAAGGGTGTGTGAAAGGAGGAAATTGAAAGTAAATGAGAATAAGAGTAAAGTGATGAAGTGTACGAGGTTGATAGATGGTAGGGGGATGAATATAGTTTTGAATGGTGAGTTGCTTGAGGAGGTAGATTGTTTTAAATATCTAGGGTCACATATTGCTGTGGATGGAAGAATAGATGCAGAAGTGAAGTTTAGAATAAATGAAGTAGGAAAGGTGCTGGGAGGAATGAAAAAAAGTGTTTAAATGTCCTTCGCTTAGAATGGATGTAAAGAGAAGGTTGTATGAGGGTGTTGTGGTACCGACTGCGTTATATGGGGCTGAAACATGGAATATGGGTGTAGCAGAGAGGAAAAGTTTGAATGTAATGGAGATGAGGTGTCTGAGGAGTATGTGTGGAGTGACGCGTATGGATCGGGTGCGAAATGATGAAGTGCGAAGGAGAACTGGAGTTGTTCGGGAGATGGCTGGTAGAGTTGAGCAGAGGGTGTTGCGATGGTTTGGGCATATGGAGAGAATGGATAATGAGCGATTGGTGAAAAAGATAACTAGATCTGATGTGAGAGGTGTAAGGCTGAGAGGAAGACCACGAATAGGATGGATGGACAGTGTGAAGAGAGCGCTGGATGAGAGAGGGATGTCTGTTGAGCAAGGAAGAGTGGCTGTGCGTGACAGAAATAAATGGAGAGAAATTGTGAATGAATAGGTGATGACGCAGCCCTGAGGGGATATTCTCCCGCATTTGGTCTGATCAGCTAGTCAGGTCAGGTGCGGGTAAGGGGATGGGTCTGTTATGATGTGGCAGGGGTAAACCAGTTCTGCTGTCGGGCCCTGCTGCGGATGTCACTGATTGCATTGCGCAGTTGACCCTTGTGCGGTGTGGTGCGGTGAAGATCTGTCCGTTCTCCCCTTTGGGGCTAAGATGCGAATGAATGTGTTTGAATGGACGAGTAAATGGGGAGTGTGTCGTCCTGTCTCGGCTACCTCCCTTTCCTTGGGGGAAGCAGCCTAGGTATATAGATAGATAGATAGATAATGAGAGAAGTAAAAACACGAGTATTGGAGAGGAGGATGGTGTTGGTAATAAATGATGATGGATGGAGTATTTCAAATTTGTTGTATGGTGATGGTGCAGTACTACTTGCAAATACCAGACAAGAACTTGGTGGACTAGTACAGAGTTTTGCTGATGTCTGTAACGTCGTGCCCTTTATGTAGAAAAGAGTAAAGTGATGGTTATTGAGAGAGAAGGTGACTCCCAGTGCGATGTTACAGTGAATGGACATAGACTGGAATTGGTCAGAAAGTTCAAATACCTGCGTACAATGATAGAAAAGAGAGGAAAATCTGCTAAAAAGTGACAAGTAGACTGACACAAGAAAGAAAAGTAGCTGGTGCAATGAAAGCCTTGTTAAGAAACAGAGGCTTGAGTGTTGCAGCTGTACGAGGCTTACTTGGAGGATTGTTAGTTCCAACTTGTAACATGTGGATGTGAGACTTTGGTGTGGCATGAAAATGAAAAGTCAAGAGTTAAAGCAGAGGAGATGGGACTGCTGAGGAATGTGCGTGGAGTACAAAGGGTGGAAAGGATTCGAAATATTTTGATTCGTGAAAGATGTGGTGTGAGGAAGTTGGTGGACATCAGAATCGAAGAGAGTGTACTGAGATGGTATGGTCATGTGGAGAGAATGGATAACAATAGAGTGGCGAAAATCTTAGCAAATTTGAAGGAGGAAGGAGGCTAGGTAGGCCAAGAAGAAGGTGAAGAGATTTGGTGGATGAGTGTGTGAGGAAAAGGGGTTTGGAAATCGGTGAGGCTAGGGAACTGACAAGAGATCTAGCTAGCTGGATGAATGTTGTGAGAAGAAGTACATGATCAGGGATTTAGCACCCTTTTTTAAAGTGGCAGCGTCCGGACTGACTCTATCGGATACGTTTATGTGAAGCTACAGATCATGGTGAATGTTTGTGGCGTATCCGACAGAGCCAGGATTCCTTGTGCTTGAATGATGAGTGAACGGAAGCATGGCCCATTGGATTGGGCAAATTTGCTACTCCTAACTCTGCCATAGGGTGGGAAAGGTGGTCCGGATGATGACGATGATGACGATGATGATGATGATGATAACTAGCTGTTACATTTACTGCCAATGTTTAACACATTTATTATTGTTGAAATCCATTTGCCATGTTTGGGACCATTTAAACAGTTGATCACGATCTCTCTGAATTGCCTGCCTATGCAGTGCTGTATTTGCTCTTGTACCTATTTTAGTATCGTCAGCAAATTTTGAAATCTTACAACATAATCCTTCATCAATATCATTTATATTAAAAAAATACAGTATAGGGCCTAACATTGAACCCTGTGGCACCTTATTTGTAACGATTATGCAGACTGACTCTTTTCCATTTATTACTACTCTTTGCCTTCGTCCGGTAAGCCAATCTTCCACCCACCTGAGCACACTGCCACGGAAAACAAATACCTTTACCTTCTGAAGCAGTCTTTTGTGTGGAAGTTTGTCAAAAGCCTTTTCAAAATCGAAGTACACAACATCAACAGATATAGTCTCGTTGTACATGTACAATATATCGTTGAAAAAGTCCAGCAGATTCATAAGGCAGGAGCAATTATTCCAAAACCATGTTGCGAATCTTTGATGAGATTGTTTCTAAGTGTTTCACAAACTTGTGTCCGATAATATTTTCAAGCAATCTGCAAACCACTGATGTAAAATTAAATGGACAGTAATTTTCTGGTTGTGCTTTGTTGCCCTTTTTGAATATTGGGGTTACTCTTCAAGCTTCCATTCGTGGGGCACCTTACTGCTCTTTAGTGATGAGGTAAGAAGTTCAGATAAAGGTTTTGATATCTAATTCTGTAGTTCCTTTAATACACGTGGTGATATTTTCCTTATTCTTGGTGTTTTATTCTCTTTTAATTTGCTAATTGCAAGTAGTACATCGCGATCACTAACTGTAATATCATTGAGTATGTTTTCCTCTCCAATAGGAACTGGGGAAGCTGCAATAATCATATGCATATTTTCTATTTTAAATACTGATGCAAAGAAAGTATTAAGAATTATTGCCATCTTAGTTTCATCATCAGTGATGCTCTCCTTTATCTGTAAATAAGGATCCGATTGTTGAAGTTATTACCTTCTTGCATACCATTTAACTAAAAAATTCTTTGGGATTTGATTTACTGATAACGGCAATGTGTGCCTCTATGTTTTTCTTATTGCATTTAATTATCTTTTTGGCTTTCCGTCGAAGAGCATCGTATTTGTTTTTATCACTTTGACTCTTTGTGGAATTATAATTTTTATAGGCAAGATTTTTTGCCACCAGTGATTAATATAAGACTTTTACTATTTGGGTTTAGAAGTTTTGGAAGGCCTTCTGTTGCACATTGGATTACATAAGCTAACTTCCCTGTTGAGAGTTTCTTGTAAAAATTTCTCTGCATCATTGATATCTAGTGTTTCGACAGCCGGATGCCTGTCACCTGCACCTTCAATTGCCTTTATTATTTTTTGCCTTTTTATAGTCGGGCACTTTCTCACAACTGGCCCTGATACTGTCTTCACTGAATATAATGTTAAATGTAACTATGTGATGATCACTTGTACTAAATTCTCCTACAATAACGTAACTAAATTTTCTGTTGTTGCTAGGAGGAGATCTAGGATGTTAACTCCACGTGTTGGATAATTTACAAGCTGATACAATAAACATTCCTGTAAGTTTGTACATAGGCCTAACCTTGTGCGTGAGAATAGGGCTTTTCCCCATTTCAGAACTACAAAAATAAACTCATCAAATATTACAGTGTTTTGTATACAAGAGATTTCGGCAGTTTGATTGCAGATTTCATTGTCAATGTCGAGTCGCTGACTGGGAGGACAATAAATTAGGCCAAGTGTGATATTATGATAAGAATCGTTTCAAAATAAACAGTGTCGATGTTTTCAATACATGGTTTGGTAATTATGACTGGATGAAATCCTGATTTAATATGTAACAATACACCACCCCCTGCTCTGTTCTTCCTTTCACCACTGAAAACGTGATAGCCTTCTAAATTAAACTCTGCTAGAAAATCCCTTTGCTCAGTATTTAGTCACAATTCTGTTGTACCAGTTTCATCATGATCTTCAGTAAAGACAGGGCCATCTGAATCATAAAAATTTATTTTGCAGGCTACGTGCATTTACAAGAACTGTAACGCGTTTACCTTTCCGATACGTATTGTTTTCCTGGCTTGTATGACAGCTACATTCGCCTACCATGATGCTTGTTTTTTCTCCAGAAAAAACTTACTGTATCACTAAGAAAACAACCGAGATGGGCAGAACCAATGGCTTTCAAGTGTAGTCCATAATTCGCTGACAGTGCTCTCTGCACGTAAAACTGGTTCCACATGTCGATGAACTCAGTGCCTTCCTGCAAGCAAAGTGACTAGACGCTGTTATTTATACTAAACGCTTTACTGAAGAAGGCATTTCCTGCATCAGTCCTTGAGAGTATGCCTGTAGAATTGTTCCCGCAAAAGGGACGACATTGTTGGCATTTTGCGACAGTGATATTTTATAAGGTTGTGTAGCTAACTGTGGCAGGTAGGGATGCATACCATCTACTCGCTTGATGAGGAGGTACCTTCAGTGGACTACAATAAGTAACAAGGCAAATAGTTTCTTGTAATCCGGGAGACCTCTTAACTACCATATAACCAAATGAAAACTTGATGGTTTATTGAGTTTAGGTGCTACAAATTGATGTGACCCATACGAGTTGACACCCACAAGGTAACCTTATATATTGCACACGTCATACAGCCTTAAATATTTGAAGTAAGGAGACTAGTACTGGGCTCCTCAGTTCATGATCAGACAAGAAATAATTGGGTTACTGATACGAGTATATGGTTAGAAAGTTTTTTTTTTTTTTCTAAACCATTATATTCAGCTAGAGAAAAACTTTTGGAACAGGATAGGTAGGTGTTGTCTGCATTAGCTTATTCACCGATGATTCAGTGTCTCTCTAACATTTTTCAGATCGTCTAACAGTTGCAGTAGAAAAAGTTAACCCTGATCTGGGGTTACTGAAAGCAAAAGCTGAGGGCCAAACGTATTATCTCCAATAGTCTCATGCTATTCCGGAGACAGATTACCAAACACTGGCATAAGCGACCCCTTACATGTAAACATTTCCTCATTACGATGACGTCCATCTTTATTCTAGTGTTGTTTTCTGCAGATGATGCAATTTGGTTTAATTGACTCTCGAAACTGGAGGGATTATTATATCCTTCATTACTTGCACTTCCTTCAGTAAAAGATTCTTCTAAGCAAAATTTACTTGTGTGGCAACGGCAAGACGTTATAGGAGAGGAGGGATTAAGGTATTTCTTCAACAAACGTGACAGAGCTATGAATAACTTTCATAATATGACTTCTAACTCGGTTTCCTTGTATTTCCCGGTACAGTGGTTCATGATGACCGTGCCACCATACTGTACATTGAGGGCTTTCAGGTCGATCAATTTAAAGTTGATTCTTCCCCAATTACAAGACTATCTAACCGTAACCTAACAATCTGATGTAACCCACCTTAACTTAATATAACTTATCCTAACCTAACTTAATCTGACTAAACCTAACCTAATGTAACATATTTTAGCCTAACTGGAATGGCTTGTGAATGGATGGGTTGTGGGACTGGATCGAACTGTTGCCACATAGTGCAGCCAGTGCTAATAGTGTGAGGTCTGATGGCTATCCGTGGGTTGGTACACTTTTTTTTTTTTTTTTTTTTTTTACCCCTCCACCAAACCACAGCTTACCAAAGGTGTGTGTGTGCGTGGGTGGGTGGGTGGGAGGGGAAAGGTGGTAGCGAAGTAGAATGTTTGTCGAAAAACGGAAAATCGATTCCAGGACTGAGCAGGGAATAGTTTAGGGATCTGAGCAGGTAATAGTTTAGGGATCTGAGTTTCGCTAAATGTCTTACTTAGGCTTCCATGGACCTACCGACAAGTGATAAAGTACTCCCAGTAAAACCATCACACCAGTCCCAAAGATCCCTAGCACGTACTCAGCATGGATTGTGGGTCTCAAGGAATGGATTGCGCAGTTTAAGATAAGAATTGGATAAGCATACACAGAAAAAAAAAAATTGTTCTTTCTGCCCAGCATCAGTGACTTGTGACGTCGTTTATTTTCTTTTTAAAATACTCGCACCATTGGGCACAAGCTTAACACCCCGTTAACTGAAGTTCAGCTGTCCTCCAAAGTACCATATACCTCCATATGTCACCACTTCGGTACTAACACCCAAGGTATGTATTGAATATATGCTCAGGCTGTCAAAGAGACTGTGTATTAGTATTACCTTGGACATTTTTGTCACATATCGTTGTGTATTATGATAAACCAGTAAAGTCTTTTGATACCTAGTCGGGAATCAAACGCGCACCCATTATGACAGCAGACCATCTTACTGCCGACTGTCAACTTCAAGTTTTGTATTCATGCTGGTTTCAATAAAATTAGAATTCTCGGTCTCCTATGACTTGTTCTAAGATTAATAAAAGAATATGATGTTAACTAAAATATAATAATAGAGTTGTTCTAACCATACGAAGATGCAAATGTTTCGGCTCAGGTTGCATATTTCTGAAATAGGAAGAGGATCCTAGCAAGACACAAATTCCTGTATAAATCACAATAAACATTTTTTATTGGTATGTGCATATATATAAATATATAAATATAAATATATCAATCTATCTGTCTATCTATCTATCTATTTATTTATCTATATATCTGTCTATATATAGACAGATAGATAGATATAGATGTGGATAGTTATATATATATATATATATATATATATATATATATATATATATATATATATATATATATATATATATATATATATATATATATATATATATATATATATATATATATATATATATATATATATATATATATATATATATATATATATATATATATACATATATATATATATATATATATATATATATATATATATATATTTATATATCTGTCTATCTATCTATCTATCTATCTATACATACATACATATATAATGAATATATGCTGCATCATCCTTGAACATGCTTGGGGTTTCATTTACTCGGGACTTATCTTGGAGAGATCATAATACATCTCTTGTAAAATCTGCTTCCAAGAGATTAGGTGTGCTAAGCCGACTCCATTCCTTCTTTACCCTGCACAACTGTAGACTCTATACACGGGTTTTACCCGCCCCTGTGTGAAGTACAACTCTGATGTGTGGGGAGGCTCCCCACATACAACTCTTCTCAATAGGGTGGAGTCAAAGGCTATTCATATCATTACCTCTCCTCCTCTTACTGACTCCCTTCAACCTCTGTCTCCTCGCCGCACTGTTGCATCTTTATCTCTTTTCAATCGCTACTTCAATGGTCACTGTTCCTCTGAACTGTCTGCATGCATTCCTCCACCTCTACGACGGGTGCCACTCTAGCAGCAAACTCTCATCCCTTTTCTGTCCAACTCTCTAATGCAAGAGTTAACCGTTACTCCCAGTCCTTCATTTATGCAACAGGTCAGCTCTGGAACTGTCTCCCTCTGTCTGTATTCCCTGCTTCCTATGATCTCCAGTCTTTCAAACGCAGTGTGTCCGTGCATCTCAAAATGATCAGATCTTAAATTTGGCTCTCTCTTGTATTTTGTTATTCTCTTGGAAGGAACAATAATTGTGGGCTCGTGGCCTTTGGTTCCTTGTTCCTCGCATATATATATATATATATATATATATATATATATATATATATATATATATTGTTACGGAACAGAGAGAGATAATGAACACTTCAAGTAAGAATACTAAAATCACAACTGTCCCGCAAAGTTCCAGGTTCAAAACAAAAGAGTTAGATAAAATTACAAGTTAAAGTTTAATGCTCAAACAAACAACTAAACATTCAGGACTCATAAGGATAATGTAATGGCAAAATAGGTTACATATATGGTTAACTGCAATAGCCCCTATTAACATGAATTTAGCAAGAACAAATTTATCTAAGTCAGCTCTAATAAATGAGAGAACCGGATAATGCTCAGTTAAAACAAGATATACTATTACAGATAAAAAATATTATTTATAATGGCTGACACAAAAAACTCCACATGAATCACAAAAACCTTATCAGGCCCATGATTCAACGTCTCAGGCCATACAGTACAAAAAAAATGGTAACAACACTTACACTCAAATTATACAGCAGCTAGATGGCTGGAGACTTCCTGAGCACTCACAAAAATACACTATACAGGGGAGGACAGAGATGTGAACAAAATGAGGAGTAGATCTAAGTGGCAATTAATGCAGAGACTGAGCTCATTATATAGGGGCCGGCAGAGCTTGATTCAACTTGTAAGGACGCGCAAATGAAGCCATAGGGGACAAAGAGTTGACAATCCTGCTCTGAACAACAGAAAGAACGACTTACTCTACTATAAGGGGTAGAAGGGGGGAGTGAGGTAGAACACGCAAGCCTGGTCACTATGGAAGCCACGAGGCGAATCGTGATCAAACACGCAGCACACTACACGCCAGAATTATACAAAGAATGATGAAATCATAGGCTATGTAACACCTCCCCACAAAGAAATAGAAATTTACAAAGGAAATTTATTATTACTCTAAAACAATCTGTCTAAAGTCTAGATAAGCAATCTGCAATAACATATTCTTTCCCCTTGACATGTTGTATGTCTAATAAATACTCCTGAAGAAGTAGACTTCATCTTGCCAATCTCTGATTTTTATCTTTAAACTTACTAAGGAATTTCAGTGGGTTATGATCGGTATAAATGACTATGGGGTCAAAACCAGAACACAAATAAAATGAAAAATGCTGTAAACCCAAAATCAAGGCCAAAAGCTCTTTCTCAATAGTGGAGTAGTTCTTTTGAGGTGGAGTGAACTTCTTACTGTGATAAGATACAGGGTGTTCAATATCTTGATCATCCTCTTGCAGCAAAGCAGCACCAGCTCCTGTATCACTTGCGTCAACAGCCATCTTAAAAGGCTTAGCAAAATTTGGAGTGTCGAGCACTGGCTGACTTAATAGGATAGCTTTAAGTTTACAGAAAGAGGATTCAGTTATCGGTCGAGACAAAAATAACTCCCTTTTTCAGTAGGTCTGTAAGTGGTGATACAAGAATTGAAAAGTTAAGAACAAATCTCCTGTAATAACCTACCATTCCCAATAATCTTTGTAGCTCTTTCCTACTTTAGGTCTGGGAAGATCACTTATAACCTGAACCTTAGCTCCTGGTGGTGCAACGTTTCCATCACCAATTACGTACCCAAGGTACTAAACTTTTGCTTGACCAAACTCACACTTTGATAAATTAGCTACAAGATTAGCCTGAACCAAACGCTCAAGAAATTTACTAACATGACATAGGTGATCTTTCCAGTTGTCACTGAAGATTAATACATCATAAATATAAACAACACACCCTGCCAAACCCTCTGTTACAACATTCATGAGCTTCTGAAATGTGGCGGGTGCATTCTTCATACCATATGGCATTACAGAACATGCAAAAGTCTTTCCTAGTGTTACAAAACATGAGATCTCCCTAGCACGTTCAGTCATAGGTACTTGCCAGTATCCCTTTAACAAATCAAACTTACTTATGTACCTAGTCTTTCCTATCTTGTCTATGCAATTTTCCACGCGAGGGAGAGGGTAAGTGTCTGTTTTGGTTATCTGATTAACACGTCTGTAGTCGATGCAAAGCCGCTGTGACCCACCTGGCTTAGGGACTAGAGTGACAGGAGAACTCCACTCGCTCTGACAGGGCTCAATCATCTTGTGGTCCAACAGGTAGCCAAGCTCCTTCTGGATGAGAGGAACTTTCACTGGGTTCACACGGTAAGGAGGCAGTTTAATTGGCTTTGCGTCTCCAACATCGACATCATGCATCAATACAGTGGTTCCTCCTGGAGTGGCACGGAACACTTGCGGGTACTCCTGCAGTAATGCCGAAAACTCCTGCCTTTCCTCAGAAGCTAGATGAGAAAGCTTAGTCTGGAGATCATTCATGATATCAGGATTCTTCCCCAAACTATCACTCAGGCTCATACTGCATGGGAGAACTTCACTTGCAGACTTGGGTGGAACAGCTACAGTGCAGACTGGGTTATTTTCATCCCGCCTGTGATATAACTTTAGCATGTTGATGTGACAAAGTTGCTTGTCCTTTCTACGATCTGGTGTGGCGATGACATTGTTGACATCACTGAGTTTCTTCTCCACGAAATAAGGACCACTAAACTTGACTAGAAGAGGTTGCCCATGCACCGGTAGCAGTATCAAAACCTGATCTTCTGGCTGAAAGTGGCGTAACCTGGACTTCTTATCATACCAAGTCTTCATCTTCTCCTGAGCAGCTCCTAAATTCTCTCTCGCCAGCTGTAAAGCAGTGGACAGTCGTTCCCTGAACTTCATCACATACTCCAGCAGGTTGACGTCATCTTCCTCCGACAGCCAGCATTCCTTCAGTAGCTTAAGGGGTCCTCTTACTTCATGGCCAAACAGTAGTTCAAAGGGTGAGAAGCCCTGTGATTCATTTGGAGATTCTCTTGCGGCAAATACAACGAATGGAAGACCTTTATCCCAGTCTTTCTGATGTTCCAAACAGTATTTCCTGAGCATCGATTTGAGTGTTTGATGATATCTCTCCAACGCTCCTTGGGTCTGGGGATGGTAAGCTGAAGACGTGATCTGGGTGATGCCCAAGTCTTTCAGAGACTGCTTGAAAACATTTAACATGAAATTACTTCCGCGGTCTGACTGTACCTCCTTGGGCAGACCAAATTTGGTGAAGAACCCTAGCATTTCCTTAACCACGTTCTTTGCTGAGATATTTCTAAGTGGAATGGCTTCAGGATAACGAGTAGCCATATCAATCAGGGTCAACACATAAGAAAATCCTGAAGAAGTCTTAGGAAGAGGGCCCACAATATCCACCAACACACGGGTGAATGGCGCCTCAAAAGGAGGAATGGGAACTAGAGGTGCAACCTTTTCAGTCTGATTACACTTCCCCACAACTTGACAGGTGTGACAAGACTTACAATACCAGGAAACATCTCTGAAGATACCTGGCCAGTAGAAGTGTTTCAAAATGCGTGCCACAGTCTTCCTTACTCCAAGGTGTCCTGCCAAACTGGAATCATGAGCCACTCTAATGATATCCTACCTACAAACACGAGGGATGACAACTTGATGTACAACCTCCCATTCACAGTCGGCTGATGCTGTTGGGGTCTCCACTTTCTCATAAGTACTCCTGACTTTATATAATAACAAGTAGAAGCACCAGCTGACTCTTCCTCACTGCAAGCAGAGTTAGCTAGACCTTTCAACCCAGGGTCAGCAACCTGCAACTCAACCAACTCTTGACGAGACAAATTATCAACATTATGGGGTACTGCCTCATCTGGTGAGTGGTCCAAATTAGCAAGAAAAGTGTCAGCTAGGATAACATCATCATCATCATTATCCTCTAAGTCACCATTAACTTTAGACTTAGCCCTAGTGACAGCGCATGCAGAGAAGACATCAGGGACATCACAATCCTGGGTCGCAGTCACTGGTTCACTAGACAACTGAGGAGCTGGGCACACTTGACTTCCACCAATATCATTTCCATGTAAGAAAGTTACACCTGACATTGGGAGTGTCTCAACCAACCCAACCATAACGGAACCATTAACAAAACCAGACTCTAAATTCACTCTGCATAGAGGGACTGAGAAGTAATTATTCCCTACACCTTGTAAGATTACAGTTTCATCAGAGGAATTAACATTAGAGCCTAGAACACTGGTCAGCATAAGGGATTGGCAAGCACCAGTATCACCATATATTTTAATTGATTTCAGT
Source organism: Coenobita brevimanus (assembly GCF_032717465.1). Lineage (NCBI taxonomy): Eukaryota > Metazoa > Arthropoda > Malacostraca > Decapoda > Coenobitidae > Coenobita > Coenobita brevimanus. The sequence continues at coordinate 7,733,620 of NC_136969.1, forward strand.
CCAGACGACTGACAAAACCATCAGACAGGAAATTAGCACATGAACTCTTGAGAGTGTCACCCACGTTACTGCTCAAAAGAGGAGCTTCATCATGAGAATTTAATTTACCCCTCAAAGCAGGTTCAGTTAACTCAGTTAAAGAATTCTGGGAACTCTCAAGAGTGGACACTAGATCAATTGACTAAATATTTAACCCGCCCCATTCCGACCACTTTTCCACCACTGACTCCCCCCAATCCCGACCATTTTAGGAAGAATTTTTTTTTTTGCTCAAACCTTCGCTTTTGGTGAGAAACATCGAAAATTCATAGAGAAATTGCTCACCTGAGGTTTAAAATACTCAATCCAGGTAGGAGTACCTCCTGACTTTACTGGGTTTTCTATCAGGCTGGCACCAAAGAAAACGAGTTCTATGGGAGGATAACTATTTCACACCACTCATAAACGGTATTTATTTATTTACTTGGTACGAATTTATATGTAGTACAAGAGTATATTGGTTTTCAAGCAGTAATATAGGCATTATAAGCATTGTTTCACTCACTAATACCTGACCTTTTTTTGCCACATTACCTGATCATCATTTCTAACTGTTTCTCCCTCTAATGCTATGTAAGGTTTGTCCTCCACATTGTCATTGATTGGGGAATCACTCTGGCCCTGAATTTCGTACCATGGCATGACATGGCTATACTGGCCAGGTCACTGATAACAGGTGAATTGCTGAGCTAATGGCATGCAGGGGGGGGAGGAGGTCATGCTGGGTAAGGCATTGTCCCTGCATGGCATCTTGTAGAGGAAGGTGTCACGTGTATACATACCAAAAATCACTCGCGAAAATTGAAAATTGTGCAAATTAGGGACCTTGCAATTTTTTCGCATTTATGTACGTCGACGGGATTGGCAATGACAAAACGTGTGGACGTTAAAGAACGTTGACGGGACGCCGCAGGTTAAAGACTCCTTTTTGTTCACATCACGCTGTCTCCTGAAAGATTTCTCCGTAGTATGCCCACTCTTACTACAATAAGTACATTTACTTTTCTGAAATCTAGAGGTGGAGCTGGTATTTACTTCCTGAGAAACATCATCTTTATTCTCTTTCCTGTTACCTGTACTCTGAGTAGAGGCAACGTACTTACTCTCAGCTTTCCTTTTTTCTTTAGAATATCTCTTATGAGTGTGAACATATTCATCAGCTAAAACTGCAGCATCAGACAAATTATCTATTCTTTTCTCATCAAGATATAGGCTTACATCTTTATTAAATCACCTTTTGAAGTCCTCCAGCAAAATCATCTGCTTAAATTTATCAAAATCAGAATTTACATTCTTAGAATTTAACCACTGCTCTAACAGATCTTCTTTGATTTTTGCATACTCAACATGGGATTGCTTATCTTGCTTATACGTTGTCCTAAATTTTACTCTATAGGCTTCAGGAACAAGCTCATAGGCCTTAAGAATCAAGCTCTTAACTACATCATAATTATCAGATTGATCCTGAGGCAAAGACGCATAAGTTACTTGAGCTTTACCTGTGAGAACACTCTGAAGGAGTACTGGCCAATACTTTTTGGGCCAATTAAAACCTGTAGCTACCCTCTCAAACAACTGAAAACACTTTGTTAAATCAGATTCATTAAAAGGAGGGACAAGTTTAACATTTTTAGCCACATCAAAATCATCAGAGCTAGATGATCCAGTTCCACCTTGTTGCATGCGATACTCATGGCCTGCCTGAATCCTAGCAAGTTCAATTTGTGCCTGAGCCTGTGCATGTGCCTGTGCCTCCTGAATACGAGCGCGAGACTCAGCCTCCTTAGCCTCAGCCTCCTTAGCACGAGCCTGAAACTCAGCCTCCTTAGCACAAGCCTCCTGCAGGGTTAGCTGTAACTTAGCTATTTCAATCTGCGTTTGCTCATCTACAGGAGTTACATTAACCCGCGCCGTCCCGAGGACGTACTTCCACGTCCTCACGTTTTGTCACAGCTAATCCCGAGGACGTACTTCAACGTCCTGCAATTGCAAGGTTCATAATTTCCACAATTTTCAATTTTTGCGAGTCATTTTTGGTACGTATACACGGGACACCTTCCTCAACAAGATGCCAGGCAGAGACAATGCCTTACCCAGCATGACCTCCTCCCCCCCCTGCATGCCCTTTTCTCAGCAATTCACCTGTTATCAGTGACCTGGCCAGTATAGCCATGTCATGCCACGGTACGAAATTCAGGGCCAGAGTGATTCCCCAATCAATGACAATGTGGAGGACAAACTTTACATAGCATTAGAGGAAGAAACAGTTAGAAATGATGATCAGGTAATGTGGCAAAAAAAGGTCAGGTATTAGTGAGTGAAACAATGCTTATAATGCCTATATTACTGCTTGAAAACCAATATACTCTTGTACTACATATAAATTCGTAACAGTAAATAAATAAATACTGTTTATGAGTGGTGTGAAATAGTTATCCTCCCATAGAACTCGTTTTCTTTGGTGCCAGCCTGATAGAAAACCCAGTACGGTAAGGAGGCTCTCCTACCTGTAATGAGTATTTTAAACCTCAGGTGAGCAATTTCTCTATGAATTTTCGATGTTTCTCACCAAAAGCGAAAGTTTTAGCAAAAAAAAAAAGGGTCGAAAAATGGTCGGGATTGGGGGGTACCAGTGGTCAAAAAGTGGTCGGGACGGGGCGGGTTAAACAAGCTTTTATTAATCATGCCAACAATTTGATCTTTAGAATGATGAGAGTGAACAGTAATTCCCAATTGTTGAGCAACAAGCTTAAGTTCATTTTTTGTTCTGTTTTCTATATCACACACTGTTTGCACATTTGACAAAAAATCTTTGGCTTCATGAAGAGTAGTAATAGTAGACATCATCAATAAATCACAGTCACAAAATATCAAGCAATATCCTTATGATAATATCCTGATAAGAGGTCGCCAAATTTATGTTACGGAAAAGAGAGAGATAATGAACACTTCAAGTAAGAATACTAAAATCACTACTGTCCCGCAAAGTTCCAGGTTCAAAACAAAAGAGTTAGGTAAAATTACAAGTTAAAGTTTAATGCTCAAACTAACAACTAAACATTCAGGACTCATAAGGATAATGTAATGGCAAAATAGGTTACATATATGGTTAAATGCAATAGCTTCTATTAACACGAATTTAGCAAGAACAAATTTATCTAAGTCAGCCCTGATTAATGAGAGAACCGGATAATGCTCAGTTAAAGCAAGATATATTATTACAGATACAAAATATTAATTATAATGGCTGACACTAAAGACTCCACATGAATCACAAAAACCTTACCAGGCCCGCGAATCAACGGCTCAGGCCATACAGTACAAGAAAAATGGTAACAACACTTATACTCAAATTATACAGTGGCTAGATAGCTGGAGACTTCCTGAGCACTCACAAAAATACACTATACAGGGGAGGACAGAGATGTGAACAAAATGAGGAGTAGATCTAAGTGGCAATTAATGCAGAGGCTGAGCTCATTATATAGGGGCCGGCAGAGCTTGATTCAACTTGTAAGAAGGACGCGCAAATGAAGCCATAGGGGACAAAGAGTTGACAATCCTGCTCTGAACAACAGAAAGAACGACTTACTCTACTATAAGGGGAAGAAGGGGGGAGTGAGGTAGAACACGCAAGCCTGGTCACTATGGAAGCCACGAGGTGAATCGTGATCAAACACGCAGCACACTGCACGCCAGAATTACACAAAGGATGATGAAATCATAGGCTATGTAACAATATTTACACGTATATAAATATATATAAATATATATATATATATATATATATATATATATATATATATATATATATATATATATCCATCATCCAATCCTACGTTGCCCCATGAGGAGCGTAGGAGCCCGGGGCTAGGCAGTTGGTCCTGACATTTGAGATGAGAGTGACCAGCCTCACTCATCCCTGAGTGGCATTACGTGGGCAATAAACCCCAACCACCCCTTGGATATAAACCTTCACCGGCTCAATCCGATTGCAGCACAATAATTACCCATTAAACCACCAGGCACCAATATTTGGTTGTATGGTTACCACACAGAGTAGTAAATGGTTTCCTGGTGTACAGGAAACCATTTGGCTTGTCACTCAATGTAGAGTCACCAACGGGCAGAAGGAAGAGGAAAGAATGAAGGAATGAAAGACAGAAGAGGGAGTGTAAAGTCACCCGCAGGCAGAAAGATGAAGAAAGAATGAAGGAAAGAAAGATAGAAGAAGATGGAAGGAAAGAAGGATGGAGGAGAGGACAGGGCAGACACCCGAGAGTAGCACTACATTGAGTGAGTGGATGGTGAGCACCCCCACTTACCACAATATATATATATATATATATATATATATATATATATATATATATATATATATATATATATACATAATTATTGCGCTCCAGTCGGACTGAGCCGGTGAAGGCTTATATCCAAGGGGTGGTTGGGGTTGATTGCTCATGTAATGCCCCTCAGGGATTAGTGAGGCTGGTCACTCATCTTAAATGTCGGGACCAACTGCTTAGCCCCGGGCTCCTACGCTCCTCATGGGGTAATGTAGGATTGGATGATGGATGGATGGATGGATATATATATATATATATATATATATATATATATATATATATATATATATATATATATATATATATATATATATATATATATATATATATATATATATATATATATATATATATATATATATATATATATATATATAATTATATATATATATATATATATATATATATATATATATAATTATATATATAATTATATATATATATATATATATATATATATATATATATATATATATATATATATATATATATACAATGGTAAAGTGTGCAGTTTCTTACACTGAAGAACGAGGACTCGCGCCCCGCCAGGGTAATAAACTTTGGGAGCGTTATTCTGGCCACATACTGCATTGGCGGACATAGGGTGCCGTGGTTGAACCAGTGTCACATACTATAAAGTATGCTTGCACCCAGTCGGCTTGTGCAGGCTGATTACACTTGGTTCACAGACTACACACAGAGCCAAAGCCACTCCAATACAACAATTACACTTACAAGCACTTCTCACCCTACATACAATCTCTACCAGACAGCCTAAACCACTTGGTAGAGATACATTGGCTGTATCGTCCCCAATTCGGTCGGGATAGACTGGTCCTGCAGTGGACACTCAAACGGCTGATGAGATGAGGATATATATATATATATATATATATATATATATATATATATATATATATATATATATATATATGATGTGCTACCCAAAAGTTCCAGAAATTTTAACAGAGGGAGCCAATTGTTTGCAGTTTAGCCTTATACCACTAGGAGGAGTCAGAGGCACCCCTTGTGCGTCAGTGTGGCCCCGGCCGTGTCTGTAAGCAGACCTGTTGTTGAGCTATGCTAACTAATGTAAAGTGGTTTGGCGGTTTGGCAATGGTAGACCAATGACGGAGCAATGTCAAGTCTATGTTGATCGTTTTCTTCGATATCCAAGGGACTGTTCACAAGGAATTTCTCCCACCTAGTCAATCTGTCAGCGGAAAGTTTTATTGTGAAGTTTTGCAGCATCTGAGGGAGAACATCCGCCGCAAATGTCCAGAACAGTGAAAGAACAAGGACTGGGTCCTACATTATGACAATGTTCCCGCCGACACATCAACTGTTATCCGGCAGTTCCTGGCTTCCACTAACATGGTAGTCATTCCCCATCCACCTTATTTACCTGACTTTGCTCCCTGAGACTTTTTCCTGTTTCCCAAGCTGAAATTAGAACAGAAAGGGCGTCAATTTGACTCGATTAAGAAGATCCAGACAGAATAGCAGGAGGTGTTCAAGACCACCACGCCTGAAGCCTTCCAGGGATGCATGGACTCGTGGAAAAAACGCTGGGACCACTGTATACATGCCCAAGGGGACTACTGCGAAGGCGACAGTGAGAACTAGGAGTAGGTAAGGTAACTTATTTTCCTACATTACTCAAATGACTGGAACTTTTGGGTAGCACTCATGTGTGCATGTGTATATACAGTATGTATATATATATATATATATATATATATATATACCTAGGCTGCTTCCCCCAAGGAAAGGGAGGTAGCCGAGACAGGACGACACACTCTGCATTTACTCATCCATTTAAACACATTCATTCACATCTTAGCCCCAAAGGGGAGAACGGACAGATCCTCACCGCACCACACCGCACAAGGGTCAACTGCGCAATGCAATGTATATATATATATATATATATATATATATATATATATATATATATATATATATATATATATATATACTATCTGTTTATTGTCAGACGCCTTAATCCCGTAAGGATTGGCCACAAACAAATCGCCTCCATGTCGCCCTGTCCCCCTCAATTTCATTGCCCTGCACGCAGCTCACACCCCCGATACCTCTCCACTCCATCCCTCCATCTCATCCTTGGCCTCCCCCTCCCTTCCCCTCCCTCCACCTCACTCACATACAATTTCCTCATTAGTCTTTCACTTTTCATCCTCTCCTCATGGCCAAAGCACCTCAGCATGTTTCTCTTAACGCTTCCTGTCACATCCACATCCACATCACAATGCTCCTTCACTTCCTTGTTTGTCAGTCTGTGTCTCCATGTGACTCCACATGCTCCTCTAAAGTAACTCATTTCCACTGCTCTCACTCCTGACTTCTGTCCCTCCAAGAAGGTCCAAGCTTCACTTCCATACGTTAGAGTTGGTATCACAACACTGTCATGTAGTAGTTTTTTCACTTCCTTGCTCACTTCCCTGTTACATATCACTGCTTTCAAGGAACCAATGGACCCAGGACCGAATCTCGGCTGGAGCAGGGAACAGTTTAAGGATTTGAATTTCCTAAAAGCTTACTTCTCTGATCTACCAGATGACCCACCGACATGTAAAAATACCCCTGCTAATACCAGTACTCCAATCCTGTATGGGACAGCCCTAGCTTGTATTCCATATGGATGGTGGGTGTTAGTGTCGAAGTGGTGAGTAGTGACATGTGGAGGTGTTGGAAGACTACTGGGCACTGGGACAGGTCACTGCCCCCCAAGAAATAGGCCCTGAAGCCTTTGCCCGGAGTCGGGCACGTAAATATATAATAGATAGATAGATAGATAGATAGACAGATAGATGGATTGATAGATAGATAGATAGATGAATATAAAGTTGTACAACAATACCGGCCTAAAAACAATACTTAATACTGATGTAAACTCGAAATGAATCTATTGACCCTAGATAGGTGGGGTCTGGCAGACCCCGGATTTTTTTTTTTTTGCATGTGGTATTTATTTCCCCCCAAAAAAAACTTGTCCTTCCCAGTACCTTCCTAGCTCTTGATGGTCATCATGGGAATAGTAGGGTCATTTCTGTATCTGGCTCTAGTTTGGCCCTATAGGGCCAATGGGTTTTTTCAGACCCCAGATTACATAACACATTACTTGTTCGGGTCTGAATGACCGCAGATTATCGTTCATGTGATATTGTTACGACTTCCTCATATGCATATTACTTTACATCCAGGGCTCCGTTTTTAGTCTGTATGTACTGCAAACGTTTGTTAACATGACAATACATGAACAAAAAAACTTTTACCTGCACTAGCATCTAAATGCAGTCATTCCAGATAGGAATGGAGTGCTCCCGTTGCCTCCACTGTCAGCGCCCGGTGAGTGCAAGTTGAAGCTAGTGCAGGCATTTTATTTTTTTCTCATGAATTGTCATGTTAACAGATGTTTGAAGTATATACAGACTAAAAATGGAGCCCTGGACGTAAAAAAGTATGCATATGAGGAAGTGGTGATTGAAGGTAACCAAAAATATGTAAAAATTTGTACGTGATTTTGTACTTTCTCAATTTCTGGTGAAATATTCATTTGCTTTGTTTCTCTACTTCTCAAAAGGAGTTCCCACCATCGGTGATGTGTGAACCACCCACCGTTGGAAGAAGAAACCATTTAGTTTCCATAGGGCAATTAAAAAAGAAAAAAAAGGATTTAAAAAATGGAAGTCTTGATTTAAAACTAAGTAAGAACGATAGTGATAATGGACTTTGTTTTTTTTTATTAAAATAAAGAAATATGATCTAGTTTCATGTAGAAATAAAGATTTCCAAAACAATGCAGTGTAAGTATTTTTTATTTATTTTAATGCTGGGGTACCCACGTTTCCTAAATATGTTAAGTCAGAAACATTACCCACTTTTGGTTAACACATGATTAGAAATATTTAAGCATGAAGAAAACAGCAGCTAAATATCCTACACTCATGCATAGGCCACTCACATTCTGTTCTGCAAAACAAAGGATCTCGATTTAAAATGCTAAGAAGGTTAGAATAAGAGAGAGAGAGAGAGAGAGAGAGAGAGAGAGAGAGAGAGAGAGAGAGAGAGAGTTTTCAGACCTATGGTAGGTACACTCGAAAGCTATTATTTCTCCCCTCCCCCCTCCCTCCAGTATTCGGAGTCCCAGCAATTGACGACCGGGCGATCGAACACCCCACCCCCACCGCCCCTGCCTCAACTCCAGTGTAAACGATGTTGGATAGATGTGGTACGGCCAAGGCTGGTGATGTTACAGTGGGTCAAGATTGTTTTTTATAGACAATCAGAACCAGTAAGGGTACATATATAAAGGAATTTAATGTGTAATACTGTCCTGTTATCCACAGCATAATGAAAAAGGCACGAAAATAAAAAGACCTACTGTGTTTATATGTGTTATTGTCTATAACTTACGTCCAATATTATAATGTTACAAATAAGTATAGCATAGTGAACAACAGTTGTTGAAATATGTGATGTCTTTCCTCATCCATTCTCGCTCCAACCTTCACCACCCTTCTCGTCTCCAACAAACGTCTCTCTTACCCTCTCGTTCTCCTCTCCGTCCCTTTGTTAACCAACATAAAGATAATGCTGAAATGATCCGTCAGGTATTAATCTCATTTATATTATCATACACCTTTCTATTATGCACCAACATAGCAAATAACATACTGTTCAATACTTCGGTATACCTGCCGATAATTTCATCCTCTTGTAAGCTGTTACTTGTACGTGACATAATCACTGCAAGCTGGACCTTGTGTTACCAGGACATACTGTTGTATATCTTTAACACATGTTATGTGCTGTTTTGGACGTCCGTTGATTCATATTAACGTGGCAATATACGCCTTACATTATAAACACGTTTGGTTTATGTTCCTGTCAGTACTATGTTAAACAAACGGTACAGGGATCGGCTCTGTCGAACAACAAATGCTGTACTTCAACGAAAATATTCCGACTTCCTGTTACAACAGTGACATAGTGTCATTCTGTATACGATTGACCCACATCCAGTCATATATATAATGACATTATGTCACTGTTTTAAGAAAAAGTCGGAATATTTTCTTTACAGCAGAGAGTTTGTTGTTCGAGTGAGCCGATCTCTGTAACGTTTGGTTAATGTACGATTGTACATAAACCTTACGTGTTTATAATGTAAGGCGTATATTGCCACGTTAATATGAATCAACGGACGTCCAAAACAGCACATAACATGTGTTAGAGATATACAACAGTATGTCCTGGTAACACAAGGTCCAACTTGCAGTGATTATGTCACGTACAAGTAACAGCTTACAAGAGGATGAAATTATCGGCAGGTATACCGAAGTATTGAACAGTATGTTATTTGCTGTGTTGGTGCATAATAGAAAGGTGTATGATAATATAAATGAGATTAATACCTGACGGATCATTTCAGCATTATCTTTATGTTGGTTAACAAAGGGACGGAGAGGAGAACGAGAGGGTAAGAGAGACGTTTGTTAGAGACGAGAAGGGTGGTGGAGGTTGGAGCGAGAATGGATGAGAAAAGACATCACATATTTCAACAACTGTTGTTCACTATGCTATACTTATTTGTAACATTATAATATAGGACGTAAGTTATAGACAATAACACATATAAACACAGTAGGTCTTTTTATTTTCGTGCCTTTTTCATTATGCTGTGGATAACAGGACAGTATTACACATTAAATTCCTTTATATACGTACCCTTACTGGTTCTGATTGTCTATAAAAAACAATCTTGACGCACTGTAACATCACCAGCCTTGGCCGTACCACATCTATCCTACATCGTTTACACTGGAGTTGAGGCAGGGGCGGTGGGGGTGGGGTGTTCGATCGCCCGGTCGTCAATGGCCGCGACTCCGGCTACTGGAGTGGGGAGAGGAGAAATTACTGCGTCCAGGTGTACCTTACCAGGAACGAAAAATATAACTTGGCAGAATAAAAACGTTCTTCCAAAATTTTTGGCTTAAGTTCCGATATCCTTTTCTGCTGCCAGAGCTTTTGTCATCTAATCTGATTTTTACTGCTAAACTGGAGGAAGAGAGAGAGAGAGAGAGAGAGAGAGAGACAGACAGACAGACAGACAGACAGATATAGATATAGAAACATAGAGACAGACATAGAAATAAAGAGACAAACTGGCACAGAGACAGACAGACAGACGGATTCAAAGACAGACAGACATAAAGACATAGAGACAGATACAGAGACAGACAGACATAGACATAGAGACAAACTGACAGAGAGACAGGCATAGAGACACAGACAGACACAGACACACAGAGAGAGTGACATAAGGACATTGAAAGAGACAGACATAGAGACAGATAGACATAGAGACAGACAAAGAGACATAAAGGCAGACAATTATAGAGACAGAGAGATAGACAGAGACAGACAGACATAGAGACATTGAGATAGACAGAGATAGGGGCAGATAAACATGAAGGCAGAGACAGACAGACAGAGAGGCAGACAGATATAAAGAGAGACAGACAGACAGACATAAAGAGATAGAGAATGACAGAGAGACATCAAAGCACAGAAACAGACAGACATAGAGACAGACAGAGATATATAGCCACAGAAACAGCCAGACGTAGAGACAGACAGAGATATATAGCCACAGAAACAGACAGACATAGAGACAGACAGAGATATATAGCCACAGAAACAGCCAGACGTAGAGACAGAGACAGACAGAGAGATATAGAGCCACAGAAACAGACAGACATAGAGACAGACAGAGATATATAGCCACAGAAACAGCCAGACGTAGAGACAGACACAGACAGAGAGATATAGAGCCACAGAAACAGACAGACATAGAGACAGACAGAGATATATAGCCACAGAAACAGCCAGACGTAGAGACTGAGACAGACAGAGAGATATAGAGCCACAGAAACAGACAGGCAGACATAGAGACAGACAGACACAGAGACAGACAGACAGACAGGCAAAAGACATACAGACAGACAGATTGACAAAGACATACATGGAGAGAGGCAGACATAGAGACACAGGGACAGACAGTCAGACATAGAGATATAGAAACAGCCACAGACGTAGAGACATAGACAGACAGACAAACAGACATAGAGACAAAGAGATAGACAGACAGACATAAAGACAGAAACAGTCAGATAGACACAGAGACAGAGACAGAGAAACGCATAAGGACACAGAGACAAAGACAGACATAGAAACAGACATGGGGACAGAAAGACAGGCATAAAGACGTAGAGACAAAGACACATGCAGACATAGACATAGAGACAGGCAGACATAGAAACATACGGACATACATAGAGAGACAGACAGACAGACAGAGACAATGAGACATAGGGAGATACAGACATACAGACAGGCACAGAGACAGATAGACACAGAGGCATAGAGACAGACACTGAGACAAATATAGAGATATAGAGACAGACAGACACAGAAATATAGACAGACAGAGAGACATAGAGAAAGACGGACATAGAGACATAGGGACTGACAGACATAGAAATACAGACAGACATAAAGACAGAGATAGACAGGCACACAGACATACAAACATACAGACAGAGAGGCAAAGAGACAGGCAGACATAGAGACAGACACAGAGACAGACAGAAAGACAAAAATAGAGAGAGAGACACAGATGCAGACAGAGAAACATATAGACAGACAGATGCAGAGGCAGACAGAAAGACAAGCACAGAGACAGAGAGAGACAACAGACAGAGACATAGAAACAGATAGACAAATATCAGATAGACAGACATATAGACAGAAAGATAGATACAGAGACAGGCAGATAGACAAACATTCAAACAGACAGACTGAGAGATAGACTGATAGACACAGAGACAGACAGAAAAACAGACAGGCATAACGAAGACAGAGAGGCAGACACTGAGACAGACTGACTGAGAAACAGACAGACATAGAGACAAATATACTGTACATAGCAACAGACAGAAAGACAGATAGACATAACGAAAGACAGAAAGGCAGACATAGAGACAGACAGAATGGAAAACAGACAGACAGATATAGAGAAAGACAGAGATAGACAGGCATAAAAACACAGAGACAGACAGACATGGAGACATGGAGACAGATCTGACACAGAAAGGTAGACAGACACAGGCAGCTATAGAGACAGACAGCCAGGCAGACAGACAGAAAACAGATAACTCAAGGCATACCAAGATTATGAAAGCAATATCGTGAAGATTTGGTGCAGCATAAACTCGACTAATCCTCTAAGTAAATACGGTTTTTCTTTTCCCATTATTGACACCTGCATTCAGGCATATCAGTTTAATTAATCTTGCTTTCCCCAAGCTTTTCTTCTTCTTAGGAAAGATCTAATTCTGACTCACTCTTTAGCAGAACAGATTCGTCGGGAAATGGTGAAAGTATATTATAAAGAATCTCTTCTGGTGAACAGGTTAAGTCTGATCAGCTGCCTCTCTTCGCTGACGGTCTAGTAATAACATCGGTAAAATAAATCCCTTCATTAGGTAGTAAGGCGATTGTAGGGAATCTCAGCTTAAGTAGGAGGAGTACAACAAGAGTAAATACAAACAGCGTCTATATTTCACATATTTCGACATTTAAAATATTATCAGTGGTCTAAGAGGAATAAGGCCAAAGAGTAAGAGGTATTTTACCTTTGTTTACCCTACTACGGTGATATTTCTGTTCAGATGAAAGAATTTAATTTGGAATCTTGCTAAATTTTTCCCCCAGACTGACTTTCAGATTATTTAACCCGTCGTTGCCCTCAGACTTTGGGACTCTCAATAGAGCCGTTGTGCTGGTCTATTCTCGACTTTTTTATTTTTTGCTAGACGGGTTAGAAATGATGAGAGAGCATGGAGAACAACAATAAAAGTACTCACAGGAGCCACTGAGGTCGATATCGAGGTCGATTCTCTCTGAGCAGGCGGCTGAAATCTACGGAGTAACGCCCATAGACTTAATCGGTTGCCACCGACACCTCTAGAGACCCTATAGAAAGAGAGACTGGACAGCCGCCATTATGCGTCAACGTGTATACGTTTGGATCGCTCTCTCGCCTTCATATAGAAACCAGTGGCACGTTGCTAGCTACCACCAGTCAGTTAACTATTGGTCACGTATTATTGACGGTTTTTTAATATTTTTAATTCTATAGCCACGCATATATAGATGAGCGAGTGAGTTTGCAGATGACGTTAGATATATGAATACCGAGTGTTTACATAGTTTGCCCAGCTAACAGCTTAACACTAATAGTGCTCCAGTACCTGGTCCTGAAGCGATAGCAGGAAATCCCATAGTAGATAATCACTCTATATAGGTTACTGTTTATTGAAAATCCTTAACTTAGACCTCTAACTGGAATATGAGGCCATCAACCTTAGTGTCTTGCCTCGCGGTAAAACATGAGGTCCAGCTTCTCATCTAATGTACTTTACTTCCACTTTATTTATGAAAATATCCAGTTTCCTTAACACTGTCTCCTTCAGTGTACAGTATATTACGGTATGGCAAATCTTTTTATTAATGGGAAAACCACGTAAAATGAATATACAATACCTGGCAAAGTCGATGATTGTCGCTGGCAGACCAGTTCGCTCTTCCGACCTTATTTTCCCATATTTTCCTTCTTTCCGGATCTCTAGGGAATCGGAAAAGACGCATGCGAGGTCCAGCTCTGTTTGTACATCCATATGCAGCACAACCAACCTTATTTACAGACAAAAAATTACCAGCAACACAGCACACCCCGTCTTATTTAGCACCAACCAACAGTCTGATTTCTCAACATTACTGTTCGGCACTTATGACGGTTTTTACGGAAGCAATCAAATACAATAGATGTGTAGAGATTTATATTTTACATAAATCTTCATTTGTTCAAATAAGGAATATTCCTTATAAATAAAACGACATCTTGTTAAGCAGTTAGTCACACTCCTCAGTAGGTGGCAAGATATACTCTATGACAAATCTGCAGACAAGCTTCTTGACGTTGGACCCATCATGGCGCCCATGAAATCCAACCAATCAGGAAGCAGCAGAAAATATTGGCTGTCCAACCTCTCTTTCTACTGTATAGGGTCTCTACCGACACCCACTGAGTTGAGGTAGGAGATATTCGATTTCTTCATTGGTAGCTATGCTATTCGACCCAAGGACACTCTTACTGGATATGTAGATGATATAGGAAGTGGGTTCATATGCGGGAAGGGTGTATGCTTGTCCATGCCAGTCATCTCCCTCCAAATTTGAAAATTTGTGCGGTGACCCAGGTTGCAATTGCAGACGGAACAGGTATGGCTCTGACACTGTCCATAGACGAAAGACACCACTGTACATGTACAGCTCCGCCACTCGGCAGGTTAATTAAATCATTGAAATTTGGCCCTATCTTTCACGTTAACGATCTTGTTCCAACCGACCTACGCTTTTCTGTCTTCTACGTTCAACTTGAGCAGGTTGCCAGGCCGGAAATATTGGCAGGACAACCCGTGTTTTCAAGGTCAGAACAGACGAGCCATACGGGTCAGTCGAGCAGGACAAGCCGAACTCTCAGGTTGCTTTCCCACCCATCAGCAAGGCATCATTGTGCATCTTGTGATATCATACTTAAAAAAAGTATTTTAAAATATAATCTTGTACATCAGAACTTAAGAATAATTGATTCACTGTATAATTATTAAGAACCATAACCCATCTCTAAATAGTACTAGCCTACGTCTGTATTAACACTCCCATTCTTTAAAGCATTGTAAGCATATTTTTTTACTTATACTTTTTTGTGAAATATGTCTTAGTGCTTAGTCATACTATTTTACCCTCTTCCTTTCAGATCACTGATGATGACATTTGCAGTGTGAAAACGTCTGAAATAAAGATGCTGTTCATACATAAGCTTGTTGTCCTCTTCGTGCTTAAGTCGGTTTTCTCTATGAACACCTCACTGCCTGATGTGATATGACAAACATATGGACATCCCGTGTTGCAGGGGTTCCGAAGATTCGAGCATTCTTCCGTCAAGCTACTTAAGAAATAACCTGATCTAGATTTCCATTGAAGTTACAAAGCTTATGATACCTTCCTCCAAGTTTTTTAGTTTTCAGCTTTATAAGAAAACATTGTACAATTCAGATTTGTATGTCATCGTAGAGGAAACTTCTTGATAGATTAACATAAAAGAAAAAAACAAAAAACAAATACCAATACATTAACTTCTTACGATCTTACGAAAGAGTTCCTTGATAACCCTAAAGTCCTCAGTCCCTAGGCTTGATTTTTTTTTTTTTTCTGTTTTGTCCAGTTTGTCCACCACAAACTTCAGGTACTGAGATGAAATTTTTCCAGTAGACATGAAAAGAAATTACACGGGATTGGTGCCCAACTCTTATTTAAATAGGGTGACACCCCCCAAAATAGTTTTTATTATTCAGACACCCCCCTCCCAAAAAGGAAACTGTTCTTATTATCTTCTGACTTGGATTTCTGGTTACCTGTATTGAAGCTTTCTTTGTATATATATTTCTTAACATTTCACAATGTCACAAACACGCTGAAAAGTGTTAAAATTGCTCATGGCTATCAATTTGACTCGGTTGTTAAAAGGATATGGCACATTGCTTCCGAGATTTTCTACGACTTCATGTTCACAAAAGTCTTATCACCCATAATAAATAGGTAAGATTTTAGGTTATTGATAACCCGTGGGAGTAGAAAGGTTGGTTGCTTATCGTCCCGACAAAGGTAAGGTAGTCGTCCTTTTGAACAAGTTTATTTATATCCTAAAATGGGAGACATATTAAATGACCACTAAAGTTACTAAACTAAGATACACTGAAGTTTTCGTTTTCACTACGAAATTAGAAGATAAAGTAACTATATTCATTTGTAAGTTAGTTTCCCTTGATATAATTACCTCTGAAGATTCAAAATCCTTGAAACCTTTGGGATCGACTTCTGTCACCATGTATGTTGTGCCTAACATACACAAACCGTCCGTGCCCCTCCGGCTCATCATGGCTGCTTACAGTACTGCTCCGTTTGAACTGTCTAAGTTACTTGTCCCACTTTTGAGTGTTTTCAGAGTGAATGATTTTACAGTTAATTATTCATACGAGTTTGCACAGCTCTTATATAAAGTTACATATACCTGCACATATTATATGTGCAGTTTTGATGTTGGTGTGGAATTACTGGAATTAATGTAGGATTAATGTGGAAGTTTGGTTCCTGATTGGATGCCGCGTATATCTCCAACTAATTAACAGGGGACCATAGTATGCTACACGTCACCCAGCTGTTTGACTATTTGGCTTCCACCCAACTTTGTAAATGGTTTCCTGAGTTACAAGAAACCATTCGATTTGTCATTCAGTGAAGAGCTGCAGTAAGTGGAAAGAAGTTTACTAATTAGTGAGAGGAAGGATGAGAGAAATAGGAAGACAGTTGGACAGACACAGAAAGAGAATGATAGACATTACACAGGATTACACCGGAAAGCAAACAGCAACAGACCTTATGGTCCTTTCGAGGCTGCTTGTTAGAGAAACTATGACTACAAGATCTAACTCTACATGTTGAAGGATAAGGATAGTAAAGCAAGAAGGCTCCCCCCACCACCAAACCCTCCAGGAAAAAGTGAGAAAAACCACCATGCAGCATGGAAAAACTGACATGGAAATCTTATAGGAAACACTGGAAAGGAAAAGTCACATTCTATAATACTTTATCTATAAGCTACCCGATAGAGTAACCTGAAAGAGAAAGTAAACAAATAAAATAATAGTTACGGCATGACATTATAAACCGGTTACATTGAGTTAATGGGAAGGTCTGTGGACATAACGTGGAAGCTACACACTGCACAGTGTGGATGTTTAGGGGTGGTGCAGCAGCCTTGCATGGCGCTTTTAAGGTAGGCAGCAGTCAATCAGGCCCTAGCTCCGTTTGCTCCACTGAGACAAGGAACTCTCCCATGTGGGACAAGTACACAAGTTTCATCCTGAAGCAGTGACCCCTGGTACATTAAAAAAATCCCGATGGTGGTCACTTGACTAACAGGGACCCCCAGTGATCCACAGCCCATCACAGGTCGAAAGTAAGAGTAGTGACCTTTAACTCAGGGTTATCTGTGCAGATCCTAATCTGTGCTTAAATTGCTTTCCTTGCACTGGGGAGATTGAAAAGTATATAGGATGGGTGTCTTAGATAAAAGGGGACTGCACAGTGCACAGTGTGGATGTGCAATGCACAGAGTGGATGTTTAGGGGTGGTGCGGCAACCTTCCCTGGCGCTTTTTAGGTAGGCAGCAGTCAATCAGGCAATAGCTCCGTTCACTCCACTGAGACAAGGAACTCTCCCATATGGGACAGTACACAAGTTTCATCCTGAAGCAGTGACCCCTGGTACATTAAAAAAATCCCGATGGTGGTCACTTGACTAACAGGGACCCTCAGTGATCCACATCCCATCACAGGTCGAAAGTAAAAGTAGTGACCGTTAACTCAGGATTATCTGTGCAGATCCTAATCTGTGCTTACTGTATATTACCTCATTTGCTTTAGGTAAATCGAAAAACGTATAATGACGTGACGTGACGCTATGTTAAGTTTATGGGGTGTCCTGTAGACACGAGGGGACTGCACAGTGTGGATGTTTAGGGGTGGTGCAGCAGCCTTGCCTGGCGCTTTTAAGGTAGGAAGCAGTCAATCAGGCCCTAGCTCCGTTCACTCCACTGAGACAGGGAACTCTCCCATATGGGACAAGTACACAAGTTTCATCCTGAAGCAGTGACCCCTGGTACATTAAAAAAATCCCGATGGTGGTCACTTGACTAACATGGACCCTCAGTGATCCACAGCCCATTACAGGTCGAAAGTAACAGTAGTGACCGTTAACTCAGGGTTATCTGTGCAGATCCTAATCTGTGCTTATATTGCTTTGTTTGCACCGAATAAATTGAAAATGTATAATATCGTGACGCAACACTATGTACTGGTACATTGTTTACGGGGTGTCTTGTAGACTAAAGGGGCATGAACTTATATGTACCGTAGCTATAAAAGCAAGTTATTCGGACAGAAAAAGAGTCAGCTGAGGATTTTCGTGCAAATACTTGTCTAATTTGTTTTTGAATGTCTCAATTGAGATACTGTTCACGGTATCTGAGGGTAATCTGTTCCAGATATTTACAACTCTGTTAAAGAAGAAGTATTTTGCTTCGTGGGATTGGAATCGCTTTCCCAAGGTTTTGCAGCCATTACTTCTGGTTTGACTCGACCGGTCTATATCAAAATATTTATTAATGTATAAGTTGTCATATCCCTTCATGATTTTGAAAACTTCAATAAGGTCCCCTCTTAACCTGCGCTTCGTTAGGCTAAATAATTTAAGTTCTTCAAGGCGTTCCTCATATGGTTTGTTTCTAAGTCGTGGTATCATTTTTGTGATTCTTCGCTGAATTTTCTCTAATTTTTCAATGTCCTTTCTGTAGTACGGAGACCAGAATTGCACACAATACTCAAGATGGGGGCGCACTAGCGAGTTGTACAAGGCAAGTATGACTTTTTCCGATTTAAACTCGAAAGTTCTTCCAATAAAACCCACTAGCTTGTTTGCAATTTTAACCACATCGGTACACTGCTTGCTTGGTTTTAGGTTATTTGATATTATCACACCAAGATCCTTTTCACTGTCTGTACTTGATAACTGAATATTGTTCATTTTGTTATTTGCATGGACATTGTTACTTCCAATATGAAGTACTTTACATTTTTCTGTGTTGAATTTCATTTGCCATTTTTCTGCCTAGCTTGCTAAAGTATTAAGGTCATTTTGTAACTGCTGCCACTGTAATTTTGAAGTGACTTTACTGGTTATTTTAGTATCATCTGCAAATTTGGATACTTTACAATTTAGACCCTCATCAATGTCATTTATATAGATAATAAAAAGTATCGGTCCAAGTACTGAGCCTTGGGAAACACCGCTGATCACATTACACCATTTGGATTCCTTTCCGTTTATCACAACTCGCTGTTTTCGGTCTGACAGCCAGTCTTGTAACCATTTTTGCTTCTTTCCTTTTATTCCATGTGCTTCTATTTTTCTCATGAGACGCTTGTGAGGGACAGTGTCAAATGCTTTCTGAAAGTCGAGGTAAATTATATCTACTGCTCTTGAGTCATCGTATGATTTGTAAACATCATGGAAGAAGTCCAGTAAGTTAGTTAAGCATGAATGACGATGTCTGAATCCATGTTGCGAGTCTTTAATTATATTATTTTCTTCTAGATAATTAACTATTTTATCTCTTATGATTTTTTCCATTAACTTGCACACTACTGATGTTAGGCTGATTGGTCTGTAATTTCCTGGGTGCGACTCACTTCTTTTTTTGAAAATTGGTGTTACATTTGCTAGTTTCCATTCGCGTGGAACTTTCCCAGTACTTAATGATTAATTGAATAAGACAGACAGTGGCAGCAGTAACTCATGTTTTGCTTCTTTGAGAATTCTCGGTGATATTTTATCGGGGCCAGGGGTTTTGTTTATGTCCGTACTATTTATGGCTGAAAGGATATCGTTATTATGGATAGCATAGTTACTAAGGACTGTGCTATTTGCTTGGTTTGTGGGTAACAGTAGGTTTCTGGTGGTGTTTTCTACTGTAAAAACAGACGCAAAGTAATCGTTAAGAATGTTTGCCATTTCGACCTCATTTTCAGTGTGTTTGCCATTGTTTGTTTCTAGAGGACCTATTGATGTAGTCATAACCTTTTTCTTTCTAATGTAACTGTAAAATTCTTTAGGATTTGATTTGCACGTATTAGCAATGTGGATCTCCAGTGCTCTTTTGCTTTGTTTAATAAGTCTTTTCGATATGCGGCGTAGATTATCGTACTGTAATTTATCATCATTATTTTGTGTAGCTTTATATTTATGGTATGCCTGTTTTTTGGCTATTAAGTTACTTTTTATTTCACTGGACCACCACTTTGGTTTACTATTTCCAGCTGGACGTCTGTTACGTAGTGGCACACATGACTTTACCACTTCATTAAATTTTTCGGTGAATATTTCCCATGCTTGGTTTATGTCATCGGTTTCAGACATTTGATTCCAATCTGCAGTTGCAAGTAGCGCTCTGAGCCTGTTGAAATTAGCTCTACGATAATCTGGGACCTTTTCTTTGCTCTCCGTTTCTTTTACTTTTTCAGTAGTAATATTAAACTGTATAGTTCGATGATCACTGGAACTAAACTCAGGTCCTATTTCAACGTTGTTGACTAGGTTATCATTTGTAGTCAAGATGATGTCTAGGATATTGTTTCCTCTCGTTGGGTATTCTACGTGTTGGGAAAGGGCGCTTTCTTGAAGATTCGTATAAAGCTCTTGTCCTGAGTGTGCCGTCAGTGGTTCACCCCACTTTGTTACCGGTAGATTAAAGTCTCCAAAAATTACGCTATCCTCTTGACAACAAATTTTCGCAATTTGATCATAAAGTTTTTCATCTGTCTCAGTTGACTGTGCTGGAGGACGATAGATGAGACATATATTTATTTTGTGTGAATTAATACTTAGCTGAACATAACTGGCATCTATGTTGGTAATACTGGGTTTGGATAGCACAAGGGGATGGAGACTAGTTTTCACATATAGTAAAACACCGCCACCAGCTCGATGTGGTCGCTCACAGCTGAAAATATTGTACCCTGTTAGTGAGTATTCCGCTAGAAAGTCACGGTCAGATGTGTTAATCCAGGACTCTGTGATGCCAATGATGTCATAATTTTCTAGGTAAATTAGAGATTCTAAATCCTCAAACTTGTTACGTAGACTACGTGCGTTAGCATAGCAGACTCTAATTCTGTTCCGAACAGTTGGTGATCTGACTTTGTGGGTATTTACGTTAAGGTTACTGTTCCTGGACGTGCCGCGTTCTTTGATCTGAAGAGGGCGACTTTATCGTGTAGAAGTCTACCTAGCCATGCCGCTCCTACTGAGTTCAAATGGAGACCATCTTTCTGGAATAGAGTATGTTGCTCATAAAACTGGTCCCACAGATTGACAAAGTCGACTCCCTCTTGCGTGCAGAGAGATTTGAGCCGGTTATTTGTGCTGAAGGCCTTATCATAGAAACTATTTTCTGCCTTGATCCTTGGGAGTATACCAGATATTATCACATTAGTGGACTTAGTTTTGAATCGTTTGATCATTTCATGATACTTTGCTAGCAATTCCTCTGATCTATTGCGCTTCAGATCATTTGTACCAACATGGATAACATATAGAGTTTGATCATTTGCATCTTTTGTGACCTCATCGCAGGCTTCTGTGATATCACATAGTCCACCTCCTGGAAAACAGTACCTCTTTCTGCTGATGGGGGCGCGTCCACAAAATTCCTCCAGCTGACTGCGTACAATAGAGTCCCCAATAAGCCTTGTTTCTTCTGTCTCATTAACAGCTTCGGCAAGGATCTGGTAGCGATTATACGTAGTTATGGGAAGATGCTTCCTCGTATCTTTTCCGGGTTTTGCGCCATTTCTTACCATAGTAAAGGGGACTTCGCTTGGTGAGGAATGTACTGAATCGCTGGGTGAGGAAGATACTGATACACTATTATTTGTGACTGCCTGATGGGCGGGGGCTTGTACGAGCTCAGTTTGTACGCTTCTTCCTTCTCAAGTGCTGTTGCTGACTCCTACATTTGCCACTACAAACTCTTTCAGTGTCTCAAACTCCGCCTTGAGTTCCCTGTAATTTCTCTGCGATTCAGCTAAACCATTTTCTAGATATTTTCTCAAGATGCATAGTTTGCACACAGGCGTCGAAAAGTAATTTGAAAAATACTGAGCCGCAAAGCGACCAGTACACTCCTGGCAGACCTTCAGGTTAGATGGCATTTTGCAGCAATATTTCCACAATCCCACACAAATAAAAAATAATATACAACTGGGTAATGGATGTTGTTACAAATGGTCAATTTACTCTATATATGAGATATTGAATTTCTAGGGAGATTCACTTACTTTTTATATATTATCTTCCTTTACCAGTATAAAAAGAATAGAAAATCTACCTGCTGTGGCACAATCCAACCTACATGAATTCTTTTACCAGTTTAAAAAGAACAGAAAATCTGCTTGCTATGGTACAACCTACCTTACCATGAACTGTGTAAAATGAAAAGGGAATCTACTTGCTATGGTATGATCTAGCTTACCATGAATTGTGGAAATACACCATACACTGATTCACTGGAGAAAAAGGAAAAAAAAAAAAAAAATAACAATGGAATGTTGGGGAAAAAATCAAAATAAAAACCTAGCTTCTCTCAGTGAACAACTGAAAATAAAAATAATATACAACTGGTTAAGGGATGTTGTTAAAAATGGACAAATTACTCTATAAATGAAATATTGAATTTCTAGGGAGATTCATTCATTCATTCATTGCCAGACGCCATGTATCCCAGACAGGGTGGCCAAGGGCTTAGAGTTAATTGTTTTACAGGGAGGGGCACTAATCCTCCACCAACCCCACTTGACGTAGGGATGCCAACAGCATCTGGTGTTCCCAGGCGGTCACCCATCCAAGTACTAACCAGACCCAACGTTGCTTAACTTCGCTGATCGAACGGGAAGCGGTGTACTCAACGTGGTATGGCCGTTGGCAATGAAGGCTTGAACTCAGTCCAGGTGTAGTAGAGTCCCAGGCCGCTGCATATACTATCTTCCTTTAACAGTATAAAAAGAATAGAAAATCCACCTGCTATAGCACAAGCCAACCTACATGAATTCTTTTACCAGTGTAAAAAGAGTAGAAAATTTGCTTCCTATGGTACAACCTAACTTACCATGAACTGTGTAAAATGTAAAGAAAATCTACTTGCTATGATATGATCTAGCTTATCATGTATTGTGGAAGTACACCATAAACTGATTCACTGGGAGAAAAATGAAAAAAGAAAATAACAATGGAATGTTGGGGAGAAATCAAAATAAACACCTAGCTTCACTCAGTGGACAACGGTTTGTAGTGCAAAAACTATTTCACTGGTGTAACATCAATCACACAGTTGTTACTCTATACAGAAGACAATGCTATTCACTTGCACTAAACTAGCAAGCAACTTAGTATTTGTTACGTTAGACTTTAAAGTAAGACGTACAAGGATGATAGTGGGAACAAAAACAAAGAGAGCTGGTAGGTAAATACACTTTCGGTTCACTACACCATTTACTAGTGAGAAAAGATAATCTGTTTGTTAGATATCGTTCTAACTGACCTTGATCTGCGGGAAAATAAACTATAATAAACTATAATATGTCTGAGACCAGAAATAACGGCGGGAAAGGGCAGGAATACGAAGTGGAGGGTGGGTATATATGTAAACAAAGGAACACGCGAACGCTGTACGCCTTTAACCCGCTCTAAAACTTTTACATGAAATCTATTTAAATACTTTACACGGGGGAAATATGTCTACGACTCTTATACACTGATCTAATTCACTTTCACACCAATCTTCACTCAAGCTTGTTGTTGAAACACTTGGATATGCGGAGCGCTGCTTTAATGCGTGTGTATCCCAAGATGGCGCACGCAGGAAGAAGTAGGCAGCACTGCAACAAGTGAGTGCATGACGGGAGCCCCCACTTTCTACCTGTTGGCATAAGCGAAACACTCAAGAGGGATTACAGTAGCAAAATGCCAGATACAAAGATCAAGCTATAGGTTTTTCTGCTACACCTGCGTTCGAGATGCGAGCCTATGTTATGTTTTAGCGGCGCGTGCACGTGTGTGTGTGTGTGTGTGTGTGTGTGAGACAAATAACTGAAATAGTTTGTACCCGATTTTAACCAAACTTGGGGGAAAGGTGGTGGAACAGCCAGTAAGGAATGCTTTTGTTTCTTAGTACAGTACATCAGAAGTAGAGGTGATGAGGCTAGGCCAAATGTTGACCTAACAAATTCAACTTTTATCGTTTTTATTCAGTTTTGACCAAACTTGGCAGAATGTTTGAGGGTATGATAAACGACGTGATTCGTGTTTTTGAATATTCAGATAAGGGTCAAGGTCACAGGTCAGTGTCAAGGTTTGATCCGTTGGTGAATTTTTAAACAAAACAGTTTCATCCAATTTTAACTGAACTTGGTGGATGTGTTGAGGGTGAGCCAAGGAGTAAACCAATTGTTTTTTTAGAACAATAAGTCACAGGCCAGGCTCACAGGACAAAACCAACTCCCACAGTTTGTATCCGATTTAGACCAAAGCTCGTTTTGGGATCAGAAGCAAGACTAACAGGAATATCTTTTGGGGAACCATCAGTCAAAGCTCAAGGTCACAGGAAAAGGTCAGATGCTCAGGCCACAGGACAAGGTCACCTTGAAGTCTTGATCTAATTTGAAGTAAACTTAGTAGAAGGATTAAAGGTCAGACAAGGATGAAGATATGTATTCATTAGAATGATCAAAGATCAAGGTCACATGGCAAGGTCAAAGTTCGAGCCGTTGTTCCTGAATGTGAAGAAAACAAGCCAGTTTTTGCTAGGTGCGAATGATACCTGTCTTTTTTTTTTCTTTTTCTTTTTTTTTTAGACGAATAGGTGTAACTTGCAATACTTTGGTGATAGAAACTCCGTGTACAAACAGCTAGATAAGGAGTTTATTACAAGCTCACAGTAAAACAGTCTGCCCGGCTAGGATGTCTGCTATCAACTGATGCAATAACGCCGTCTTCAGGCGTGGGAGAGCATGGTGACCCAGCAAATTTAGTGGGGGCATGTATGCATTGAGGGGGAACATATATACATCGGGGGTAGACATATTGTGGAGGGGGTACACTACTCCCCCGGGTAGCTGAGATGGTGTCTCCTGACACCAGGAGGTAAATGGTGGGTGATTATAGTAGTAAGGTAGGACCGGGGAGGTTTGTACAAGGGATAAGTATGATACAGGGGCAGTAGGGGAGACATGGCCATGTTGAGGGGAGGGAATTAGAAGGATATATACATATAAGATATACAAGGAATAATAGGTACAAATCCAGTAAGGGTCGAAGGGATATATGAACATAATGGGAATTACACAATAATAGTTTGATACATGATAAACAAGGAGTAGATATGAGAGTTCTATTGTTGTTCTTCCTTCATTTTTTTTTTTTTTTTTTTGTGGATTTTCTGTAGGACACACTGTCACTGAGTAATGCAGGAAAGAAATACCATCATTTTCTAGTAGGCAGAGTGCTGTTCACAGTTTGGTTAAATGGTAGATGGCAATGGTAGTCACGGAATGTGAGGGCACTAAGTACGGGGAGTTTCTACGTCGTGGGTAGGGCGTACTATGCCGGTAGCGACTCTGATTTCCTGGAGTCGACGTTCCATTTTTCTGACACAACAATGCACTGCACAGATGATGAGTAGAAAACCTATGAAAGCGATAACCACAGGGGGAAACACAACTGCCGGATAAACCCATGAACGGCTGAAGGCCAGAGAAAATTGATCCATAATGAAATCACTGTCATTGAGGAAGGTGAGCATGCGCAAGTGAGGGGAGGTGATGGTAATGTTGGCAGATGGTAGGGTTGAAGGCATGTCGATTGGTTGAAAGATGTCATAGGAGTGTTTACGAACAGCTTGGTGATAGCGAGTGGCATAAGTGATGACGGACCCTGATTTGACGGTACAATAGTCTGGTGCTTTGTAGAGACCACTAGCGGGGACGGAGTGAACGGAAGAACCAGGACACATGATTGTGACAGAGATGGGAACAGCAAAGAAGAAGTACTGGACATGGTTGAGGTGAGCATGGTGGACCAGGAGGTCAGGAGCTGGGACAAAAGAACAGGCCGAGTAGATGGAATGGTTGCGAACTAAAGCAGACTCACAGGGTGTAGCACTGCTAGGGAAGATAGCGAAAAGGTGGGCAGCACAAAGACGAGAGGTCGGAGTAAGGGAGGAACATTGCTGGAGGTCTGTGGAAGAAAGGAAGGCAACGGAAAGATGATCATGGGAGAGTAGGAAATATTCTGAAGGAACAAATACCTGTAACAAGGAGTTGTTGAGGCGGAAAGGGAAGGGAATGATGTGGAAAAGGTTAAAGGTTATGGCAGAACGGAGAGGAATATGGACGACGACGTATGTAGTGAGAAGAGTGGCTTCGAGAACAGGATAATAATATTCAAGGGAGGAGTAAGGGAGGACTGGGGAGAGACCGAAGGTGGAGTGAGCCCATTCCAGGACAGAACGGAGAGCTGAGACAGGTACTAAGTCGGCAGTGACACGTCCATTGATAGCATCGACCAGGATACGAACCAAGGTAGAGACTTGAGACAGGAGAGAGTCAACGGCCAGTTGGAGATTATCCATGTTGAGTTTGAGGTAGAAGAAAATGTGTCAATGAGCTCAGTGAATCTGGTACTTATGTATTGCAATTGCCAGGAGAGTGGGAGGAAAAGGTTATAGAGATACTCATTTGGGTTGTGTGTCCCCATGAGGGCCGTGAGATGGTTCCTGATTCCATGGAGCTGGTGCGTGTAGGCAGGTAGGGCAATGGCTACGTCGGCCAGGGGCGCAAGATCGTAGCGCAAAGAGGCAATGTCGTCGATAAGCATTACCTCGCCTCCCGAGCCGACCAAGGCCCCGGGACGTACTCCACCATCGTCCTGACCTGACCCAGACCCCAGGAGGGTCAGCACTGCCAGCAGGGAGATCGCTAACATCGTACCTAGAAAATCAGGGTAGAGTTAATGGGGGAGGTCGTGAAGAGGTTGATGGGCAGAGCGCAGTTTGGACCGATATTGATTGATTGATGAATGAGCAGGTGGAGATGGAGAGGAAGGAGACTGAGGGATAGGTGGAGACAAAGTAGACTGAGGGATGGGAGGAGAGGAAGAGGGGGCAGGAGGTTGTGTAAGTGACTCTTCCAACACGAGGCCACGGGGTGCTCGCTTTAAGTCATCGACGTGGACCCATCTGGTGTCCTTAGTGGACAGGTCCTGGAGGTGAAATTTGTTGCCTTGTTGAGTGAGGACGCGGTAGGGCCATGTAAATTTGTCATCCAACTTAGAGGAACGCGTATGGGAATGAGCAAAGACAAGATCGCCTACACTGATAGTGATAGGAGAGGCGGACTTATGTTGGCGCTGCAGCATGTCCTCCTGAGAGGAAGCCAAAGTGGATTGGACATACTGGTGGACTGTCTAGAAGTTGGCCAATTTTAGTTTAACATAATCATCCATGTTGTAGATGGGTTCTGGCTTTGAGGATAAGAGAGAGTATGGGAGGTCCTTGTCAAAACCAAAGAGGACGAAGAAGGGAGATTCAGCAATGGATGCATTGATGGAGCTATTGATGGAGGATGCCACTTGGGGAATCCAGTCATCCCAGGACGAACTATGGGAGCCGAGATGTCTGAGGCACTCTAAGGTTTTACGGTTGTGGCGTTCTACAAGGCCATTGGAAGCCAGATGGTTAGGCACGACATTGCACTTACTGATGTGAAAGTGGCAACAGATCTCATCGAGAAGGCTATTGTTGAATTCTGTACCGTTGTCAGTAAGAATGGTATGAGGGGTACTGAATGGGCAAATTACGTGATCTACAAAGGCACGGGCAACGCTCTTCGCGGTCTTGTCGGAGAGGGGGACGAGGACACAATAGCGGGAGAAGTGGTCGACCGCTACGAACAAGTACTCAGCGCCAGATTCTGTGGGAGGTAGTTTTAAGAGATCGATTGAGACAGTTTCCCATGGTCGTGACGGGATTGGGTATTGTAAGAGAGGTGCTGGTAAGCCGGTTGATCCTTTGTGGCGGTGGCATGAGAGGCAAGAGTCACAGTAGGCATTGATATCGCGGCGCATGGTTGGCCAACAGTATTTGAGACATGCTTGGCGCAAGCATCGGTCTTTACCTGGATGGGAAGCTTGAGGGGTATTATGAACAATATGAAGAACCTTTGGTATCAAGGCAGTGGGGACAACAAGTTGGCGTACTTCGCGATTGGGCATATCTTTGCCTGTTAGCAGTGTTTTCCTGTACAAGAGATCATCATCTAGCATGAACTCATCTAGTGATACTGGCAGAGTAGGTAAGGTCAAGGCATCACCAGATTCTAGGAAATAAATGACTTTGGACCACATGGGGTCTTGGCGTTGAAAGTTTCGAACAACGTCTGACGTTAGTGTAGTGTTTTCAGTTACTTCAGGCTGCAGTGATGTTATAGCTGCTGCTACGTGACGTGAGAGTGCGTCTGCGACTACATTCAACTTGCCTGGTACATATTGAAAAGTGGGATTAAAGTCCTGGATGATGACAGACCATCTAGCTAACCTACCTGTTAGGTTGCGATTTTTGAACAAATCACATAGTGGAAGGTGGTCTGTTTGGATATGCACTGGATAACCATAGACGATATCTCTGAAATGTTTCAAGGACCAGATTACCGCTAGTGCTTCGAGATCTGTGACACTGTAGTTACGTTCAGCGGTTGTAAGGGTGCGACTAGCATACGCTATTACGCGCTTCCTTGATGCTTCATCGAGTTGCATCAAAACGGCACCAAGTCCAGTGCCTGAGGCGTCTGTGCAGAGAAGGAATGGTGTGGCAAAATCAGGGAACGCTAGAATAGGGGCATTTACAAGAGCTGTCTTTAGCTTTTGGAAAGCCTGTGACTGGTCGTTAGTCCAAACAAAGGGCACATTCTGCTTGAGTAAGTGGGTCAGAGGTGCGGCGATCTTCGCGTAATAGCGGATAAAGCGACGATAATAGCCACTGAGGCCCAGGAAACTTCGTACAGCGTCGGTAGTGGTAGGTTCTGGGAAGTTAATGATCACCTTAGTTTTATCCTCATTAGTATGAATGCCTTGTGCATCTACGACATGACCTAGGAATTTGATTTTCTTTCGCAGGAAGTCACATTTACTGAGATTGATTTTCAGGCCTGCGAGCTGGAGGCGTTCAAAGACTTGCTGGAGTTTGGTAAAATGATCAGGGATGGATTTACTCACAACAATGATATCATCTAGGTAAGCAAAAAGAGAGTGTCCCATCATACCGCTGAAGACTGAATGGATAAGTCGCATGAACACGGAAGGAGCATTTCTCAGACCAAAAGGGAGTCTCAAACTGAAAATGTCCAGAAGGGGTGCTAAAGGCTGTAACTGGGCAAGAGGACTCTTCCATTTCGACCTGCCAGTACCCGCTGAGGAGGTCTAAAGATGAAAAGACTACGTTATTTTCACCAAGGGATTCTAGCAAATCAGTGAGGACAGGTAACAGGAAACGGTCTGGAACGGTGACAGAATTGACCTTACGATAGTCGACCACTGGTCTAAGGTTGCCGTCCTTCTTTGGTACTAAGAAAAGTGGGCTATTCCATGGACTGACGGAGGGTTCAATAATGTCCTGATCTAACATGTTCTGTACCATTTGATCTGTTTGCTTTCTCTGGCTGTGAGGCAATCGATATGCTGGTATGTAAATCGGCTGAGTTCCTGGGAGTAGTTCAATCGTATGTTTGACAAGGTCTGTTCTACCCATCGGTTCACCGGGTAAGGCAACCACGTTTCTGTACGAGGTCAGAAGGCCGAGGAGTTGAGGCGTATGTTCTGGGAAATCTGTGCAAGTGAGATGTGAGAGCATATCGGGTGAATGCGTCGGCGCAGATCCCGTAGAGTTAATAGTACATACACCGATTGGCGTATCATCAGTCTGAATAGTAGGAATTGAGGAATCCTGGCACACCTTTACGGCCGCTGGGTATACTAGGAAGTCTCCAATCTTTACACCACTTTTAAGTTTTAGTGGAGCATTTGTGACATTGAGCAAGTACAGGTAGCATAAACTGTCCTCTAAGACTGTACACCACGCTGACTCATAAGTCAAGCCATTCACACAACACGTCTCAGGTAGGGTTAGTACATCCACTCCTTCTTTCGCACCGGCAACACAAACAGAGACTTTGGTGAACTCATGCGGTAACAAAATTGTGCACGTATTCGTTACTGCACGTTTCGTCTCTGCGTGTTGGAGAAGATCATTCAGACTGTGTGAGGTAGGTAACTGAGACATGTCTGAGTCAGCGATAGTGTTGTCGGGAGAGGATGTAAGAGCCATGTTCGAGGGCTGAGATGATGTATCAGGGGACATTGAGGAATTTATGTCCTTGCTTGCAGTCAGTAAAGGAATGATCTCTGTATTCTCAGATGATGATAGTGGTGGTTTGGGCTGGGTTGGACTTTTTGGTAGTGATAGGGACAGAGGTAATTGAAGGACTGATTTGATCGTAAGAACAGGACGGGGACATTCCATAGTGTAAACCGGGATTCCAGAAATGTCTATACTACCACAAGCAGGTAATAATGCAATGGAATGTTGTGCCATGGTGGAGAAACCAGTAAGGGCATCTGCGGGATACTGCAAGTCATTAGTGACATGAAATTCAATGAGGATAGGGGGCAAAGCTCTGTGGAGTTTGACTTCAAGGGTGACTCTTCCCTTAACCTTAAACTCTGAGCCATTAACATCACATAGGCGAATGTCTGGTGGTTCTAGGAAACTGACGTGGCTGTGATGGCAATGAATAATTTGTAAGGAATTTTCGGAGATGAGATTTACTATAGATCCTGTGTCCAAGAAGAATGACGTTGGTATGTCATGACTGCTTCCGAGAATGACTAAACCCGAGGATGTTATGGGACCTACATGGTGGATGGGGAGTTGGGTTTCTGGTTCTACGTGATATTGGTCCGATACGGGCGCGGCACTTCCCCCGACTGTGGGCGGTTGAGGTAACGACATTCCTCAGTGGTGTGAGTCGTGCTTGATTTGTGGTATTTGCAGTGTGGACGACGTGAGCGGGAAGGCGTACGCTGTCTGGTTTGGGAGTGAGGACGTCTGTATGTATGGTCGCAACTGGATGCTCGATGTCCAGGATGACCACAGTACCAGCAAAGAATCGAAGATCGTCTGTCCCGTCGGGCGCTAGATTGATCACGGCCTGCTGTAGGAGAGCGATGTGTGGCAGGTCTGCCGCGTGTGGTGGGACGGGAGCGAGATTGGTCTGGGGTAGTGGAGGTGTGACAGACTGAGGAGGCCAAGGGTTGGGTGGTGCCCTGACGCGTGTAGTTCGAACCTGTTCTTTCATGAATGGCTTTAGTGACCTGAATAATTTTATCTCCTGGATTGAAACCGATTTCCAAGGCTAGCTCTCGCTGTTTAGGAGTAAGCCAGTGAAGGAATCTCAGGTAACCAATTAAGTCAGCAAAGTTGGTGAGTGAAAGCATTGGAACGCCATTCTTGTCTTCTAACCATTTCGTGCCTACCAGTAATTGCAGCATCTCGCTACTAGTTGCGTTCATGGCGGCGGCAGCTTCGTGGAGCGTGGCATATTGCGCTGGGACGCGCAAGTCCTCATCTAGTTGGTTTAGGAGATTAATGAATCCCATGAGAGACGCGGAATTTGAATCCTGGGAACAAAGGCTGATGAGTTCCGTACGAAAATCAGCAAAGGTACGAATGCTATCGAAATGTCCTGCACGGATCGCGGATCCGATGTCTGATTTACCGTGATGCAAGCGACCGAGGAGGTAAGCTACTTTGAGCGATTCCTCGGTAATTTGTCTATTATTTATTTCGGTTTCAACTTCTCTGAGGAAATCTAAGACAGACCAAGTTGGGTCCTGGCCGGTAAATTTGGGACGATTGGCATCGTCGAGATAGATAGACTGTGGAGTGTTGGCCATGGCTGGAAGTGCAGAAGTGGCGGGAGGAGAGGTGTGGGAGAGAGAGAAGGTAGTGGCAGTTAATGGCGAGCAAGACGGGGTATGAAGGGAGGCAGGAGAGGGAACGACAGGGGAAGGAGTAGAGGAAGAAGAAGGGAGTGTAGAGGCAGGAGTAGAGGAGGAGGTATCTGGATTTACGAGGGTAGGACGGGTAGTAAGTGATTCTGCGGGAAGTGAAACGGGAGTCGCAGGTGCAGGGCGGTGGTACTCTTTGCCACTTCGTAAATGAGTGATTGTGTTAGAGTCGGCAGACGGGGTATGAGCAGGTGATGTTTCCGGGTCGAGAGGGCTGGTGGTAAGCGGTTGACGTGGAAAGTATGACATTTAATGCGGCAA
Organism: Coenobita brevimanus; assembly: GCF_032717465.1. Lineage (NCBI taxonomy): Eukaryota > Metazoa > Arthropoda > Malacostraca > Decapoda > Coenobitidae > Coenobita > Coenobita brevimanus. The sequence goes on from NC_136969.1 coordinate 7,766,208, forward strand.
TGGAAGATGAAAGGATGAAGATGGATACGTAGGTGGAAATGTATAAATAATAATGAGAGAATGGAATACACTAGGTGTGAAAATGAATGAAGGTGCGGGCATGGATGGTTTAAATAAAATGCGAAGGATGAGATGGATAATAAATAACGTAGGTGAAGATGAAAACGGGGCAATGGAAATGAGATGGAATATTTACAATAACCAATCTGTAGAGAAAATCGAGGATAATCTCTATAGAAAGGAAAGATATACTATAGTTACACAGTAGAAACGGGAGTGTCGAGAGGTATGACGTGCAGGGGGGCTGGGCGTAGCTGGGCTGGGGCGGGGCGGGGCGGGGCGGGGCGACGGGGCGGGGCTGGGCGGGGCTGGGCTGCGGGGTAGAGACAGCTGGGCGGAGAGGAGAGGAGACGCCGCGATGAATCACCGGCAGGGAGTGGCGGTCTTAGGAGGCTCCATAATGCAGACCAGATGCGGGCGACGGCGGAAGCCGGTGGTGGGTAGGGAGGCAGATGTCGGCGCAAGGCAGGTGTAGAGCTGGTGAATTGCAAATGCAGAGAATGGTGGTGGGCAGACAGCGGGCAGACAGTGATAAGTGGCACCGTGGGGGCAGGAGCTATGATGAGTCCGGAACAGGTGCTGGGAACAGGTGCAACAGGTGCGTAGGTCAGCGACGGTGACACTTGCGGTCAGGAAGAAGGCGTATGGGTGCCGTTGTTTAAGAGGTGAGCACTGGCGAGAAAAATGGTACACTCGAAAAGCACAGCCAAGGTATAGAGGCACGGAGGAAGGGGCGAGGCTGGCAGATGCGAGACGTCGTGTATCTTGTTGTATCACTAAAAATCCAAGGAGGCGGTCAGAATGTGATGGTTCGAAACACCGCTGCTACCAAATGTAACTTGCAATACTTTGGTGATAGAAACTCCGTGTACAAACAGCTAGATAAGGAGTATATTACAAGCTCACAGTAAAACAGTCTGCCCGGCTAGGATGTCTGCTATCAACTGATGCAATAACGCCGTCTTCAGGCGTGGGAGAGCATGCTGACCTAGCAAATTTAGTGGGGGCATGTATGCATTGGGGGGGAACATATATACATCGGGGGTAGACATATTGTGCAGGGGGTACATAGGGCAAGGCCAAGGTCACATGGAAAGGTAATTGTAACTTTTTTATTAAGTGTAAACTGAAGTTTGTGGAAATGTTCAAATTAAATCGGCAAACAAAGCACGCTGTTAAAGATGAAAATCACAGGAAAATGTCAAACGTCAAGGTCACTGGGAATTTTCAACTCACACAGTTTTGATCTGTTATTAACCAGGTTGGTGGGTGGATTAAGAATTTGATAAAAATATATTAATCTGATAGATTAGTTTGTCGAAGGTCATTCTCAAGACATAGTAAAATATTTGAACTTGAGACTACAAGATGGGGATGGGTGTTGCACTCTGTGCCCCTTCATCATCATCATCATCTTCTTCTTCTTCTTCTTTGTAAAGCCATTCTTTTGAACTCGACTGAAGCTAGATGCAAGACTGGTCATGTGCATCTCTATAAACGGATACTTCATCTGTTCACCTATATCCTGTCAGTTCTTTTGCTTCCTCCACCTTTGCACTTCGCTTTCCCAGACATTCGCTTAAATTATAATAGCAGACACCTTAACTTGTAGTGAGTTCTCCACCTCTCAGCATCACTTACATATTTAAACCATGTATTTTCTCCAAATGAGACCTAATGATCTACACACACACACTTCTATTTATCCATTAACACCAAAAGTGCTTTGGCATCTTGTACATTTACTTATTATTTCCACCAGATATCTTCTGTTTGATCGACATTTGTTGAAGTTGGAATGTCTATGTATGTGTTTCATTTACAACGTCTCTTCCAGAAGTCTCCTCTGTGCTAAGGTCAATTATACGAGAATGTGGGTAGTAAAAATCAAACACATACAAAGAAATCTTGTGGCTGAAAAGATAAACCGGAAGACTTCAGTACTGTTAACTTCTCACATACATCACTATTTCCTTTTTCATTAAAGTTCCACAGTCCATATATGTATTCTTTTCTTAGACTTTGATATTTCATTTTTGCATCATACCAATGTTTCACACTCATACGATAATGTTGCTCTTAATGATCTCATTTAATTTTGTTTTCATTTTAATCATTTTAATCTCACTTACCTTTCACATATCTCTGTAATTTTTCTGCAGTTATTTAATGGTACTTAACCCCCTCAGCCTGAAGACGGCTTTTTCGTTTCATCTTTGCCTTATGTGGACATTATAATTCAGCTTACGATTTTTTTTTTTTTCGTATCGTCAGCATGATAAGACAACCTTAACTAATCCCGATATCACAAAAATACTTTTCCTGTATTGAACTAAACCTTCCGGCTGTAATATCAAAACACAAAAGTCGACATCGCATGGAAGGAGCTAAAATCATTTATCAGTGCAAGTATTCTGATTTTACCATTAATAAACATCACATAATTTTCCGGGTATCTCTCGCAAAGTTCTACACAACTTTGAACACTCTGCAATGATACAATTCGCTGTTAACAAGGAACACATTTTACTCATACTTCATATCCGAAATGTATCACCTTTCTTTTCTGTGTAATCTTACTCTTGTTTTACTGCTATCAAGAAACCTTCTTCATGGCATCGCAAAGTTTCTTTCCACAATTCCTTTTGGCTTCTTGGCATCAAAAGTCTAGTTTTATTGTATCGCCCAGTATGAGCTTCGCATTTCACTGCTTCTCTACACAGCTAAACAGGGTACTTCCTATTCCCCCTCCCCCTCTCTCTCTCTCTCCCTCTCTCTCTATTACTGTAAATACTAGCACCAATTATATAAAAAAATTCTACTGATAAACCCTCTCTCTCTCTCTCTCTCTCTCTCTCTCTCTCTCTCTCTCTCTCTCTCTCTCTCTCTCTCACTCCAGATATAACTTAGTTTATGATAAAGTAGTGGCAGCACCAGAGCATTAGCTATACGAGTAATTTACAAGACTCATAGACTGTCGTTGGCAAGTTACCACATAAAAAAAACTAGAGGGGACTCAGTCGAGCGCATCTCCGGCAGGGGCAAAGTATTTCTAAACCAGTCCTCATAATAGGTTAGGCTTTCTCAACACTGATTAGGGTTTCACAAGACATGTTTTCCGGATCCAGAATTAGTAATACTATCCGGATCAGTACCAAAAGTTAATCGATTGTTCCCTGGAACCTTGGCTATCTAATCAACAAATTTGGTCCAAATCTCTCTTTTAATTTTTGAGTAATTCTGCTAATAGACAAACAAACTAACAAACAAAGGGTTGAAAACATACTCACCCTGTAGGAAGGAAATAAGCAAAAGATATGCCTGAAGGGAATCTGAGTGATTATCTCTTAAGGTTAGAATCACTTAGGATTAGGCTAACCTCATCGATATTGGACTAAGCGTTTCTCATTTCGATGATGACATTGAAATAGGCAATTTATAGTTATATGAGGAGGAGCGTTAGTTTCTGAATCCTCTTAGCAAAATAAAAAAGGCCGGAGAAGAGACTGACCCCACTTAATGCTAGAAAATGTCACGAGCTACAATATGCGGTTAAGGAAGAACAAGAAATACAATTACGAGATGCAGGATCAAGAATTATAAAAATAGGCTTAAGACCGATACTAATTTGTTACAATCCAAAGCTATCTAGCAACTACTCATTAGCTCTAAGTAGAGCTAATAGAGATTTTTTTTATTATTATTATTATAGCTACATATAACATATACTTACTAGAAAGCGCACAGACAGTGCATTCCTCCGCCAATGACATTGACATTAAAAAGGATCCGGATCTGGATCTGCATCCGACCCCAAATTAAATCAATTTGTTCTTGGTCTACGGCCCACCTTTCCTTTAAATTCCATTGAAATTCATGGAAAACTTTTGGAGATATTGTGCGGGATATTCCGGATCTGGATCAGGACCAAAATTTTATTATTACTTCCTAGGCCCATCACCCACCCTTCCACAAAATTTCATCAAACTCCAGTCATATCTCTTTGAGTAATCCTCATAACAGACAGGCAAACAAACAAACAGACACAAACAAACCAATGCCGGCAAAAACATAACCTCCTTGGCAGAGGTAACAAGTGTAACTCCCTTTAGATAATATTTGTATTATAGACTACAAGGAGTCTTACAATTGTGGTCGAAATACCTATGTAAATATCTTAGTCTGATGTGTCATCCCTTTGTTCCTTTATCTCTTTTCACGTTTTCTTTTTAAACATGGTTTATTGCAGAGTTACATTTTGTTGTCGTCAAGGTCTTAAAAGTTACTTTCGAAATCAAAGCTAAAGCAACTAGGTTTGAATCTAGTGCTATCTATAGCTTATTGGTAGTAGAAAGTTTACATATTTACATACATATTGATTAAAATTAGTTAAGTATACCCTGTTGTTGACACTAATGCTACCTATAGCTAATAATTATTGTAGTTTCTTGCCGATGCCACCCATCTGTTGATCTCTCGCTTGAAGGCTTGTAGCGAGTCGCTGTGGCCGATGTCACTGTTGCGCACCAGCGTGTTCCACAGGCAGCCATAGCAGAGTAGGAAGGAGCAGAGGTGGTGTTCCGTCCTGAAGTAAGGGATGTTCACTTGTTGCTGTCTGAATGAGGCTGCTCTGGTAGAGTGTGTGGCCGGTGGGGGCGAAGAGAGTTGCAGGGTCACTAGATGGCGGGTATGTAGGATGTGAGCCTTATGCATCACACACAGACCTGCCACATCCCTGTGCTCCTGAAGGGGTTGGAAGGGGGCAGGCTGGTGTGGGGCTGCTTTGAGTCGCACTAGTCGTTGAGCTCTGGCCTGGACACGGTCTAGGGTGGCCAGGTAAGAGGGAGGGCATGAAGACCAGGCAAGTGGAGAATACTCCATGGCAGAGCGTACTTGTGCCTTGTATAGCACCTCCACTCCATTGGCGTCCAGCAGGTGAGATACTCGGCGGACACAGTTCAGTCTCCAGGCTGCATTCTTGGCCACTTTCCTGGCATGGCTGGTGAACGAGAGGCCTGCATCGTACTCTAATCCAAGGATGTTGATGGAGTCCTGTACGGGAAGCTTTCTTCCCTCTAGTTGTACATCCAGTGGGGGCAAGTCATCTAAGTCCTGCCTGCAGGAAATAAGCATGAGCTGTGTCTTGTCAGGGGCCAGGGTGACTTGCCATCGCTTGCTCCAAGACACAATGTTCTTTAGTGCTTGGTTGATGCCGTAGACCAGGGGTTTTAACCTGGGGTCCCGGGACCCCCAAGGGGTCCATGGATGGGCTTCAAGGGGTCCGTGAAGGTCAGAAAAATTGAGGACAATTTAGCGATATTGTATGATGCCATTTGGCATCATTATCTGAAAAAAAAAAAAAAACTCAAAGAGTCTTGAAGAATTCTGGTGTTCGTTGACACAAGCCTGCCCTCATCTGGCAAAGCGAGCTATTGGTGCTCTGAGTCCGTCTGCTACTTCATACCTTTTTGAGTCAGGGTTTTCAGCGCTTGTTTCTATCAAAACGAAAAGTCGAAATCAACTGGATGTCAGCAATGACATGCATGTTTCCTTGTCAAAGACCACTCCACAATTTCATCTTATTCAAGCCAAACAACTTTAGCCCTCTTATTGAAATGAACTTTTGAGCAGAATTAAAGTTTTGTTTTGTTTAATTTGGACAAGTTGGATATATTTAATTTTTTGATCATGTGGCCATTAGGTTCTTGCATGAACAAGAGTAAGAAACATAATTCTTTGTAAACACTGTTTTACACTTTGTGTATGTCATACACTGCGTGAGGTAGTTTTCAATAAAATATATTCATTGCATGCAAAATGCTGTGTTTATGTGCTTACGTGCATTTTTGTAGGGAAGGGGTTCATAGCTTGCACCAGGTTCTCGAAGGGGTCCGTGACTCAAAAAAGGTTAAGAACCACTGCCGTAGACTGTGTCCTGCCACTCACTTCTGTCACAGGAGAATGACAGAGTGCAGTCATCCGCGTATGCTTTAGCCTCTTGGATGAGTTGGAGGATGTCGTTGAAGTATACATTCCAGAGGAGAGGCCCGAGTATACTGCCTTGCAGAACACTAGCCATTATGGGGAATTGAATGGATGTGTGGCCGTTTACAACCGTTCTGAGGGTCCTACAATTGACGTAATCGTGGATGAGGTTCAGGAGGGCACCACGCACACCCAGGCTCCCCAGTTTCGATGATGCCCTGGTGCCACACCCTGTCAAAGGCTCCAGTTATGTCTAGAGCCACAACGAAGGTGTCCAGTCCTCTGTCGTGAGAGTGCTTCCAAGCAGCAGACTGAAGGAGGAGGTTCGCAGTTGATTTCCCCTTCCTGAAACCAAACTGTTTGGTGTTGAGGAGATTGTGGCATCCAGGAAGCTGGTGATTTTGCTGGGCATGAGTGACTCCATTACCTTTCAAACTTTTAGAACTCTCTCTCTCTCTCTCTCTCTCTCTCTTCACCAGTAATCTTCCTCACCCTATCCCTCTGTCCCTCATCTTTCCCCCCGTTGTCTAATGTGACTTCCCTTACAGAACACAGCTCAGTCATCTTCCTCTGCTCTTCCTCCTTATCTCGCCTTCATGGTTTGCTATTCCTTCTTTAATTTTTCCTTAATCCGTTCTTTTGTTTATTATCACTTATTTATCCTTCTTGCACACTTCCCTCATTCTACCTAAATTCTTTCTTCATTCGTATATTAGTTTTTTTTTTCCTTCATCCTTTCTTTGCCTTGTTTCATTCTTTCTTCTTTGTTCCTTCAGCTTTCTCTTCACACCCCGAACTTTCCTTCATTCTTCCTCAACCCTTTCCTCATTCTCATTTATCCCACTCTCTTGGGGAGTTTTCTCCAGATTAGCTCCATGAGATTTTACTCTATTGAGAAAAATCCAAGAAGTCACTGCTTTCAAAAACTGTCTCGAGGAGCCATTCCTCTGCTACTGGTATCAATGCAAATTTATCTTCCACCAATACCTGACGTTTCATTCAGTCACGGGGAAATTCTAAAACGTAAAAGGATTAATCTTCTTCCTCAAATTTCACTTATTTTTTACTATCAATCATCTATATTTTACCTCAGTCCTCATCCTTATTCCATTACTCCCGTTCTACATTCGATCCTCTCATCTTTCATTCTCCCTTCACTGTTCCATAATGTTTCCTTCATTATTCCTAGAGCCTTGCTAATGGAGCTTTCCTCCTTCGCAGTTCATATTATAAATTTTTTTCACCTTTCCTACACCTCTCTCTCTCCCACTATTCCATCATCCTTTTTTCATGTGTTCTTTGTCAATATATAATAATAATAATAATAATCAGGTCTTTTGTTTTCAAAAGCGCCAGTTCTTCCTTTGGGAATTCACTTTCTCTCGACACATACATTATTTCTACAATTACAAGAATTGTGACATCTCTCATATATAATACTAGCTATATCATATATATATGAAGGTGGCAATAATTAAACCCGGTAATCATCCGTCATAGTATCTCTCTCCACGTCATAGCATTTTGAAAAATGAAAGGCTTTCAGCTGTCTCTTAAAGGATTCAGCAGAAGAGAGTTGTCTTATGGACAGTGGCAATTGTTATATAATCTAGGGGCTCTATACACAAAAGAACGATTAGAGAAAGATGACTGGTGAATGGCTCCAGGCTCGTTAAGACGCAAGGAGTCATCTCCACTGTGTAACATCACAACCAGGCGTGCCGATGGGAGTTTTAACAATTCAGCAAGATACTCCGGTTCACCAAACTTAAGAATGTTTAATGTAATAAGACACAGTTTAAATTCAATTTTAGCCTTTACTGGTAACCAATGCAACTCATTCAGGAACGGGGTAGTCGAGGTTCTCGGGGGGAGACCAAAAATAAGCCGTGCTGCCCTGTTCAACACAGACTGAACTTTTGTTAGTATATTATTTGGAAGACCAATCCACAGTGAATTACAATAATCAACACGAGACAAGACCACTGCATGGACGAATGTTAAGAAGCACCGTCTATTCAGGAATTTTCTCAGAGAGTTCAGATTTTTGATGTGCAAGTTACATCCTCTGACAACCTGATAAGTAAGTTCTTTGTGATTTAACTTTGAGTTGAAATAAACACTCAGATTTCGAACAGAACTGATTGGATGAAGCTATGACACGCCAATGTTCAAACCCAGGGCATTATCAGGGTCATCATCCCTTCTGTTTTCCTCTGATGATGATGATCTCAGGTTTACCATCATTCAGGTTAAGTTTCCTCTTAGCCATCCAGATCTTAATATCAGACATTAGAGATTCAAGCTTTGTCTAAGTATCGCTGATATCTGACATCTTAACATAGAGCTGGGTGTCGTCAGCATAAAAATGATAGGACACATCGTGAGCATCAAATAAAAGCGATAAACTACTTGTGTAGATAGTAAATAGAACTGGACCCAAAACTGATCCTTGAAGGACTCCAAATTGAAGGGGAGCAGAATCAGAGCTAGCGTAATCAACAACCACTCTCTGAGATCTGGCTGACAGATACGACTTACGGAGCAAAAGAGTACTCTCACTAACGCCATAAAAATACAGATCATCCAACAATAGTTTATGATCTACTGTATCAAAAGCTGCAGACAGATCCAACAGAACTAGGAGAGAGGACGTCCCACTACAAGTGTTTGCCACCAAGTCACTATGATTCCTTGTTAGTGCAATTTCAGTTGAATGGTATTTTCTGTATGCAAATTGAACAACAGGAACAACTCTATTGTGTTCCAGTAGTGATAAGAGTTGATCGAGTATGGCCCACTCAATAATCTTGGATAAGAAAGACAAATTAGAGACAGGACGACAATTTGTCATGCTCTCGACATCAAGGCCAGGTTTCCTAATTAGGGGTCTAAGCAAAGCACGTTTCTCAGACTGCACAAAATTATTTTCTAAGAGGCATCTATTTATTATGTTGCAGATAAATTCTGCAGCGTGCTCATACACATCAGGCAGTTGTGACATGTTACATGGATCGAGTGACCAAAATGTTTTATTAAGTTCTCTGATGTAACATTTGACTTTGTTTGCATCTAGTGGATGAAATGTTGAAAGTAAATGATCCCCAGTGCACCGTGGTTGGAAGTCAACTGAGTATACTTCACTAGGAGAACTGTTGTCTAAATCACTTCTTATGCGAGATATCTTAGTTGTAAAAAATGAAGCAAAATCAGAAGCCAATTGGGCATCAGATACAGAAGTTGGTTTAATAAAGACATTTCTCCGCCCAACCAAATTATTCATAACTGCAAACAGTCTTTTTTTATCACCACCACATGAATCAACTTTATTATGATAATACCTAGCCGTCTGGGCTTTTACAGTGTGAACGACTGCTCTTCTCGTGAAAACATAACGCAAACGAGTTAATTCGGTCTGCTGCAAGCGCCACTTACGTTCTGCCTTTCTACGTTGTCTATGCAGAGAATTAATGGATGGACCATATCACGGAGAATTATCATGTGCAATGATTGTTTTTACTACCACAAGACAATATTGGTCAAAAATTTACCTCAGATCATTTTTATAAACATCAACCAATTCATCAGAAGAAAGATTTGAAGAATCAATGTAGTTTAAATGCTGATCAATTTCAAGACAAACTGGTGGTCAACATTCCTGAAATTTCTGAACCTGATGACCTTTTTATATGAAGGGGATTCCGGGACAGCAAAACTAAGAGTGATCAGAGCATGATCAGAGATGAAGGGGTCAATTGACTCAATCTCCACATAAGATGCGCACCTGCAACCAACAGGGGACAAGATCAAGTCAAGGACATGTTCAGTGACATGAGTTGGATTATTCACATTATTGAAAAAAATGTTCTGGGTGATCAGCTAAAGGAATTCTAAAGAAACTGGTTTTGACTCTGGACTGTCAACCCAATACTTGAAATCACCACAAACTAGAAGTCCTCCAGATTGAAAAGAAAACACTTCAAGAAACTGCCCAAACTCATCCATAAAACCTCGATCTGTGCCCGGATGACCTGGTCGATAGACAATTGCAGTTCTAATGGTATGCTGATGGAAATTTATTAATACTGTCATAAATTCAAATGAAGATGGGGTCAGGTCTGAGTCAATGAGAGAAACGTTTGCAAGTGCTGCCGAGTAGATGAGTGCCACGCCTCCTCCCGGATAGTCAGCAGCAGGCCTGGGAATACTTATATTAAAATGTGTCTTAGGCAAAGCATTACGAATAATATCGATATCAGACTAATACAACCAGGTTTCAGTCAAGCACAAAATGTCAAGCTCGTGCTGATTAAGAGTTTAATTCATATAGTCTATCTTATTATGGATAGGACGAATATTACAAACACCCATCCTTAACTGGTTCAAGAGAGACGTAGTCAGTTTTCTGAATGGTCAAAATTTGTGTTTTCAATAATCTATTCCTATGAGAAATCATAATTGGACAGTCTCTACTTGATGCAAAGTGGGCAACCGACTGTGAATTTGAATTAGCGTCTTGATGTCTTAAGGAAGAGCAGTTGATGCACTGGGGAGAATTTCTGTTACTACAATCATTAGTTTTATGGGCTCCAGCACAAAAGACACATTTAGGTTCATAATTTTTCTAGAACATCTCTCAGATGTATGACCAAAGCCCTGACAGTGATGACCCTGTGTAACCCAGAATCTGTCAGAAGTGCGGTATCTTGTAAGATCCACATAGATATAATTGCCCTGTTCTACAATAGAGGATCTCACCTCTGGCGACACCATCAAGACAGCAGTTTTGTTGTCATTCCTTGTTCTTGTGAAGAGAAAGTTGAGGGTACAACCTCGATCAACGAGCATCTTAATTTTACTGTTTTTTCTCAGAATGTTTGGGATGATGTCAGAGTCACCCAAGGAAGAGGAAAGGCCTGTCACAGTCATTTTTGGCAACATTTTCTTTGCCTCTGATATGCAAAAAGTGCCCTCAGAGCCAAAATGATCACTCAGCACCCGTTGCTTCACCTTTGGCCTCGGCTGACGGAAACTTCATTACTAGCCCACCAGTCTTGAACTTAAGGCAGCTATCAATCGGTACCAAGTCAAGTACACCTCTGATGTCTTCTGGTCCCATTTGATTTGTCAGGGCATCAGCACCGCTCTTTGGTTTCACAATCAGTACATGCTGACTATGAATGGCATTTTTCTGGCCGTGAGCACTGATCTCAATCACGCCCCCAGGCAGATCCTTCCCTCCCCCCACGAGAGACCCGCGAACAGCATCCGCAGATGACTTGGCCTGATCTTGCATGACAGCCATGCGTTATGAGACCTTGGTCTCTATTGCCTCCAATCTGTTTGAAACGTCTCTAATTGCCTGAAAGATCGGCCCAATAACTCCATCTTCAAAATTCTTCTTGGTTACACTATATCCTCCACCAGCCAAGACCTCGTCCACTGGTGCAACACATTGGCTACACTGCCAGCGGAAGCCCAGCTGGTGGCTCTTCTTCACAAATGTATAGTTGCTTGCATCCATATTTTCACAAGCTAAATGAACCCACTCGCTGCAATAGGCGCACTTCAGTGCTTGTGCACTTTTTGCTACATACCTACTGCAGCGAGGGCACTGGTGTTGTTTGCTCATGGTAGAAAAGAACAAAACCAAAAACAAAAGGACAATAACAGCAACAGCAAAAAAGTACATATAATACTACTTGGGAAAAACCCGGGTAGCGCCGTCGCCGTTTGTGTCACCCAAATTTAGGAGTAAAAAAGAAAACCGAAAAAACACAAAGAACAGAAATGGAAAAAAAAAAAAAAAGGGGTGTCTGCGAGGTCACCACGAGCAGGTGGGGTACGACTTGACTACCCTTCTAGGAAAGGAACCCAAAACGAGGTGCCGCAAAAGTGCTGAGATGGTACTGACAACTTTTCCCAATTCGAGCTTTATAGCAGCAGCAAATACGTCACTTAGGCAAGACCTCATTGGTTAGGATACTGCCCTTCATTTATTCCTTCACTTCCCATCCTCACATTTTATTCATTTGTACTATTCCTTTTTTCTTCCTTCCTTCGCCCCTCCAATCTACCTTCACTTTACCTTCACTGCTCTCTCCTTCATCCTTCCATCCATCCTTTACCTTACCTTCAATCCTTTCTCCCTCACCCATCAGACGTACTTTCACATTTCGTTCACCCCTGATTCCTTTACCACTCCAACCATCCTTCATCTTCTCCACACCTTCACTCCTTCTTCACCATCCTCCGGCACACCCCCATTAATGGTCTCTTCTTTCCCTCGTTCACCAAGTCATAGGCTCCTCGCTCAGCTGAATTTTTCCAAGTTACTGGCCTTATTCACCCCTCGAACCCCTTTTTACCCTATGCTTTACCGGTCTATCATTTCCTCAGCCTTCCTAAAGCCATCCCTCAACATTCCTTTATCTCCCTTCTTCCCCTTTTCCATTTTCGTTCACCCACCCCTTCCTGTACCTCTCTTTCATCCCTTCAGTCTTTCATTTTCTTCCTTTATTTCCTTGCTTGCCTTTCATTCTCTCTTTTACCCGTTTCCTTCATTTTTCCTTCACACTGTCATCGCCCTCTTTCGCACGGATGATAAGCTTCCCTGTATTCATTCATTCACCACGCCACAGTCTTATCCTCCACCAAAATATTATGGAGCCAATGGCATCAGACCTAATTTATGATTAGAGGAAAAACTTCGTAAATTCCTCCCTTAGTCTTTCTTAATGTTACTGTATTTTCACCGTTTCTTTACTTTTTTTTTTCATCTTGCCTTCATTCTTCCTTCAGTTGTCCCTATTATTTCCTTTACTCTGTCTTTGTCATTTCTTCATTTGTTTTATTTTTCATTCTTCCTCCGCTATTCCTTCATTCACCTTTCCTCCATCATTTCTTTACTCCTCCTTCATCCAAACATTCGTCACCATTTCTTTCCCTTTTCTTTACCCTTCTCTCATCATTCCTTCACGTTTCCTTCATCTTTCAACACCCTTCCTTCACTCTTCATGAACTCATCCAGTACCATGCTGCTCATTTCCCTCGTTCAGCCTCTTCTTTATCTTCAGTCATCATTCCTTTACCTCTCTCCCTCACCACTCCATCACTCCTTCCTCTTTTCCTGACCCTCTCTTCCACTCCATCTCAAATCTCTTCCTTATTCCCTCATATACCATGGTATACTCTCACCGCCCACCAACATATTCTCGAGTTACCGTCCGTATAGGTTACTCACACACACACACACACACACACACACACACACACACACACACGCAAAGGAAGATGTTGCTTCCTGAGTGTAAGAATGTGGGATACGTTAACGAGGTGCAAATTTAACCTGTCTAGCGTTACAGGAAATGTTTGCCCTTTTAATCCGGAGAGACGTCCTTACTCCCCTTAGGAGAGGCTTTGCAAGCTGAACGTGTTTACTATTGCGTTAATGAACCACCTCACTAGTTGAGATCAGTCATATTTGAGAAGTTGTTTAGTAGTAACGAGAATGAAGTAAAAAAAAAAAAAAAAGCCAAACAAAAGCGACACGAAGTAGCGAAACCATTTACCCAAAGTGTTTCAATATGCCACGCAAAATTGTACGTCGCAAGCTGCGATAAAATGCGAAGTTCAAGTTACTGGCCAAACTGATAATCGTTATCTGTGTCGTAGATTTATGCTGAAAATAATAAAACTGCACGACGTTAACCAAAACAAAATGCTAAGAAATTCATTTACCGCCAAAGAACTAAATAAATATTCTAGTATTACGTATAAAGACAAATGGTTTACACTGAGACCATCGAGTTATCCTGGATAGTGCAAAAATATCTCCATACCAACGGCAACTGGAATGAAAGGAATATGGTCTACGAATGGGTTTGCAATCGTTCTAATACCAGTGCAATACACACCAGTTATGTCACCAGTTGTCATAAATTAGACCAAAAGCAAAACAAAACAAAACAAAAATGATAATGGAGGTATGCAAACTACATGATTTTAACTGGTCTTCTAGCTTCCTGAACTAAACAAAAAAAATACACAATAACTCATTAGGGAAACATGTGCATTTAGGTTATTATCACTAAGAAGAAAAAATAGGCAGTTTCCTAATAGATTTTGCAATGAAAATGTAATTTTTTGTTAATACTCACTTAACCCGCCACGTGCCAGTGCCGTTTTGAAACGATCTGACATAACTCCTTGGCCAGTGCCAGAGCTGTTTTAAAATGGTTTAAAATGTAAAAATTCACTGTGACCCCATTTGTCAAGATTCGCGGGTAAAAATTGGCAGGCATGTATGGTAACTGTTCCTCTACCATCCCACCGGCTGTCAAGGCCATACACTCACTTGCTCACCCCCTCACGCTCGCTCTGCCACACTCTGCCTGTGTGACTCACCCAGTGCTGTACATAGTGAAGGCATTTTGTAAATATTTTCATGTAAGTGTAAGTTGTAATTTTTTTTTTAAGTGTAAGGACTCCTCTCTTCCTATTTCTCCCATCTTTCCTGTCACTTCTTATTGCTTTTCTTTCCTTTACAGGTGGCTTTACATTGAGTGACAAGCCAAATGGTTTCCTGTAAGCCAAGAAACCATTTACAACGCTGGGTGGTAACCATATAACCAAACCATACATGCTCCCTACATGTCAACAAGTGGGTTGGTGGAGGGTTAGTGCCCCTCCCTGTAAAACAAATAACTCCGAGTCAAATGGCCACCCCTTACGGGATTATGGCATCTGACAACAGATAGACAGACTATATAGTGAAGTCAAGTTGTAAATACCTTCTTGTAAGTGCCAGGACTGTATGTAATGAAGTCAGGTTGTACCTATCTTCAAGCAAGTGTAAGATAATGCATTCACAGTGCGAAAGACACGCAAATTGTGATAGATGTTGAAGTAATAAGTAATCAGAAAAGTGTACTGAACATCCTATACCTTCCCAGCATAAATACTTGAGTATACCTTATATAGAAAATGGTTTTCTCTCTCCTACGTGGTGAGCGTGAGAGAGCAGCTATACCTGTATACGAGTATGCAGGACTCTATAAAACCCATTTCCGAGCCTCAGTGAGCACTTCAGTGGTGAAATTCGTTGTTTCCGCATCAGAATCTCTCATTTTAGCCAAAAGATAAGGTCGGAAGATGGCCAGCACTGGGGTGACCCATAGGGTTAAAAATAGCTGGCACGCGGCCTCTCGAAGTCAGAAGGCCAAAAATGAGTCATAACTCTGGAGCCGGTGGCTCGATTGGACTGGAAATTGTTT
The DNA here is from genome assembly GCF_032717465.1 of Coenobita brevimanus. Taxonomy (NCBI): domain Eukaryota; kingdom Metazoa; phylum Arthropoda; class Malacostraca; order Decapoda; family Coenobitidae; genus Coenobita; species Coenobita brevimanus. The sequence goes on from NC_136969.1 coordinate 7,781,528, forward strand.
ATTCTTCAAGTTAGAGCATTTTAACAGTACCTTTCTCTAGCAAAAACTGTGCTAAGTTGCACCGCATTTACTGTGTTATGGTAACAAACCAACAAACATACAGAAATCGAATCATTATAATACAGATTTTCAAACTACATGATATTGCTCCTGATTACTGTTTATTACCGGTGGAATTGAAGGGTGAGCCGTGAGTTGTGACTTTTTTTTTTTTTTTTTTTTTTTGCTTCAGAGAATGGGGTAAGGCCGACCTCCCTCGTTGGGACCGCATGATGTGTGTAGTTTGTGTTTCTGCTTATGAAATTCCATGTGATTCACATTCCTTCTCCTCCCTCAAACCCTGACTACTCCCTGTCTCCCCCACCCCTGATATTATTCTCCATCCTGTCTTGCCATCCTTCGTCTCAACTTCTCCCCCTCACCCATTCCCCAACAACTCACACTCGCTGACTTTTTCTCACACCTTTAACATTGGCCATTGCTACTATCACCATAAGCCCAACTTCCGCCCACCCCTATAGCCCCACTCTTTCCAACTCATTTTGTCTCTCATTTTGTCTGTGCCAAGCCCTACCTTAAGCATTCGTCCCATGGCACCACACTACTGCCCAGACACTTTAAATTTCATTTGTTTCCCCACCTCACACATTATTCTTAAGCTTGGAGAAAAGATGCTCAAAAATATTATTAATCCCGTCCATAGCAATGATCATTATATATATATATATATATATATATATATATATATAGAGAGAGAGAGAGAGAGAGAGAGAGAGAGAGAGATTATCTCTATTCTCAATATCTATCTATCTATCTATCTATATCTATATCTATCTATCTATATCTATATGTCTATCTATATCTATATCTATCTATCTATTTAATATATATATATATATATATATATATATATATATATATATATATATATATATATATATATATATATATGTTGGAAACAAACAACGTTACACGAATTATTGGAACTGTACTAGGTGGTGCATTTTCATTGACTCTCAGTATAAACCTACCTTCATGAACTCCCATATTCTTTTGTTTAGACAACGCTGTTCGCAAGATTTCACCAAACTCTGAGTCATTCATAAAAATTTCATTCAAGTCTGCATTCGATGAGCATGAAATAGGTCATCTCACTCTTTCTCTCCATATATATATATATATATATATATATATATATATATATATATATATATATCACATTCTGCACACTTTTAGGTGTCATACGCACCGTCCATAATGCCAGGATCTCGTACAGGACTGACTTGGTGCTACTGGTGGTGATTTTATGACATGTCGGTGGACTGTGTGGAAGATCATTAAAATCTGGTTTAATGAAAGATAGACCATGACAGTGTTCCCTTTCCTAGCCTGAGACCGACCTCTGATTTCAGAAGTTTCCCATGAGCACGATACTAAAAATATATATATATATATATATATATATATATATATATATATATATATATATATATATATATATATATATATATATATATATATATATTGTGACGACATGGTGGGACTAAAGGACTATATGATTTCCTGTAAAGTGCGCATCGGAAATTTTAGAATACCAGGTGGCGACTAGCCACACCAAGTCGTAAGCTTAAAAGGGGGAAAATAGTAATCAAGTGTAAGACATATACCAATGACAAAAAGGGGGGAATGAAATAGGCAATTAAAAATACTTAAATTAATTTACTTAAGACTAACTTAAAGCTACAAGAACAAAATCAAACAGTTTGGAACAGGATTGTCAAACTAGCTCTTGCAGAAGTTATCCTAAAGTTTCAAATATTAATAACAGAGATAAACCAAAACATAAACCAGCCCTTGGGTTGTAAAACTTCTGGGGGCTTGCAATAAAGACCTAGCATAAAAATAAAGACAGACTCTTGACACTAATATAACATGTGGCATTAACTAGGGCAATAACAGTGATTCTACATCAACAATTTTTATAAATAATAACAATATCAAAATAACCTAATAAATCTATGATGTGCTGACAATAAACATTAACTCACGTGTGGCAGATAAGCTACTATATTATACCAATATCCCCAGAACAGAGCAGTCCAAAACACCGGTCTAACTCAAGCAGTTAACTAATTCGTGTTTTTTTTTTTTTTTTTTTTTTAAGGTCTATCAACCATTGGGGCCAAAGCCCCTGGTCATTAATGCCATTATATATATATATATATATATATATATATATACTGTAAATATATACATACATACATATATATATACACACACACACACACATCCATGATATATATACAGACACCCTTTCAAGCACACGTACATATATATATAATGTTTTTATATTTTTATATTTTTATTTTTTTTTATATTTTTGACCTTATAAACAAAAATGCCTAATCTAAAGAACCTGAAACTAATCACCTAACTGACAAATCGCTAACCTATACTAAATCCTAAAGAGACAAATAACTAAACCTACACTAATGGTAAAAAGATCTCGACCAAGAGAATACCATCGACTGCAGATATGTAATGCCTTTCTACATTACATACCTGCACTCATCACCTGGTGACTGTCAGTCGAGGCACAACCCGATATAGGGGACATCAGTATATGAAAGAGAACCAGACGAGCCGGGAACATTTCCATATATGTCAATTGTCGACCCTAATTAGGACAATTTAATCAAGATGGTATAATGTATTTGCATAATATGTACAAAAAGTGAAGGCCCTCGCCCAACAAACCACCATCGACTGCAAGTGCCCAATACCTTTCTATATTGCACACTTGCACTCATCAGCTGGTGACTGTCAGTCGAGGAACGGGGTTTAATGTAGGGAACATCTATATTAGAAATAGATTAGTGGGAAGGAGGAACTATTTCAAATATGTCCACTGTCAACCTTAATTAATAGTACAATATATACATATTTACAGTCGATAAAAAACAAAATCAGATAGTAAAAAAGTCACATCACTTTGATCAGTCCGGTCTCTCTCAAGAAAGCCATCAATTTATCAGTTATAACAATGTCCCCATCAACCAGGATGGTGGAAAGGGTGAAGGGGACGTTCGCTGCACCGCAGTAATTTATGAGTGAAGGGCGTTCACGAATAAATCGCCGACAGCGCAGGATGATATGACTGATAGATAACACCGCATTACAGATATCAGTGCGGTGGGAATCGTCTTTCAATATAAGGTTTCATGTGCGTAAGCATGGTGGCATTAAGCCGTAAGTGAGCCAACACTTTTTCTTCTAGGCGACTGTTTCCGTTGGCAGTGTCCCAGTCGCCCAGGTACGGCTTACACGTTCGAATATTTAGTCTGGTCCACTGACCTTTCCACAGAAGATTTATTGATTTTTTTCGAGAGAGAGACTCGACCATAGATCATGAGGAACGTCCCAAGTCTCCTCAAGCTCTACAGCTGACTTTGCAAGTAAGTCAGGCTGCTCATTGCCGTAGATGCAACAATGACCAGGCACCCAGATCAGCGGGAATGACTTGTTGCATGAATGCAACTTATTAACGATGCGGCCCTGGATCTCTTGAGAGTCCGTAGTACAAGATGCAATTGCCTAAAGGGCTGATTTTGAATCTGAAAATATGACAAATGAGTCATGCCTAGAATTGAGAGCATAGTCTATGGCTTTGTCAATAACAAAAAGTTCGGAGGTAAACACAGATGTATAAGTCAGCAACCGATACCTGAGGGCACATTCGGTCGACCATACACTTGCACCAACACATTCACTTGACTTGGAACCATCGGTACACAATTGGTGGGACCCCAAGTGACACACGATGATGTTACAAATCAAGTGGTGGACCTCTGTCTCCTGTGCCTTTGCCTTTGGTGCTGGGAGCCATGATATGTCAATGGTAAAGCCGGGTGGCTCCCAAGGCGCTATATTTTTTAACACCAACTTGTCACAGTCACTGAGGTCTGCACCAAGCTCCTGAGTCAGTAAGTGGAGGCAAACGGCAAGTGGCTGACGCACCCTTCTAAGAAGGTGGTGGTATTGACGCAGGAGGGTACAGGCCACATTGCCGATATTACTTTTCCTAAATGTTCTAAGTCCATAGGACCAAGCCAGGTGGTCACGGCGAATACGGAGGAGAGGCACATTCGCCTCCACTTCCATATGAGCTACACGGGTACACCAGACGGCTCCAAGACACATTCCCAAACATTAATTCTGCAACAAATCCAATCCTTTCAGCGTGGCATCAGATGCCGAGCCATACACAAGTGCGCCATAGTCTAGCTTTGATCGAATAAGGGACTTATACACCGTTAACCCCTTAACTGTGAGGCTTCATTTTCGTGATGCTTGGGAGCAAGGGATCATACTGCGGGGCATCACTTTTGTGATTCTGTGTTATTTTGAATTTGCCTGGGCTTTCAAGTGGTGGATTGTATCATCTATCAGTACTGCCAATGTCCAACACTAGTCAGCACTCCTAATCTCATCTTTACTCCCATCCATTGTTGACAATTTAGCCATTTCTCCCTGTTCTTGACTCCCCTCCCTACCTCCCCTCCATTACCCTCTCCTCTCGCCTGCCTGGCCTTGCTGCGTTAAGTAAATCTTTCCAGGAATTTTCCACTTACTTCATCCATTGAAATAAGCCCTATGCCCTATTCTTATACCAAATAATATATATAAAAAAGAAATAAGGTAACTGATAGTGCCATACACCTGGAATTGGCTAATTATCACCTGACAACACCTCACATGCACTCGTTCGCTAATTTTTGCTGTTTATTTCCCTTTGAAATATGCTGTATAATCTATTCTCGTAATAAAAATATATATAAGAAAGGAAGGGAGAAGCCTAAGTGATATTTACATTCACCTGGAACTACCTAATTTATTGTGTATTGTCTAGATTTCCTGCCAATCATTTCATAGCGTATATATTAGTAGCTGTCACCACGCTGACATTGGCAGAATTGCACTCCACCTAGGCCACCACAGCATTCAGTTTACAGTTGTCTTTCAAGGTGAAATCACGTCGGATTCGCGCCTGTCCAATTCCGCCACTTTTTAACCCCATGCAAAGGGCCCTGTGACCTCTACCCCTACTAAACCTCGTGTGGAAAGGGGTAAAGGGCTAAGTGACTGGTGTAGAACGTGAACTGGCTAATTTATCAATGAAAATGATGGACAGTGACTACGATTTTTCTGGTGACTAAAACAGTGCAAGTGGAAATGTAAATAATGTGTTAATCTTGTGTAAACAGGAAATGAAAGCAATGAATGTACATATAAGTGAACAGTGGAAAATAGTTTTATACGTTACTGCAAGTGACAGTGCATAATAGTGTAAATAAAATAGAAATGTAAATAATGCAAATTAAATAGAGAATGTAAATAGAAATGTAAATGAGTAGTAATATAAGAATACGAGTATATATATTAGGAGTAATGAAAGTGAAAGTTTCACTCTAGCATGTATGAATACTATGAGTTATGAAAGTGGAAGTGAAAGTGACAGATTCACTCTCAATGCTAGGATACAGGACGAGAAAGTGAATGCTACGTATTTTACTGAAAGAGAAACTGAATGCCTACAGTGACAATAAACTGCTATTACTGAAGGAAACTTATGGATAAAGACTGCAGATATATATAAGTGTTATATAGTAATTTAAATATAAAATGTGAGTGTTTTTATGAATAATAAATGACAGAACACCAGCGGCAAACGAGCATAAGTGGGAAGGTCATACGCGCTCGTAATTTTCATTGCTTTTACAGTGTTTTTTTTTTTTTTTGGAATATGGATTCCAAACTATTTGAAAATCATAGAATAGTGTTTCTAGTGATAATATCAGGCTGTGGTAATCATATTACGGGTTGTCGGGAAGTGTAAAGTGGAGACTTCGTTACCCAACTTCAGAGGTCTCCAAAAGTCCTACGGTACTCGACGAAGGCTCAACAAACGTCCCAGGAGAACGCTAAAGGTATGTGCCTTACGCATATATAATTTTAATATTCTAGGACTAATAACCGATTTTTGGCAAATATTATTAGAGAGTCTGTTGGAGTGCGAATATGCCCGCAGGACATGCAACTCAAGCCAAAACAACCCCGCGATTTAGGGGTTAATAAAGATTTTCTGTCAGCACCCCATGTAGTACGCGCTAGGTACTTGAAGACATTTACTGATTTATCACAACGAGGAAGCAAATTATTAACGTGAATTTTGAAGTTCAAACGATGATCAAAAAATATTCCCCAAACTTTACAGAATTTTAAAAAGGTACCTCCTGATTATCCAAAGTTAAGCACAAATTAGGTACATTACGATTAGTGAAGACTACAGCGGCACACTTAGGGACGGAAAACTTAAATCCCCACTGCAAGGCCCACTGGTGGATGGAATCAAGGGCTGCTTGAATCTGCCCAGCCGAAAATTGTGCATTATGGGAGGAGTGCCATATTCAACAATCGTCAACATAGAGCGAGTATTTAAGATTCCTCGGGATGGGAGCTGATGACAGAATATCATTGATCATGATACTAAATAAGGTGGGACTAAAAACACTTCCCTGCGGCACCCCGTTTTCCTGGATAAATATATCCGATGTTACGTTACGGGGCAGTTTGACAGGAAAAGTTCTGTCTCTTAAGAAATTTGAAATAAAAATAGGCAAATTACCTCTTAAACCATAAGCATAGAGCTTCATTAGTATACCGTGTCGCCATGTCATGTCATAGGCTTTATGGATGTCCAAGATCACCCCTATCATGAATTCTTTATTGGCAAATGCCTCTGCAATACAATGCTCCAAATTCATTAAATGATCTAGTGAACTTCTGTATTTACGGAAGCCACATTGTTGATCATTTAACAAATTCTTCGACTCTAAAACAAAAAGAAGCCTATTATTAACCATGCGTTCCATGACCTTACATAGACAAGAAGTCAACACAATAGGATGAAATGAAGTGGGATTCATAAGACAACCAGCCTTTTTGGGTATCGGTATGATGTGCGCAAAGTGCCATAAGTTTGGGAACGTTTGAAATGCCCAAGTCTCATTGTACAATGCTTACATCTTAATCAGGTTGTCCTGATTAAGATGCTGGATCATACCGTACGTGATGGTGTCTAGTCCAGGGCTGGTGTCTTTACAGGATTTAAGGGCAAGGAGCAGTTCATCTAACGTAAACTCTTGGTTGTACAGGGAGTCTACGTCTTCTGTGGCAAACTCTATTAACTGTAGCTCAGCCGTGCGTTTATGATGTAGAAAACGCTGGTCATAATTGGCTGAGCTACTTACATGGGAAAAACTCCTGGCGAGGATGTTAGCAACGTCCACCCGCAGAGTGGTCACAGGGATGTATGGGCCTTTATTATTTAATATTCTTATAGTGGACCAGACTTTACTTAATGGTGTTGTACGTGTCACCGTGGACACAAAGGACCGCCAGGAGTCACTTTTGGCCCTTCTTATTATTCTCCTTGCCTCAGCCCATGCCTGTTTGTATGCAATAAAATTTTCCTCAGTGGACTGACTCTCAAAAATCCTGTATCTCCTATTGTGTTTCCTTAGTGCTTGTTGGCAATCCAGCGTCCACCAATGTGCTCTATACTTTGCATGAACTGTAGAAGTCTTGGGAATAGCAGCCTCAGCTGCTTGTAATATGGAAGTAGTTACATTTTGGACCTTAACATCTATGGTCTCCCCAGATATATCTAAATTGGCGATCCTTGAGAAGGATCCCCAATCTGCTTTCTTATAGTTAAATTTTGGAGGTGGAGGGTCCGAAACGATGTCGCGTGAATAAGAAAGACAGATGGGTAAATGATCACTTCCCAATGAGTTGTCATAAGGGTCCCATGAGAAATCTTGATGTATACCAGGGGAGGCCAAAGATAAGTCAATGGCAGAAAAGTTACCAGTACAATCATCTACATGAGTCGCTCTACCATCGTTCAGAAGACAGAGGTTGGACTGTTGTATTAGGTCAGCTACTTGCTCCCCACGACCATCAATCCTCAAGCTACCCCATTGATAGTGATGGGCATTAAAATCTCCCAACACTAACTTATTTCCAGGAAGATGTTTGAATAGTGAATAAAAAGCATCACTATCAATAAGGCCATGTGGAGGACAGTACAGAGAGCAAATAGACAGATACGTGTTTTTAAATTTTACTCTGCATGCGACCGCTTCCAGAGTAGAATTTAAAATTACTTCCGTTTGTGGGTGTGATTTTTGTGTGTGTATGGCGACTCCTTGACCTTCATATCTTCTATATGGGTGGTAGTGTTTGAACTGTGGAGGATCAGGATGATCCTCCAGGCACGTCTTCTGTAAACAAACAATGTCTAAATTGTGTAGGGAAAGCAACATTGCTATATTTTGTAACTTATTCCCGACACCTCTACAATTCCACTGTAATATAGTGAAAGCAACGGTTTATAAATTACAGACGAGTGGCTACCGGGGAACCTTTCCCTGTGCTTGTTCATGGAGACCTCCATATTTTCATCAGTAACACGGCTCCCAGACTTCACCAAGGAAGAGCTGTTCTTTCTCTCCCTCGCTGGACCAGGAGCAGGAAGGACATGAGGACGTGACTGTTTAGCAAGGGTGGTCAAATTAGTCTTATCAGACTTGTCAGACTTTGATTTTGGCTGCACTGACTGCGAAGGAGCAGCGGCAGCTTGAGAGTAGGAAGTAGCAACAGGGATGTCTGTAAGAGAATTGCAACGTACAGGGGATCTAGACTGAGAGGTAGGGCGAGTGGCACGAGGAGCAAAGGTAAGGTCAGTCTGTGTCTCCATGGTGCACATCACGGATGGGACACAACTGCTGATGCATAGGGGATATTAGGTTTGGGAGTTGCATGCAACTCCTTCACCTTCTTCGTAGCATCGTAAAAGGAAATGCCCTCTGTCACTTTCACTGTGCAGACTTCCTTCTCCTCCTTCCACTTGTGACAAGCCCTCGAGGAAGTGGAGTGAGCATCCTTGCAGTCAAAGCAGCACTCAGTCTTGGATGTACAGTTGTCAGCAGAGTGACCTACAGCTGCGCACTTGCCACACACGAAGTTGGAAACCCAACAAGTCTTTTCGTGGTGTCCATAGAGCTGACATTTTGAGCAACGAAGGGGATTTGGAATGTACGGTCTGACATTCACAATTTCATATCCTACTGTCACATTTGTAGGTAGAGATATTTTCCATAAGTCAAGACTACTGTGGCTGTCTTCGTCCTTAAGCCTTCCTGAAAACGAGTGATAAAACGGGCATCAGTGACATCTTGCTGAGCAAGTTCCTGTATGATCTCTTCCTCACTGCTCACCATGAGATCCCTGCAAGTGATAACACCCTTGCAGGAATTCATGGACGTTGGGATCTTGGCCTCGACATCACGGCATTGAAACTTGCGCAGCTTCAGCAAGTCTTTAACCTAAGAGTTGAAAGTCTTTACTAGGAGGTCTCCATTTCCAAGCTTTTTTACTTGTTCCACCTCTCTCGCACAGTGGTCAGTCACCCTCTTGACAATGAAGGGATTGAGTCTGGACAGGGGAGTGCAACCTAGAGCATGAAGTGTCACGTAGGTCGCTTTCGCCACGGGAACGCCAAGTGGGGATCGAGTCTGGCATCCGTCAGTCTGGGGGTGGTCAGGCACGGCAGGACAATTGTCGTCAGGACTACCTCCCCCCTGAAGGGGGGGGAGGTAGTAGGGGCATATGCCATAGTAATCACTTCCCCCTCACGGGGGAAGTGGGAAGAAAGAGAAAAACGAGCAAGGGACAAAGTACCTGGGAAAGACACACCTAGTCTGACACGCCAGAGGCGAGTAAGTAAAGGCAATCTCAGGAAACAGATATAGACACTTACTATATCTCTAAAGGGCTGGGAGGAAAATTAGTACTAGCTAACCTAACTTTTATTTACACTATATACAAAACTAATGCCAGTGAGGCAGCCCTGCAAAGCTAGAGGAGAGCTCAGAATACACGTCTGCACTCCCCACGACCATCCATCTGATACAGGTCCGTGAAGTAATAAATATTCCCTGTGCAGTGGTGCCAGGCAAACGATATGTTATGGTTGCACCGTATCGTCAGTGTCAATCTTGCGATCAGATAAGGTGTAAAACAGCATCTGAACCATCCTTGTCATCATCTAACAACAAATCACTATCATTACTGCACTCATCCAGAGATTTCATCCAATATTTGCTTGGGTTACTGCTAGCGGCGGCATGGAGAAGATTTCGTACCTTTACCTTCGGCATTTTGTAGGTAACTGAGCTGAGCTCTGCACCTTGTAAAAATCCATAATCTATGTATGGCAATATTCTATAGGGTGTCATGAATTGCTAGCTGATTTATTGTGTGCCATTTCTGATGGCAGAATTTTTGAAAGCAGGAAATCGTATATGATACAACCGCGGTGAGAGCCATTTCGATTCAGATATCATATGTGATACAGCCGCAGTCAATGGGTTAAGGATGCTGGAGGGTGGCACGGCGCAACATGGGGTAGCACATAGAGTGGGGTGTCATCACTCAGCAATTGTCAGGCTCATCCAGAAGCATCACGAAACAGTCTCAGTTGACAACCGACAGCGTCCTGGAAGAGTACATGTCACAACAGAATGTCAAGATCACAACCTCCGGATGCTGCATCTCTGGGACAAATTCCGGTCAGCAGCATAAACAGCACGTGAGACTCCTGGTTGAAATAACCATCGGATAAGCAGGTCCATCATACGGTGACGACTACGGTCGTTTGGCCTAAACACTCATAGACTCGTAAGAGGTTTGGATCTCTTACTCGCCATTCGTGGAAACACACTATAGTGGTGTGGCCAACATGAACGTTGGACCAGAAGGCAGTGGAATGCTGTTCTCTTCACTGATGAATGTCGTTTCTGTGTGGATCATTCAGACGGACGTGTGCGTGCTTGGAGGCGACGTAATGAACGTTCCGTTAACTGTTGTGTGAGACAAGGTAATTTCTGGGATGGACCCGGCATCATGGCGTAGGCAGGCATTTCAGCCGACTACAAAACACCTCTAGTGATCATCGAAAGCCACCTGGAGGCTGGAGGATACGTCGACAATGTTCTCAGACCCCATGTGATCCCGTTTCTACAAGACCATCTAGATGTAACAATGTTGCAACAAGAAAACCCTCGTCCACATGCTGCTCGTGTCACGTCTGAGTTTCTGCAGGCTGAGAATGTCAACATATTACCATGGCCAGCCTTCTCACCTGATTTACCAACCTGACTTATTGGAGATCATCTTAGAGACGCCTATCGCCTCGTGACCCCCAGGCCACAAGACAGAAGAAAACTGATCCAGGCAGAGCAAGAAAACTAATCCAGGCAGAGCAAGAAGAGTGGGAGAGGCTTCCATTGTTCACAACTGAATTGGTATCCAGTATGAGGCGCAGGATTGCATCTTGCATGGCTGCAAATGGTGGCCACATCCCGTACTGACTGACGCACATCGTGTGGAATTGTCTGTCTAGGGGTCAGGTCACAAATACACTGATGACTATTTATGTAATGATTTTCTTGCCCTTATACTCTGTCGAAAAATTGTAGGAGATATGGATGGACTCACTATGTGAGCTACATTTAGTTATGTCGAACTTTACACACAGTAATCTACACTTAACCTACTGGTGAGTTTTCATTGACTCACAGTATATATATATATATATATATATATATATATATATATATATATATATATATATATATATATATATATATATATAACAAACGAAAAAATGATTTACCCTTCCATGACATATTTTAATGGTGCATGTTTCTTTACTTCCGGACTATTTTACTCACCTTAAGTAGGGCACCATTTATTGACTAGGTTAATGAAAGCTTTATTAAGTCCCCTTAAGTCGAGAAGCGTTCCTTAATCTGAGAAAAAGTAGTCTGCTGGTAGAAAGAATTGTTGGAATAAAACACACTGTGACCTAATGGTTTAACGTGACAGAAATGTAACCCTTGCATCTCATGGCATCTAATTTAAGTTATTTTAATATCTTCAGGTAATTATCTTAAGTTTAGGACAGACATTTCGAAATGGAGCGGCTAGATGTAGGATTCGTTGCCCCATTTTCACGAATTCAAGTCCACCCCATGGTTTAAAAAAAAAGTAAAAATAAAAGGAATAAAATATTCCTCTTATGATGGGAAGAATAATCTAGAAAAAAAATATGCCAGCATACTAGAAGGAATGCAAGTTGGTCTCCAGTCAGCTACAGTACACTGATATATGTCTGTGGAAATTGCCATGGTGATTATTGAACATACATAAACACAGAATCCCAACATTTGTGTTTAAATTGTATGGACAGACATTTGACATCCCTTCACCACCTGACCCTTTCCCTTCAGCACTGACCATACCATCGTTTCACCTTTTCCATTCTGCAGTTGTTGCTATTCCTTTCCCTACCTTGTCCTCAGCTAAATTATCTCCTCTTTCGGGATGTTGGCTCTGTCCACTTCCTCTCTTTATCACGACATCCTTTCCAACCCTTTGCAACCTTCACTCCCTTGCCTGCTTCGACTACATCAGCATCACTGCCTTCTTTACCTGACGGTTTGGTAGGGCCGTCCTCGTTAATTTTTAGCCTTAAACCCTCCCTTCTACATGGACGTGGCTTTATCTCATTCCCTCTATAGTTTATTTTATTATTATTATTATTTTTTTTTTTGTGTGTGTGTCCGACTCTGGGCAAAGGCTTAGGGGCATATTCCCAAGTCCCAGTAGTCCTACATCTCCACATGTCACCACTTCGGCGCTAACACCCACCATCCATATTGAATACATGCTAGGGCTGTCTCATACAGGACTGGTGTACTGGTGGGTAAGATAACTTACAAAATTGGATGGTTCAGGTTGACACCATGCTAGGATAGTGATTCCTTCCAGCTTGTTAAAGGTAAGTAACGACGACAGGGGTGTACTAACTAATAACAGGTTGCAGAATCTAGTCAAGAGTGAGAGCAGTGGAAATGAGTTATTTGAGACGAGCATATGGAGTTACATGGAGAAACAGACTGACAAATGAGGAGGTGAAGGAGCGTTGTGATGTGGATGTGGATGTGACAGAAAGCGTTAGGAGAAATAGACTAATGTGGTTTGGCCATGTGGAGAGGATAGAGAGAGAGAGAGAGAGAGAGAGAGAGAGAGAGAGAGAGAGAGAGAGAGAGACAGCCTAACGAGGAGAGTGTATGCGAGTGAGGTTGAGGGAAGGAGGGGGAGGTCTAGGATGAGATGGATTGATGGAGTGGAGAGATATATGAGAGAGGGGGGAGGGTGAGCTGGTAGCAAAGCAGTGAAATGGCAGGGCGACATGAAGGCTATTTGTTTGTGGCCACCCCTCAAGGGATGGAGGAGTCTGGCAAGAGATAGACAGACAGATAGAATCTAGAATATTAAGTGAGGATGAAACCATCATGATTGTCGAGGATTCGTTGATTTCTTCAGCAGTAGTTTTGTGCTAAGTGTTCTAGCAGGAAGCATTTTTGCTTTCCTGGATGTAGCATACACGACGTAGCCGAGAAAATTGATTGCTTAGTCAACAAGAGCTCAGAGGACTCAGCCTATATCACTGTAGCAGGAATGAATAATGTAGCTTCAGCCAGGTCACAGGAGATACATAAAAAGTATAGAGACCTAACTAGGAAGTTCAAGGAAAGCCATAGGAAGTAAGTTATCCAAGGTTTGTTACTGAAATATGATACTGGCTTAGCTCCTTAGGAGAAAAATAATGAGAGGAGTTTGTTTGGTACACATCCTACTCTTCAACAAAGTAGTGAAAGCTAGGTTAGATGGGGTTCTAGATTATAGTTATAGGCATGCTCCAGACAGCGATACAGGGGTGATCAGAGAGGCAGTTAATCGTTTAAGTGTTAGCAATCCTATGCCTGAGGCCAGTGCAAGTATGGCAAGTTAGGTGTTGTCTCGTCACCTGGACAGCCAGGTAGACACAGCCTCATCTTAAATGTAGAAAGAAAACTGGAGGATTTCTGAGGAGGGAGGTGAAGTCACATCAGTGGATAGGATTAATTACCCCTCCCCGCCCCGGAGGGGCGTGGGGGTGGGTATTGTTTTTACTCGGTTTATCTGTTTTCCTGTCTGTTTCTCTGTCTGTTAAAAACTTAACGTCAAAACTACTAGTGCGATTTTGAATAAAATTACAGGGATGATGAATTATGAACCTTCTGATCACCTGATTAAATTCTGGGCCAAATTGGGCCAATTCCCAGGCTGTAGGTCCCCAAAATGTGAAAAAAAAAAAAAAAGTGTTTTCGCCATAACTCCTTTCAAAGTCGTTACAGTCAATACATTGAAAATGAGGCTAGATAAAAATTTCAATATTATTGACGTCCCTAATTGCACGTTGTTTATTTCAAGGTCTACCTGTGTGCTAAGGACAGTGAGACGACTGCGTACTTTTAAAAACATTCTGTATTTGCACATGCTAATCTTTTTCAGATTCATAATTAATGATTATAAAGTGCATAAGTTTCTCTGTTATCCCTGTACGACAAAGATTTCCATGTGCGCTCTTTTAACAAGGACAGTGTTTTCCTACATTTTTCTTCCATTCTTTCCCGGATAATGAAGTGGCTGGAACAGAGCCATCTTTTCTCTTCATTTTTCACACATCTTAGCAGACACAGCTTTATCATTATTATTATTTTTTTTTAGCAGAACTTTACTGTGAGTCCATAGGCCTCCTGCTGTCCATTCATCTTATGTACTATGTACTATACTGTATATATACTACACTTTTTTTTTTTCATCCCCTCTGCCGCCTGAATCACTTTTATCACCGCCTCCTACTCGTCACTTTTACGAATCAGGCTATCCTTTTGTTTTGGTGGTCCTGTTTTAACCCCATCTTCTAGTTTTTACAGTTAGCCCCCGCCCCCAATTATTTTTTCTTTTCTAAACTTAGAGCACCTTACCCATCCTCGCTCGCTACTCCAAAGACCTAAGTTCACTCTACGAATGAACCATCCTTTTCCTCCATCTGTGACTATTCTCTTCCCTTCTTCGACAGGCAACTCACATTCTCCTGTCTTCCTTCGGTACTCATCTCTTCCCTTCTCGATGGGTAATTCTCATTCTCCTGTCTTCATTCGACAAAGTGGCTGTAACTTTTTTCCCTCTCGTTAAATCAGTACCTCCCTACCCCCACTGTCTCTCCTGCATCCACCATACCACCGTCACATTCCTTTCTCCCGTTTGCTGGTTCCCTCCCGTGTTCTTTTTTTTCTTTGTCTTCTTTCGCACAACCGTGTCCACCCTACTGCACACCACCACCACCACCAACCTCGCTTCTATACCTCCTTCATTTTACCTAAAGTTAGGTCAGCATCTGGAAGCTGAGTTCGATACTGGAACGGGTCACACTCTCGGACAATATTCTTCTTTCTTACTTTCTTTTCTCTATATCTCTATTCATCTAGCAGTAACTAGTGGTCTGGGGTAAATCGACTAATGCTGGCTGTGTTCTAGGGGAAGACTAATACGAAAAAAAACAAAAACAGCCGTAATGATCCTGGCGCAGCTGAGAGGCATTAGTCAGCCTTAGCGCTCTTCTTCAAGTTGGCCTACTCACCCTTCCGTCTCACAGTATATTGATTCAGTCTCTCCTCTTTCTTCTTACCCGTCTCTCACCCACAAATAACCCAACCACCTCTCATGTTTCCTACAATCTGTTCTCTTCTTTCGCCGCTTTCTTGAATGCAGATAAGCTAAACACTCTTCTCCTTTCTGTCAATACCAAGCTCCATCCTGGATCACTGCCCCATCTTTTCTGTCCCATACTCTCATTCCATAATGGCTCTCTCTCTCTCTTTTTTTTTTGTGATTAAGTTATTGTGGCGAGAAGACGAATACACTATCTCCTTAGTCTTAATATTCTCTGGTGCTGAAGCTTGTATGTAATACGGTTAATATGACAAACCCCAGTGCTCCTGATCATACCAGTGTGAGTGAGCATGAACATGAAGGTCATGCCACAGTGGGAGGGTGCACCACCGCAAGCGATCGAAGACCTTGGGTGGTGATTGCCAAATGGACGTGAAGACTCCATAACTCGTTTGTGGGCAAAGCCAGAGCGATTGAGGATAGAAAGATACCCGTGCACCTCGTGGTGAAAGAGGGCATCGAGAGCTTCATTCTGTACATCATCATTGTTGTGAAATAGCAAAATTCCCCTTAGTCCCTGGCCTCCCGAGACGCATTTCTAATTTTGTTGTAGCTAAAGTCAGACTATTTTTCACGATAAAATCGGGATCTTCCTACTGGTTCACAAAGTCACTACGTCGCACTTTCCCAAACCTAGTACATCCTCTCACGGTAGAGAAAATGAACCTTAAAGTTGTCGTAGATCTGAGGGTAGTCGACAGCAAAGGAGGCAGTTTCTTATTCCCTGCCGTATACATTATGTTCATTAAAACTTCGATCATTCGTTCGTTCCTTCTTTCGTTCAGAGTTCGTCCGCATATTTAAAGTTCCTTAGTCTGTTCATTCAATACTTCTTAGGAAAGTGTTTGTTCGTTCTAAGTTCGTTTAGTCGAAATTTATTCGTTCGCTCGGCCAGAGTTGATTTGTTTGAAGTTTGCTTGTTTTTTTCTTTTCTATTCCCGTTTGTTAGAAGTTCATTCTTGGTTCGAAGCTAGTTTTTCGTGCGTCCGAAGGATTTGTGTTTTAACTAAGCTTGTCCATTTGTTTCGTTCGTACCTTAAGAATCCGTTCGTTCGTCCGTTAAGTCGAAGTTCTTTCGCTCCTTTCAAATTCGTTCGTTCTTTTGAAGTTTCTTCGTACGTCCTTTCGTTCAAATTTCGTTTGTTCTTAGACAGTTCGTTCGTTCGTTCGTTCACTCAAACTTTCTTCGTTTTTTCATAGCTCGTTTATTAATTCGTAGACATTTCGTTCATTCGTTCTATCATTCAAACTTCGTTCGTTCTTTCAAAGTTCTTTCGTCCGTTTTGTCGTTGGAAACTTGTTCTTTTGCTCAGAACTTCTTAGTTCAATCGTTCGAACTATAATTTTTCGTTTGAAGTTCGTTCCTTCGCTCGTTAGAAATTCGTATGTTCGAAGTATGTTCTTTCAAAATTCGTTCCTTCCTTTTCTCGATGTTCGTTCATTCATTTCTTTGCCTGAAAGTCGTTCGTTCGATATTCATCTCGTCCTTCGAAGTTTGTTCGTATGTTCGACCGACGTTCGCTCGAGGTTAGCTCGAATTCATTCGTTCGTTCGTTTAAACGAAATTCATTACGTGCTCAAACTTCGTTTGTTTGAAACTCGAAGTTTGTACGTCCATTCAGAGTAGTTCGAATATGGTTCGTTTGTTCGTTTTAAGTTCGCACGTCCATACATTCGCTCGACGTCTGTATCTTCGTTTGAAGGTCTTTCTTTTGAAGTTCAGAAGTTGATTCATTCGATTGTCCTCTCGAAATTAGTACGTTCAAAGTTTGTTAAAAGTTCTTTCTCGTGTTTAGGACGATCGCTCATTCGATGTTCGTTCTAAAGTCCCTTTTTTCTCGAAGATTATTCGTTTTAAGCTTGCCTGCTCGTTAGGTCCTTCCAAGATACTCTCTTCGTTCATTAACAATTAGTTCGTTCATTCAGTCGGTCAAATTTCAATCTCTCTCTCTCTCTCTTGGTAGAGACGTTACTGGGATTCGAACCTTTGTCCTAATGGACCAAGATTCGAATCCCGGCTGGGACAGGGAACAGTTTAAGAAATGAATTTCATAAATTCAAACTTTTTATTGATCTGCCAGAAGACCCGCCCACATAAAAAAAAAAAAAAAAAACGCTAGAACCAATACACCAGTCCTCTATGAGACAGCCTTAGCATGTATTTGATATGGACGGTGGGTGTTAGCATCGAATTGGTGACATGTGGAGGTGTATTGTATGTAGAAGGACTACTGGGCCTTGGGAACAGGCTGTAATGCCTATACTCAGAGTCGTACACATTGAAAAAGATCTTAGTGACGATTTTTTTTTAAGTTAATACTAATCTCAACCAGTCAGTAAAAGTCCCTCCTAAACCACAGTTAAGCTAGAGAAAGTAAGATTAAAATAACGAATTAGTTATTTTCCTGATGGGGTAAATATAGACAACCGCCAACTTATCGAGATGGATAGCTCTGTCTCTGAAAAAAAAAATAAATGCGTAGGAAGAGGCTATACGTGACTCCGTAACTCCTTTTTCACAGGAAATTATTTCATCAGTCACATCTTAACCTCTCGACTCAATGCCGCAGTCTGCATTAATTTTATTCCCGCTGTATCTAGAGCAGTCAGTTTACCTTAATACAGTGAGGAAGTAGTAGATTTTTTTTTTTTTTTTTAACGGAAGATGAACCGAGGAAGGAAGCACAAATTATATTTTAAAAAATAACACATACACCAGATTACAAGTGTCCTCCATTAATAAAAGAAAAATTGTAACAATTGGACTTTAACTGCCGTAGGCTGAAGTTTGAGAGGAAAATATTCTGGGGAAGCGGGCTCTAAAGAGATGCAGTTTAGCCAATGAAAGAATTTTGATAGCCAAAAGTTCTGTAATATGGCAAAATGACAGTCAAGCCACGAGCGCTACCAAATGCCCGTGTATCACGGCGTGGAGAGGTGGCAGAATGGATACAATTTCGTCTATGCATTTGTCATAAAAGTATCTGTACAATAATGCGAGGGAGGTAACATTCCTTCTTACTTGTAGAGGAGGTAGTTCATGTGTAATTGCAGGGTTATTAATAATTCTTAGCTATGTTCTGAATTTTGTCCAGTTGTTTTAGTGCATGCTCTGCTCGTCTATTCCACAAGGGTGAACAGTATTCCAGCTGAGAGTGCACATGACTCTAGTAAATTATAGCTAACTGCCCGTCAGTGAAGAAGCTGCGGATTCTGTACAATAATCCAAGTTTCTCTGGAGCGGTTTTAGGAAGTGATCTAGCATGAGTAGTTCAGCTGAGGGTATTGTTATGTGAAGCACCAAGAATTTCAATACATTTGGAAAAAAGAATATTAATGGCATATTAATGTCTTCTTTCCAAGAATTAGGGAATGGAAAAGTACGTATGCATAGTATGAATAATTTGGCTAAAAAGAAGCAAGTTCTGGGGAGCACTTTTTCAAAACAACTGAAGGAATTCCGTCTGGACCTGGAAATTTGTTGATCGATAAATTGTCTAGGATGGATTTTATATATCTAGTCTGCATCTTAAGTGTAGCAATTTTGAAAGTCAAGTTCTAGTACAGGGACGTTCTGACTAACTTCCTGTAATGGTAGAATTTCTGGCAAATGTACTGGCAAGGATGTTCTTTTTTCCACCCAGGTCACCTATAGTCTTCCCATTTCAAGATTTTAGTGGGCGAATGGGTGATGGCTTGATAAAGTTATTATTGAATAAATTGAGAGTTGACCAGAATATTCTATTGTCATTAGGATTATTTAATAGTTTGCATGCTTTGTTTTGAAGAAAGATTTGATTTTGCGAGATATATTACTGTTTTTGTGGTTTCTATCAATTTTAAATTGACTGAGGGATTCAGTTTTTTTTATTTTTTATTTTTTTAAGTAAAAGTTATATGCTAAGGACTTTTGGTCGTTGCTCTGGCACAATTGCCAGTTCACTAAGCCTCAAACTGAACATGAACTAAAGTTACGGGTCATCGAAATGAAGGGATTAATGTTGCCATATGTTATTGATGCAAGCTATATTGAAACTGAAAATACATTTTTAGGACACAGGAGTGTATTACGGCGTGAGATACTGTTGCTGGGAGAGAAATACTTCTAACATCCTTATTTTCATTGGTTTGGGGAACTTTCTAGCAATTTTTCCTTACAAGTTTATTTTTACATGTAGCAAGTTAATGTTCAACTTTAACTGCCTATGGAAATTATATTGGTGTTATAATGCTTTCAGTAGCGCTTAAGGAAAATGAGGTATAGCTATATAAGAAAAATCTTTTAAGGGAGACGTGCTAGAATGTCCCCTATGGAAACAAGACTACTTGTTAGTTGACAAGTAGGTACGGGAAAGTTCCCCACCCCATCTTTTTTTTTTTTTTTACAATAATTTCTGAGGTATGTGATGAAGACAGAACACGTCTGACGTTTCTGTATCATTGCTGACTACATTCCGTCATGTGGGAAGAAAGATGATCTTCTCATCTAACATTACAGATGTTTCATAAATGACTTTAAATTTAGGGGAGTGACTACACATTTGCCAAATTAGTTCCAGTAATACGGCCGTAAGTTGGCTACGTCAACGTGAATACAAATAAAAGAAAAAGCAGTGCTACTTAAGACATTCTGGCTCCATCATTAGATAAAGAAATGTGTTCCTCTCTAAATGACCTCCGCTGAAGAAAATCTAACTTTACAGCCGTGAGCAATATTTTCTGCTCAGTTTCTGTTCCTATCCTTAAAATTAATGGAAGTCCTTGGCCAGGATTTTCCACCGAACCAAGACATGTTCTTGTTAGCAGTTCAGAGCTCTTGTAGCCTACACAAGTAAAAGTCTTTGTCAACTATTTCTCGTACAATCCATAAAAGTTTTTAAATTCCACTCAGCACTGCCCAACAGGTGAGTAATAATTGTCATCTTTTAAGGCATTAGTAGGAGCAGAGGGCTAGCAGAAACTGTGGTTTGCGACATATTCTAGATTGTCCTCAGGTATAGTTCTTAGAGAATTTGAGGTCAGTACTGATGCTAAGAAAGCTGAAATCCTGAAAATATGCATGGTTGATTCTTTGTCAAAGGGTATGACTGTTGTTATTCCCAATCTATGTTAGTAAGTTGTAGACTCACATACAGTTGGATATTCCTATGTTTCAGGCATCATCTTACTTTTATCTTGATGAGTTTGGAGTAACTCTGCCAGAAAGGTTATGTATCGTGATTCTTCGTCCCTGAAAATTATAAAATGCAGTACTGCATCAATGTATGGCGCATCCACACGTCCTCGAACATGTGTTGAAAACACAGTTTACACTATGTTTGGATGCATGTATGAAACAGTATTGGACAGATATACGCAAACATGTTTCAATGCTGCTTCAAAAATACTCATATCAGAGGTGATGCGATGAGTGTGTCCATATGAGGCAGCTTAGACTCACTGATGATAATCCAGGATTTTCTAAACACTGCTGTTCCGAACATGCTTGCAGCTAGTTCGTTACTGTGTTGCTTAAATGTTGTCAGCACTTGTTTGAGTTCTCAGTGTGTCCACCACTCCGACGAAGACATACCATCAGGTAGAGAGGATTAATTTGACACCTCAGACATCAAAATTGGTCCAAAAATGCGATTTCCTGGGCGCGGGCGAACTATCGCGGTTCAGCCGCACTATGCTCTTCAGACTTCATTTTCAGGAAAAATTAGTCATTCAGAAGGGGTTAAATATTCCGTGTGGTCTATATGTAATGATCTTCTTCCACTGATCTGAGTAATTACCTCTGCCAGCGAAGCTGGAGGAATTTTTGTATTCACCCATGTTTTTCTGTCTTTTGTCCAGACGATATCTTGAAAAGTTCTCAATGAATTTCAGTGAAAGTTGGTGGAAGGGTGGGCCATGGGCCAAGAAAGAATTTATTAAATTTGGGGGCGGATAAGGATCCGAATCCTATCTATAGTAGTTCCAAAAATTCTCAATGAATTTCAATAAAATTTTGTGGAAGAATGGACCACGGGTCAAGGAACAATTGATTGAATTGGGGGACGGATCCGGATCTCTGTATTCCACACAATATCTCCACGGATCCAGATACTTTTAAATGGCAATGGCATTGGTGGAGGTATAAGTAGTCATCGTCAAGCTATTGCAACAGTGTGTTGAATTGCGAGGATTATAAGGAGAGAAAGTTCGTTGTACTTGTCATAGAAGGCAGGAGAAAGATAAAGGTGCGTCAGGGGTTTGATTGCAGTTTATTTCTCCTAAGGGAGGATCCCACAAGAGCAGTACTGAGATGAGTGCATTTCTTCAAATGGGAGTATCTCACAAGAGCAGTACTGAGGTGAGAGTGGTTTTATGCTGGCTAACTCCGCGCATTCCTTCCTGCCTCTCCTCACCATGCCTTTCTTCTCTCCTAACCCATTATGCCCTGCCTCTTCCATTTCCCCTGTATGTGGCTGGTTGTTTCACGTGTCAGGGCACGGGTCTGTGGAACTTTCCGAGCCTAGGGAGCTTCCCATCAGGCGTCATTGTGCTATGTGTGAAATTCATAAGAATGTGCATTGATGTTTCCTCTAGCCCTCTCGTTTAGGCATGACTTTCATCTAACCTGTATATCACATACATATGTTACTAGCTATTATGTAGTGTGTTCTGATATTTTAGCGTCCTGACAGAGGTATGAGTTAGTTTTCTAGTTTGTTCCGTGTTGCGGACTGCTCAGCAGCGTAATCAATGTCTATCCTGCATCATTTATTCACGTCCTACACCCACTACCACACCCACGTCCCCACCAGCAGACTGAGCCGTCCTTGCAAAACATAAGATATTGTTAGGTGAGTTTCCAGTGGAGCATTCTTTAAAGACTATCCTGTATACCTATGCTGTACATGGGTGGGATACGGAAAAATATGAAAGTGACCTTACTGGGAAGGGGATGCAAGAGAACTGTTTTGTTAGCAAATGGACTAGTGGTGCTAGATGATGAATGAAGTTGCAATATTCGGTAAATGGATTTGGGAATTGGGTAAAAAAGATAAATATGACATGTGAATCATAGTTAGAGCATTGGACTGAGTGTACGGGCTGAGAAAGTATGATCTTAGTTTAGGGGAAGGGCATTTTTTTTTTTTTTTTTTTTTAATGTTCGTGTTTATGAAGTGTTCGGAACAAAGATGGTAGCATGAGGAATGTATTTAATGAAAATAGTGCAACAAAGAAGCAGATATGCAATCCTTCCGACAACAGTGGTAAGACTTATAGCTGTGGAACATGGAGGGGACAGAGAGGCTCAAGGAGAAGGTGAAGAGACTGGATACCATTGCCTCAGAAATGCCAGTGGAATGACTTAGATAAGTTGATGCACGAACATTTCAGAACGGCAGGAGGAGAGATGTGGTATGGTTATATAGAGGGAATGAAAAGTTAGAGACTGGCTATGACGGTTTATGAGAGTGGAATGGGTAAACAAAAAGACAGGCTCAGACCCAAGTGCAAGATTTTCTTGTTTACATTCTCATTGTTACTCACTTAAATGATAGCCATCCCTGAAACCAAGCGAAAGCAGTCTCATATCCATATCCACTTTCTTAGCTGTCGAATACACGCCAAACAAGTCTGAAACATCAACAACCAGGCCCCGTCGACAACTCTGTAGTCTACCCCTAGTGCTTCGCTTTTTGCTTGTTGGAAATCACTTGTAGCAAGACATCCTTCATTTCATTCTTCTATCACATCTCTAACTCTCTTAGAAATTGAGGCAGTGGCCATTCGAAGTCAGTTGCATCCCATCCTTCTACCTCCAGCTTGATCTCTCCCTTCTCGCAGTCCCATTACTTCTGGTCGATCTGTCTTTATGAATTTCCCATCACTGATAGCAAATTTTCTTTGTATCCTACTACTTTCTTCTATACTCATTTCAAAGCCAAAGGTGAGTATTGTGAATTTGTAAGCAACAACATATCTTGGTCTCGTGTTTCTGAACTTGAATTTTCTGACTTCTTTACTCTCCGGCCTTGGCTGTCCTCTTATTCTCTGACAAAAAATATCTGTGCTGTGCATTTACCCCTCTAATTTTACTAACCGGAAAGTTCTTTGACTGTCTTACTTCTAGAACAGAACACATCCTATCAATTTCCCCATTATCTGAAATCTCCATTCTAGGTGATTTCAGTGTTCACCACCACCTTTGTCTCTCCTTTCTTATCACCGATCCACCTGGTGAACAACCCTACATCTTTTCTATCCTTAAGGACCTAGAGCAGCTTGCACAGCACCCTACAAGTATCCCTGACCGCCTTGGAAAGTTACAGTATACTTGGCCTCTTCCTTACAACTAACCCTCCTGCTTATACTGTTAATCCTTCCTCTCTGTTGGGCTCCTTCGATCACAACCTCATCACCTTAGCATGTCCTTCCACTTCAGGAAGGCTTGTGATCCATTCTAAGAAACGGTGACTGTGGTACTTTTGACCTGCTGACTGGGAGGCCTTCAGGCAGTATTTCTTTCGTTCTCCTTGGAATTATTATTTCTTCCATGACTATCAACCATCTGAGAGCGCCTCGCGCAATACAGAAGTTACTCTCTCAGGAATGGAATCATTCATTCCTTTCTCTTATCCTCTAACTAATGCATTAAAAAAAAAAGTTTAATCACACTTGATATAATGCTGCCCACAGCAAGGAGAAAGCCTACAAAAGGTGCCAGGACCAACCCACCCCTGAATATCAACTCTTAACTGTCTCTGCCCATAGCCGTGCTAAGTCTGTTCTTCGCTCAGTAAAGAATAATTTCAACTGTACCAAATATCCTGAAATCTCCAACTAAAATTCTTCCCGCTCCTTCTGGCACCTTACCAAAAACCTTTGTAACAACATTACTCCATGATCCTTGCCTCCTGTTTGCCGCTCTTATGCCTCTGTTGTTTCTCTTACTGAAAAAGTAGAACACTTTGCTCAAACTTTCTCATTCATTTCCACCTAGATTCCATCCATCACTTTCCCCCCTTCTGACTTCCTCATGACTGACATTAAAATTTCTTCAACTGATGTGGGCCTCAACTCTAACGAGGCGTATGGCACTGATGAGATCCCGCCTGTTGTCCTCAAGAACTGTGCTTCTCTGCTTACACCTTACGTAGCTTAACTCTTTCGCCTGTGTCTGTCTACATGTACAGTAGCCCAACTAATTTTTGCGACCAAGTGTGAAGGTACTTTGATAATCTGGCATCCCTTCCTAGTCACCACTCTCGTCCCAGGAATGTATGTTGATGTCGAGAGAGAGAGAGAGAGAGAGAGAGAGAGAGAGAGAGAGAGAGAGAGAGAGAGAGAGAGAGAGAGAGATCGACCTAACAAGCGAACGAAACTGCGAAACTGTGTTGGAAATGGTTCGTGAAGCTATAATTATTAGAAACCGAGGTGAAGAGCCCAGACCCAGTCATGACCACAACACACTTAGACATTCTGCAAGTCACGAAGCGTCAGGCCTCTAAGGTTGCTTTCCGTGGCAGGATAGTCGGGATGAGCGAGAGTGGGATGTCAGCCGACGACACGGCAGAACAAGTCGGATGCGCAGATCAACTGTTTATCAGTGGCTGAATAGGTGGGAGGAAGGTCAACTGACAGACCATCGCAGACGAGGAGCAGGAAGGAAGACTACGCCAGAACAGGACCAACATTCCACACTGAGGAAGCAAACCTACATTATTGCATCCAGATGTTTCTGCAGAAACAATATGCAAGAGACTGAAGGAGATTGGTTATCTTCTCTGATCACCAGCTGTCAAGCCAAAATCAACATGAATATAGATGCATTTGCTGCTCAATTTCGCTCAGCGATTCGTGGACCAGGGTCTGGATTATTGGACAAGAGTTATATTCTCAGACGAGAAAACCTTCAGCCCCACCTGGTACGGAAGACTGCTGCTTGAAGCCAAACAACACAAAGTATTTAACTTGAAGCTAAATGAAACTAGGTATATGCAAGCAAATGAACTATCCTTTTAACTATCAAATGAAGATATTTATTTTTTACACAGAAAAAGGTAGGGAATAGGAAGCAGATCATCAAAGGGAAACTTTCTGCAATTTTCGTCACAACATTCACACATGTTCATGAAACTCCTTATGTCTCAGTATAAATTTATTATATCACCCTCTAGGCTGCTCCTCTCCCGCTTGGTTAATACTTACATCCCCCTGGTTAACAACCATTCAGATTATACATTATTAAACTATATATTATAAAAAAAAAAGCAATTAACCGAGGTATTATTTTACCTCGGTTATTTATTTATTTTTTTTTTCCAGATAAGATCCTGTGCATATCATGTTACCTGCAGTGTGTGGGGGTGGATTGGAAGAGAAGACAACTAAGCATCTGATACACCAAATGGAGGTTTAGGGGAGGTTCTCAGAAGGAAGACCTAAATCATATATTGTGAAGTCCGTGCCAAGACGTCTTCAGAACGTGATAGAGGGCAACAGCGGCTGGAGTAAATATTGAATTTTCCCCACTGACTACCTTATTCCCCATATATTAAGATCTTATCATATAATATACACATATATATACAGTATATATATATATATATATATATATATATATATATATATATATATATATATATATATATATATATAATCTTCATCATCAGCCGTTGAGGTCCACTGCAGGACCGGCCTATCCCTACCGAAGCAGGGACGATACTGCCAATGTATCTCTACCCAGTGGCTTAGGCTGTCTGGTAGGGACTGAATGTAGGGTGAGAAGTGCTTGTGAATGTAATTGTACTGTTGGAGTGGCTTTGGATGTGTGTGTAATCCGTGAACCAAGTGTAATCGGCCCGCCTTAAGCCGACTGGGTGCAAGCATACTAATATGCGACACTGGTTCAACCACAGCACCCCTTGTGTCCGCCAAAGTGGTCAGTGGCTCGTGAACGCTTCCCAAAGTTTTTACAACTCTGGCGGGAGGCGAACCCGGGTCCACTAGAGCGCGAAACGCACATTCTACCACTGTACTACAGAGGCTCCATATATATATATATATATATATATATATATATATATATATATATATATATATATATATATATATATATATATATATATATTGCTGTGTCTTTTTCCTAATTCATTTGAATAAATCATCTTGGTAATGTCTTCTTTCTCGTTTGCACCTTGATTTTGGATAAGCAGGCATTACCCCAATATTTTGTGTTGTTCTGATGAAATCATCCCTGACAAATAAACAAAGATTTGGATTCTTTTTATTTTGTTGTGAAATTACACCATTTCACCAGTAACAAAATAAGAGCACTCGAATGTATTCAGCAAATCAAAAGTTTGCAAGCCTCTAGACTAAACTACAACCGAAAAAATATATTCCTGTCTGAGCTATAATGAATACTCAACGTCTTCCACTTATACAAATTTACCTTTACTCACTATGACATAAGTTTGTGCCCCTGACTTGTCATCTTTGTCCCAATCACGTCCACTCTTATTCGAAATCTGAAAACACTAATACAATTTAATGTTCATTTTAAAACCTGTTAAATGTCGAGGGTTGAATTAACCATGTTAAATACCCAAATACAGTACATAATTCAACAAAGCATAATCTACTATAATGCCATAGGAGAACGTATTTGCTATAATTCAATTGCCGTTTATAATACTGATACAATAAAAATATCATTTATAACTTGATTGGATCTTAAATAAACAGTGGGCCTTTCAGTTGCATATTAATACATTTTTTTCTTCCTGAATATTAACATATAATGCAGTTGTTGCAATGTAAGAATTATCCCATATAAACCATTACTGCAAGAAGAGCCACGAATAAAAAACCAAGTCTATAGAACGTAACATAAATCATGGAATACATTTTACACAACTCCTTCTTCTTAGATTTATTCCGTGTCGAACTTGCGTGTGTGTGTGTGTGTGTGTGTGTGTGTGTGTGTGTGTGTGTGTGTGTGTGTGTTTAACTCACCGGGTCGGTAAGGATCACGTGATGGTCGTGATCGTCAGCTTTTACCCTCTCGGAAAGGAGCTGAGACCTCATACACTCCGATCTAAGGACATGGCCGTGACTTTCACAAACGCATACACCCATCCCCTTGCTCAAAGAGGACAGTTACCACCCGCTTCGTTAGTGAAAATTTTTGCATCCCAAGCAAAGCACAAACCCATGTTTTAACAGAAGCCCGGCAAGAGAGTAACCAATGAATCAGCGGGTGCGAACGTGCATACTTGCGTGTGTGTGTGTGTGTGTGTGTGTGTGTGTGTGTGTGTGTGTGTGTGTGTGTGTGTGTGTGTGTGTGTGTGTGTGATAATTCGGTGAGTTACTGAAGTTCCCTAGCACTTCTTCCTTACCTGTTTATTTTTTGATATGGCTGGATAACTTCCTGTACGGTAGCTCAGCTAAGTTTTGTGTGTGTGTGTGTGTGTGTTTGTGTAAGTTTTGTGTGTGTGTGTGTGTGTGTGTTTGTGTGTGTGTGTGTGTGTGTGTGTGTGTGTGTGTGTGTGTGTGTGTGTGTGTGTCAATCTGTTAGGCATTGATTTGCATAGGGTGTGTTGTAAATCTCTACGTAATAACCTCGAGAGAGAGAGAGAGAGAGAGAGAGAGAGAGAGAGAGACCTATCATACTCTCTCCCAAACGAATGCCTGAATGAACCATGCATTCGATTCCGGTCTGGGCTATTTGTTTTAACTGTCACACCCATAATGTGTGTGTAATTGGTGGGAGAGAGAGAGAGAGAGAGAGAGAGAGAGAGAGAGAGAGAGAGAGAGAGAGAGAGAGAGGGGGAGATTCTATTATGAATTGAACAAATCACGATAATATAATATCAGACGTAGCTCCTGTCCTCAACCCGCCCACAACACTTCAACATACAAGCGTGGGACGAAAATAGTGGCTGGGCAGGGTTGCCAGATTATCAAAATACCGTAAAATTTGGTTGCAAAACTTATTTGGGCTGCTGTACTTTTCCTTCTTGCTAGAAGTTTGCTTTCACTCGGCCAGCCCAAAAGAAGGGTGACCATCTCCAGTCCTTTAACAATCGCTCAGTTGCTTTAACATCCTGTATTTCTAAAGTTTGTGAATCTATTAACAACAACAACAACAAAAATCTTTCCTAACATAACCTTCTGTCCGATCGCCAGTATCCATCTCAGCTTTAACTTCAACAAACAAGGGATGAAGTTATGGCACATCTAATTTCGGACTTGGCTCATATCTCTGACTGAGGTAAAAGTAGTCTTGTTTTAAAAGCATAAAAAAAATCAGTTAATATATATTTCGACCCGTCGAAATCTTCGGCAGGAGTGTTCTCTAATTTTTAACAATATCTAACTCAGTCCCCACTGAACATATCTGGGGTTTCATTCTCTCGGGATTTGTCTGGGAAAGATCATATTACTTCTTTTGTAAAGTCAGTTTCCAAGAGATTAAGTGTGCTAAGCCGAATTTGTGCCTTCTTTATCCTTGCACAGTTGATGTCTTTATACAAGGGTTTTATTCTCTGCTGTGTTGTGCACAGCTCTCAAGTATGGGGAGGCTTCCGAAAGCTTTTCTCAACAAGATGGATTCAAAGGTATTTCGTCTCACTAACTCTCCTCCTCTTATTGGCTTCTTTCAACCTCTGTTGCATCTTTATCTCCTTTCTGTCGCTACTTCAATGGCCATTGCTCCTCTAAAATCTCTGCTTGCTTCCCTCCATCACTAAGGCGGGCACTTAGAACCGGTCTAGGAGCAAACATTCCTTTTCTGTCCAATTCTCTAATGCAAGAGTTAACCGTTACTCCCAGTCCTTCATGTATGCAACACGTCAACTCTGGAACTGTCTTCCTCTGTATGTATTTCCCACTGCCTATGATCTCCAGCCTTTTAAATGCAGTGTGTCCAGGCATCTTGAAATGAACCGATCTTTAATTTAGCTTCTGTTATTTTTTTCCTTCTTGGGAGGAACAGTCTTGCGGGCTTCTGTATTTTGATTCCTTCTTCTTTTCATAAAAAATACTGCATATTGCCATACTGCTTTTTACATACCTTGATGAGCCGTTTCCATCATACTGCATCTGCTTCCTCACCTCTCTGTTACTGTGTTATGTTTCACTCTTAAATCACCTCACCCCATTACAGATTTTTGGCAATTCATATCTAACACTTGGGCCCTTTTCCAGTCGTTGGATTATATATAGTATGTATAGTTGTGAGTAAAAGATGGAAGAAGAGCATAAGAGAGTATGGATCAGTTGGGTCAAGGACTGTATGGGTAAGATTGAAAGTTGGAATACAAATGTGGGAGATTGCGTGTGTGTATGCGCCAACGCAAGATCGTGCAAGCAGAGTGAGAGAAGAGTTCTGGACAAATGTGGAAGTGTGCATGGAAAAGTTTGGAAGATATGAGAGAGTGAATTTGATCAGTGATATGAATGGTAAAGTATGGGAATGTGAAGGTGGATGGAATAGTTGGTGAGTGGGGTGTGCCTGCTGAGATAGATGAGAATGGCAGCGCATTAGTGGACATTTGTGCTGGGAGGGGGTTGGTGATAGCCAATACCCTCTTCAGGCACAAAATGATCCACAGGTATACATGGCGAGTGATGAGAAGGGTGGGTGGTGAGCTGAAGGAAAGGAAGGCAATGATTGATTATGTGTGTGTGGATGAAAGGATGCTAAAATGTGTAATGGATGCAAGAGCTTATAGAGGTTGGGGGAGTGGACTTTCTGACCACTACTTGGTGGTGGCCAGAATCAAGGTCCAATTAGGATGGAGAAATAGAAGAAGGGAAGGACGGGAAGGAGGAGTATTTGTAAGGAGAGTGGAAAGGTTACAAGAGGATGAGAAAAAGGTAGAGTATAAGAGAGAAGTGGAGGAACGATTGGGCAAATATGAATTGGAGCAGATGGGGGACGTGGAAGGTGTGTGCAGGATATTTAGAAATATGTGCAGCTTGTGATGTGGTGTGTGGGATGAAGAGAAGACGGAGGGGGGTGCAAGGAACAGCGTGGTGGAATGAAGAGGTAAGACAGGCTGTGGCACAAAAGAAGAAAGCATACAATGAATGGATGAGAAATAGGGGCGTGGAAGAAGTTGAGAGGTGGAAGAGAGAGTTATATGTAGAAAGAAAGAGAGAGGTGAAAAGATTATTAAGAGAGAGTAAGAAGAGAGTGGATGAGGAATTTGGAAGGAACTTGAGTGTAAAGTGGAGGGACTGTAAGAAAATGTTCTGGAAAGAGGTGAAGAGAGTAAGACAGGGTGGAAGTTAAGTTAGCAGGGGATTGAAAGATAAAAATGGTAGATTGCTGGTGGAGAGGGGAGAGAAAGTGAGCAGATGGAGAGAACACTTTAAGGAATAGTTGAACATAGAGGATGGAAGTAATGCGAGTATAAGTGGCTGGGGAATGGCTGGGAGGAGGAGGGAGGTGAGAAGACAGGAAGAAATCAGTAGGATAGAAGTTGTGGAAGCAATGAAGAAAGTTAAATTGGGGAAAGCCCCAGGAATTGATGGATTGTGTGGTGAGATGCTGAAGTATGGGACAGAGATAGTAGTAGAATGGATGTGGAAAATGTGCAGATTGGCCTGGGAGGAAGGCAGAGTCCCGGAGGATTGGAAGTCAGGTATAATTATTCCCTTGTGCAAGGGAAAAGGTGAAAAAGAAGTGTGTGGTAATCATAGTGGTATCTGTCTTATTAGTATAATAGGAAAAGTGTATGGTAGGATACTTTTTGACAGAGAGAAAGAACAGAGGAATTAGTTGGAGAAGAACAGGGAGGCTTTAGGAATGGAAGAGGTTGTGTAGATCAGATATTCATTCTTAGATCTTTAGTAGAAAAGTTTCTAGAGAAGGGAAAGAAGTTGTATGCGGCTTTCATGGATTTGGAGAAAGCATATGACAGGGTGGATAGACAAGGATTGTGGAAAGTATTAAGAATATATGGAGTAGATGGGAAGTTGTTGAATGCTGTGAAGAGTATGTATGATGGTGCTAAGACTGCAGTGCATATGGATGGTGAACTGAGTGAATTTTTCTCTTTGAAGGTTGGGTTGAAACAGGGATGCATCATGTCTCTATGGTTGTTAAATCAGTACATGGATGGAGTAATAAAAGAGGTACAAGGTAGGGTAGTGGATGTTGGAGTGGCCCTAGTGAGAGAGGGTAGTGTTTGGAAACTCCCTGTACTGTTGTTTGCAGATGATACTGTGTTGTTGAGTGAAGACGAAGGAAAGCTGCAAGGCTTGGTGGATGAGTTTGTGAGAGTGTGTAAGAAACGGAATCTAAAGGTGAATGTAGGGAAGAGTAAAGTGATGGTCTTTGAGAGAGGTGAAGTCAGTGAATGTACAGCGAGGTTGGATGGTGAGGAATTGGAAAATGTGAGTATGTTTAAGTACTTGGGGAGTGTGATGAGTAAGGGTGGAGGTTTGGAGGGTGGAGGTTTGGAGGGTGAAGTGCTTGAAAGGGAACAGCAGGGAAGAAAGGTTGCTAGTTCCTTGAAAGCAGTGATAACAAGCAGGGAAGTGAGCATGGAAGTGAAAAAATTACTATATGTCAGTATTTTGATACCAACTATAACGTATGGAAGTGAAACTTGGACGTTGCTGGAAGGACACAAGTCAAGAGTGAAAGCAGTGGAAATGAGTTATTTAAGAGGAGCCTGTGGAGTCACATGGAGAGACAGGCTGACAAATGAGGATATAAAGGAGCGTTGTGGTGTGGATGTGGATGTGAGAGGAAGTGTTAGGAGGAATACACTGAGGTGGTTTGGCCATGTGGAGAGGATGGAGGGTGAAAGACTGACAAAGAAAGTGTATGTGAGTGAGGTGGAGGGGGGAAGAGGGAGGGGGAGGCCAAGGATGAGATGGAGGATGGGGTAGAGAGGTATATGAGGGAGGGGGGTGTGAGTTGGGAGTGGGGCAGTGAAATGGCAGGGGACAGGGCGACGTGGTGGGGCAGTGAAATGGCAGGGGACAGGGCGACGTGGAGGCGATTTGTTTGTGGCCACCCCGAACGGGATTGAGGCGTCTGGCAATAGATAGATAGATAGATAGGATTATAAGGCCTATGTTTTGCCTCCGTACAGCACACCTGAAATCACTCTGTCTTCATACAAAACCAGCTTTACCTGAGCAGACACTTCTCCTTTTCTCCATAGAAACTCATCAATGCCTGTAAAAGTGTGCCTCTTTTTCTATCCTGGATTTTTTTGTCTTATTCCATTTCCTGTCATGGCCACTCCTCCTAATCTTTCCCATTTAATATCACCTTTGTATCTTTGTGCTTTGCCTTAGGTCTTTCTCGCCACTTGCCCCTGCATGTAGTCAGTCCCACTTTCCTTCCTTCACATACCCTTTCAAACTCAGACACCAAAACCTGAATTTTAACCATTCACAATGTGTCCAAAGCTGGAGTATACAAACACATAAAAATTCGTTTACGTTCCAGATTATCCTGAAAAACTTTACTACTCCCCAGCACCCTTACAGTTGTACAGTTGTACGATGGAACACATCCTATCCATTTCTCCTTTCTCTGAAATCTCCATTCTAGGAGATTTCAATGTTCACCACCACCTTTGGCTCTCCTATCACTGATCCACCTAGTGAACAAGCCTACACCTTTTCTATCCTTAATGACCTAGAGCAGCTTGTACAGCACCTACCCGTATCTCTGACGCCTTGGAGAGAGCTCCAACATGCTTGACCTCTTCCTTAAAACTAATCCTTCTGCTTACACTGTTATTCTTTTCTCTCTGTTGGGTTCCTCCGATCACCTTATCACCTTAACCTGTCCTATCGCTCTGGTACGGCCTGTGGACACTCCAAAGAAACGTCGCCTGTGCCACTTTGGAGCTGCGGATTGGGAGGCACTCAGGCAGTACTTCTTTGATTTTCCCTGGAATGACTTGCTTCCATGGCCGGGAGCCATCTGAGTGTGCCTTTTGCATTACGGAGGTTATTCTCTCGGGCATGGAGGCATACATTCCTTTCTCATATCCTTTGACTAATGCATGAAAACCTTGGTTTAATCACGCTTGTTCTAATGCTGTCCGCAACAAGGAGAGGGCCTATAAAAGGTACCGGAGCCAACCACCCCTGAATGACATCCTTTATACGTATCTGCCCGGAATCGTGCTAAGTCTGTTCTTTGCTCTGCTAAAAATAATTTCATCCATTCTAAATGCTCTCAACTCTCCAACTCGAATTCTTCCCGCTCCTTCTGGCACCTTGCCAAAAACCTTTCTAACAACTTTACCTCATCATCCTTCCCTCCTCTTTTCTCCTCTGATGGCTCTGTAGCTATTTCTTCCACTGATAAAGCAGATCTCTTTGCTCAGACTTTCTCCTCCAATTCCACCTTAGATGATTCCAGTGCTGTTCCTTCATCACTTTCCCCCTCTGACATCCTATGGCTGACATTAAAATTTCTTCAGCTGATGTACTTCCTGCCATCACAGGCCTCAATACTAACAAGGCATATGGGCCTGACGGAGTCCCTCCTGTTGTTCTCAAGAACTGTTCTTCTGTGCTTACACCCTGCCTAGGTAAACTCTTTTGCCTTTGTCTGTCAACTTGTACCTTTCCTTCTTGCTGGAAGTTTGCTCTCATCCAGCCAGTCCCAAAGAAGGGTGACCATTCCCAACCCTCTAACTATCGTCCAATTGCTTTAACATCCTGTATCTCAAAAGCTTTCGAGTCAGTTCTTAATAAAAAAAAAATTAAAGCATCTTTTCTATCACAACCTTCTTTCAGATCGTCAGTATGGGTTCCGTCAGGGATGCTCCACTTGCGATCTTCTCACCTACCTTTCAGACACCTGGTAATCCTCCTTTCGGGACTTGGGCGTAAGCTTTGCCATTGCATTTCACATCTCAAAGGCTTTCGATCGAGTCTGGCATAAGTCTTTAATTTCCAAACCACCCTCTTACGGTTTCTGTCCTTCTATCTGTGCCTTCACCTCTAGCTTTCTTTCTGGTCATTCTGTAGCCGCTGTTGTAGAAGACCATCGTTCTTCTCCTAGATCTATCAAAAGTGGTGTTCCTCAGGGCCTGTCCTATCACCAACCCTCTTCCTTTTATTTATCAATGACCTTCAAAGCTGTACATCTAACCCTATCCACTCATACGCTTATGACTCCATCCTTCATCTTTCCATTCGGTTCCCACAACGCCCATCTCAGCAGTTACTTCAACAAACAAGGGATGAGGCTATGGCACACCTAATGTCTGACTTGGCTCGTATCTCTGACTGGGGTAAGAATAATCTGGTTATTTTTAATGCATCAAAGACTCATTTCTTACACCTATCAACCCGACAAATCCTTCCACAGGTATACCCACTAATGTTTAATAATATTCTGCTTAATCATGCATCAGCTTTGAACATGCTTGGGGTTTCATTTACTCGAGACTTATCTTTGAAAGATCATATTACATCTCATGTAAAATCAGCTTCCAATAGATTAGGTGTGCTAAGCCGACTCTGTTCCTTCTTTACCCCTGTACAATTGTTAGCTCTATATACTGGTTTTATCCGCCCCTGTGTGGAGTGCAACTCTCATGTGAGGGGAGGTTCCCCACATACAGCTGTTCTCAATAGGGTGGAGTCAAAGGCTTTTCATCTCATTAAACCTCCTCCTCTTACTGACTCCCTTCAACCTCTGTCTTTTCGCTGCACTGTTGCATCTTTATCTCTTTTCTATCGCTACTTCAGTGGTCACTGCTCCTCTGAACTGTCTGCCTGCATCCCTCCACTTGTACAACGGGCACATAGCACCTGTCTAACAGCAAATTCTCACCCAATTTCTGTCCAACTCTCTAATGCAAGAGTTACCCGTTACTCCCAGACCTTCATCTATGCAACAGGTCAACTCTTACTGTCTCCCTCTGTTTGTATATCCTGCTTCCTATGATCTCTAGTCTATCAAACGCAGTGTGTCCAGGCATCTCAAAAAGATCGGATCTTGAATTTGGCTCTCTCTTGTATTTTGTTTTTCTCTTGGAAGGAACAGTTATTGCAGGCTTGTGGCCTTTGGTTCCTTCTTTCTTGCATTAAAAAAAAAAATCTCCAGCAAAAGTTGAGTGACCGGGTTGACGAGCAGGTTGGTATATATGGCACCCCCACACCCCAAGTTTCACCCCCTCCCGCCCCCTCCCTCGTTCCCATTCATTCGTCTACGCTCCACCCTCCCCACATCCAAGGGCAAGAGAGTAAGGCCTACTCTCATTGTCTCAGCCAATCTTCTATCATCCATTTGTTATGGGAAATAATGGTTTTGTTATGACAGCGAATGGAAACACATTACACAGTGTTTTACTCCATAGTATAGTTATTTATACACCATGATCTGAGTGCAGGGTGGTATATAATAGTAATATTTTTGTATGATAGTGAGTTCTGTAAGCATACAATTTATCATTTTGACGGTTGTATCCAGTCAGTCGGAAGCTATAAGCAGATGTTTGTAATGATCGGTGGTGTGCTCCTTCCCTTACTTGACATAATCACTGTTACTTTACAAACTCTATTATAGGTCATTACTGTTAGTTACTACTAATACCCCACGTGTGATAAAAGCAAAGTGTTGCTGACAAGTAAAACTCATGATGAGTAATATCTTTGTCACTGATGTCTTAATACATGATATCGGATAACGTTGGGCAACAGGGGCTGGATGACAGCTTGTCTGATGGTTAAACCGCCTAAGCTGGTTAAGTCGAGGCCATGACGTGGTTGCTGGCATTACCAAAGGTGAGTCAATATTTAGAAGCCATTCATTTCTGCTGACAGTATTATAAGTATCAAGGTCAATTCCATACAGAGGACAGCCAACAGTAGAGTAAGCCACTTGGTGTGCTGACCCCGCACACACCATACAAACAGGGCCGGATTACCAGGTATAGGCAAATTGGGCAGCTGCTTACCAGGCCACGGCCTGTCACAGGCCAACCAGACTTCCAGAGTGGAATAAATATATGCTTTGGGCCTCCAAATAAGGGCCATCATCCATCGGGCCATCAAAAAAGGCCATTATAGGCCATGCCAACAGTTCACTGAAAATAACAGGAAAAAGAGATCTATATGTTGCAGGCCAACAGTCTGCGTTGCCTACCAGACCACAGCATGGTTAATTTGGTGCTGCATACAACCAGCCCCCTCCACCCCTTGCCTCAGCCACTTATCGCCACTCACTCCAGCAAGAGGCCCGCCACCACCTGATAACAATATCAGGAGTATAACCTTGCCTTATATAGTTATAACTGCAATTAGGGTGTAATTTTCGATTCACACGATTATAACAAGACGTATTTTGAAAATGGTAACCAATAACTAAATTGGCCAAATGGATGATCTGGATAGTAACCAAACAAACTTGTCTCGAATGCAGCTTACGCTAATCAACATTATCGTGCCATACAACAGATAATTCAGTTTATTCGTTTTCAGCGACAATGTTTTCAACGAGTTACAGTTCACACTGGTCAGTGTTACTTATAGCAACGTAATAGACGTAGCGGTCAGGTTAACCTTATGATTATTTGCTCTTCAACTTGTGTCGCATGTCTATTACTACTTTCCTCTATCTCTGTGTGGCCATGGTTTTTCCCATTAACTATCGTCAACTGAAACGTCAATTGCCTCAGAGAGGGAAAGATGTTAAAATGGACAAACGATTTTGGTTACGCAAATATTTAATAAGGAAGACTAACTGACTACCGGTATATTTAAGAACACATGTTAAAACGATATGAAACAATGAGGTCAGACAATAGATTTATATGATAATGGAATATTGTGGGTAACTGAGGGAGTGATAAGGTAACCCTGTCAACACCGAGTAGGGCCACCCACCACCTTTCCAATCGCCCTGTTCCAGTTGCCCTACAATAACATGTGGTATAGTGACAATGGAGAATGTTTTACCAGAGATCTGGTGTTTTAGGCTTATTTACCCTACGGAGTTATAGGCTACAATCAAAGTAATGTATTACAATCCACTGTTGCACTGCATATCTGATTGAATAACATTTAGAAAATAAGGTCTTACTGTGTACTGGTCATTAAATGCTTATTTGCCATATCGTTAGACTATAAATATTACTATTATATGGCGCAGTGGACAATATTGTAATGCACACTTCATGGTGATAATAACGACGTGTTTATGAGCATTGGTGGAAAACACACACACACACACACACACACACACACACACACACACACACACACACACACACACACACACACACACACACACACACACACACACTATCCACCCCGGGCAGAGCCGTCGACCCCGGGCCCATCTCCCTCTCCCCATGACCCCACCACAACGTGTGACGGCCAGCTACCCGCTCCCCACACACCACCGACCACTACAAACATCTACTTATAGCTTCCGGCTGTTTAATGTTACACACTGACTGGATACAACTGTCAAAATGATAAATTGTAAGATTACAGACCTCACTATCATACGAATATATTAGTATATCACCCTACGTTCAGATCGTGGTGTATAAATAACTATACTGTGGAGTAAATCATTGTGTAATGTGTTTTTATTCGTTATCATAACAAAACCATTATTTCCCAAGACAAATGGATGACGGAAGAGTGGTTGAGACAATGCGACAAGGGCTTACTCTATTGCCCTTGGATGTGGGGAGGGTGGAGGGTTGACAAATGAATGGGAACGAGGGAGAGACTGGTTGAAACTGGGGGTGCGGCGGTGCCACATATACCAACCTGCTCGTTGAGCCGGTCGCTCGATTTTTGCCGGAGACCGTACATCTACCACATAGCAAAGAGTTTTCTTCCCGAATTATCCCTATAACTTGCTCCACTCAGCAGCAACATAACGTCTATTATCCTCACCAACCCACCCATGAACAGGCTGAGTAGGATATAGTAGTATAAGGTATTAGGAATGGTAGCTTGTCATGAGAGGGTTAACTATTCTATTACAAAGACGGCATTTTGTTGTATGTTTTTGTTGTTACCAGATGAATAAATTCAGTTACGAAAGCCCCCATCCATCCATCCATCCATTGCCAGACGCCACATATCCCAAATGGGGTGGCCAAGGGCTTAGAGTTAATTGTTTTACAGGGAGGGGCACTAATCCTCCACCAACCCCACTTGACACGTAGGGATGCCAACAGCATCTGGTGTTCCCAGGCGGTCACCCATCCAAGTACTAACCAGACCCGCAATTAATAAATCAGTGAAGCCTATGTTTAGCCCCTCAGGTAAGAAAGGTCTCTCCACAGGTGAATAAAATCATGTCGAGATGGCAAAGATATATGGTATTCAAGGAATATGTCTTTCGATGAAGGCATTAAGGGCACAAATACCAGCATGCGCTTTTGTTGGCGTCTCCCGCAAAAGGATCTTACGTCAAACAAAGAGATCGTTAACAGTCAGCATCTCGTAGGACTATGCAGCAGTTACGTTTGTTAATTCCTTACAGTCTGGGAGATGTGAAATATGTGCTAACTGACAATTAATAAATTTCTCTTCTTAATTATGAAGCATCATATATCATTCGTGGAGACAACTGTTCGTCCAGCTTGACTTAGTGGAGTTTTTCGTCCTTTTGCAGTTCACTTCCACTAACTCATTGACAAAGTATGGCAATAATATGGTTACATCTTTTGCACAGCATTTCATCGTGACCAGCATCAGCCATACTGTCAGTTTCCTGTTATAGCTCAGCAATCAAAATGGAGAAATGGCAGGTTGAAGCCGTGATTGTATTCTTATCCCTGCCCGGCTCACCCACCCCTGCCCTCGCTGGAATCGCAGAATCGTGTAACTGTCTCAGTTTGGCAGTTTCCGGCATTGCAATTTCTTCCTCAGACAAAAATATTCCTTTAATTCTATCCCCTTCTTCCTAGCCCCACAACTTACTACGATTCGATTCTAGTTCTGTTGCTAATGGAACATCCTTGCAAACGCGTTTTCACTTAGTGGATGGCGTTTAAACGTTTAAAAGACAATACAACTTTGGTATTCTTTTCCAGGTAGGGCAACTCAGTTCTGTTTAGCACAGCATGTCCTAGGAGCCTGACACCATTCATACTGTCATTATTTATGCTGTTAACATCAGTCCTATAATGGTCGAATGAGCTGTAGTATTCTACTCCAACTAACGTCAGATGATTTTGTTCAGCTGAGTGAGGCACAGAAGCCGAAGAATGTTAAGCTGGCAATGGTTGCAGCCAGCCAGCCAACCAGCGTTCCATGACCCACATTCACTTCATTTTTTTTTTTTTTTACTGCCGGCAATTTTCCGCTTGAGAATCTGGCAACAAAGTTCGTTAATGTCGGACTCGCCTCTTTAACTTCCAGCAACTTTGTTTTACTTTCCCCCTCTCGAGTCTCATGCTGTGTCGTTGTTTTGTCATTCTAAGTTTAATCTTTTGAATCCGAATGGCTTCATTCTTAGCTCATTCGTGCAGCTGCTAGAGCATTATATTAATTTTTAGCATGACATGCATAACA
This sequence comes from Coenobita brevimanus, assembly GCF_032717465.1. NCBI lineage: Eukaryota > Metazoa > Arthropoda > Malacostraca > Decapoda > Coenobitidae > Coenobita > Coenobita brevimanus. The sequence continues at coordinate 7,821,791 of NC_136969.1, forward strand.
GAAGTGGCTTACTAAGGCTGTATCTAACCCCTCCATTTTGAAAGTCTACCCTAAGCAGAATAAAATCGTATGCCGATATGGAGAAGAAACTAAAAAGGTCCCCACCCGGATTCTAGGGGCTAACCACGCCAGTCCTCGTGTGTGTGTGTGTGTGTGTGTGTGTGTGTGTGTGTGTGTGTGTGTGTGTGTGTGTTTTAATTCTTCTCACTGTCACTCAATTTCATTCAACTTCACAAACACTTGTCGTTTTCAAGAGGCTAAAAATGGGCAGGCTATATCTAATTTCGCTAGCTAGAAAATCATCCTATGGCTACATAACGACAATTACACATATCGAGAATTAACCACATAGGATATCATCTGACGGAAGAGGAATATTCAGGACTTTGCACTTTAGCATTACACAGTTTCAGTCTCCTCTGGTCTAGCTGCTAACGTCATGTCTCTGTGCTGTCAGGCTGGGTTATTTGCGAGTAATAGCCAAACCCCATAGTGGAGGACAACTAGAGCTTGCTTGGCATTCCAACGGGTAAAAATAGGTCGAAGCGGGAATTAGGTCCATGAGAGAATGTAGCTCTATGTGGGGGATAAGTGTTTCCACATGGAGAGAAAATAGGTTTATGAGGAAATAAGGCTAAGACAAAAATAAGCCCATGCGAGGATATGCCAACTGAGGAGTTAAGACATGAAGAATCATGAGTTTATGAGGGGAAAATATGTTCATAATGATAACTAGCAAACACACACACACACACACACACACACACACACACACACACACACTGAGTTTTTTGGAAATATATAATTGTAACCTTTGCATCGGTGACCATATGGCGCTCACCATTATCCAGTGTACAGTCAGTATTAAAGTCCTGCTGTCCATCCTGCATAGTTCTCCAAGAACTCTGGAAGTTATTCTTGGTAATACAGGGAAAACGACACTGATAACAATTATCTGCGACAACAAGAAAATATATCAGTGTCGGTTGCTTCACGTTACCCACATTTATATTCGAAATACATGATGATGATGACAGTACTTTTGATGCCGACTGTACACCTGCCATCTCAGACCGAATTTTCCAAGTTGTTTTCAGTATCGACGTTTATTTTTCTTTTCCATGAGGGTCGAAGTAAGGAACGGTTAGGCTGATAAGATTAGTCAAGTTAGTCTGTCAGAAAGGAGATAGGTTCAGTCACGCTTGGCTGTTAGCTTAGACTGGGGTTAGATGTTGGGGTTAGAGACCATAAAGGAACTTGGGTGTTGAAGGTGAAGATTAGGTGAAAGGAAAACATCAGAGTAAGGGTGGTAGGAGGCTAGATGAGGATGATATATTAATACAAAAAGCACTCTGAGAACTCATTCCCCCGCCAATGCCATTGCCATTAAAAAGAATCAGCATTCGGATCCGGATCCGCCCCAAAATTTAATTGATTCTTTCTTGGTCCATGGCCCACCTTTCCACAAAACTTCATTGAAATTCATAGAGAATTCTTGGAGATATTGTGCGGGATACTCCGGATCCGGATCCGGATCCGCCCCAAATTTTAACCATTTTTCCTTGGCCTATGGCCCACCGTTTCACAAAATTTCATCAAAATCCGTTCTTGACTTTTTGAGTAATCCTGCTAACAGGCAGGCAGATAAACAAACAAACAAACGCCGGCAAAAACATCACATCTGGTGGAGGTAAATATGGAAAGAGTAGGTCATCCTAGCTCACAGGCAGTGGCAGATAATAATGAAGGAGTTGTTACTTGCTGGAGGATGGATAAGCTAGTGGAACATGGACCCACTAGCAGCAGGGAAATTCATCAATTCGGAAGCTGAATCTACATAATGCACTAAGAGTAGATGGCATTAACGGAGATTTGTCGGAATATGGTGGTGCTGAAGCTGTTAGCATAATGTACAGTAAGTGGAGACTGACATGGGAAACAGGGAAAGTATCCAAAGACTGGAGGAAAGAGATTATAGTTCCGCTGTTTAGAGGAAAGGGGGGAGGGATAAGGAAGAGTGTAAGAATCACAGAAGGATTAGTTTACTGAACAGACCAGGAAGGGTGTATAGCAGGGTACTTACTGTATAGTGGGGGTGCGTTAAACACCGGGTGATAATATAGGTGAGGAACAGGGTGGGTTTAGAAAGAGTTGCGGATCAGAAGACCAGATATTTACTGTACAATGAGGTCTATAGTGAAGAAGTACATTACGAAAAACACGTAGTTGTCTGTTGTATTAATGGACTTTGTGAAGGCTTATGATAAGATGGTTTGGGAAGTATTAAGGGCTGAGGGTAACAAGAGGTATGGGTTAAGGTGGGAAGAAGCTCAGTGATCCTCTCAGGTGTAAGAGAGGAATGTGTTACGTCTTTTTTTTTTTTATATGAAGAGGGGCAGAAGAAGGGGTGTGGAGAAGAAGGAGAAAGAGGGGAGGGGAAGGAAATAAATAGGAGAGAGAAAGTTGGTGGCCCGATCACCATGGTGAGTGTATTTTAGAGTTAGTGTTTGTTCCATATATTTCTGGGTTGGGTGTGCAATTATGTCGTTGATATAGTATTGTGTTTTGTCTTTTTATTGATGTAGCATTGTGCAATGTCTTTCTAGCTGGCTAGCTATTATTTTTTTTTTTTTAAGTGTAAAGAAGGTCAGCGGGTTCTCGAATTTTTTCTAGACTACTTGGGAAGTTTTTATGGTATCTTGTGATGTTTTCTGAGTTCTCTATAAGTGACCTGTATGTTTCGTTTTGTTGTCGGTGTAGTGTGTCCCATATTTTAACTGCTTGTTTGTGTAGTCGTATGTTTAGTGATTCTGTGTTAGTGAGCTTGTGTATCTATCTTGGTATGTATGTGTAAGGGAATCTCTTTTCTGTAGCCCATCATAGAGCTTTGTTTTGTGACCTCTGTAGTTATCTTATTTGTGTGTTGCTGAGTGTGTGAGTGGGAATGGGTGGGTAGTTGAGCGTGGGAAGTACCATGACTTTGACTAAGCGTATTTTCATGAGAATGGGCAAGCGTCTGAATCTGTATAGTTTTCATAAATCTTACTCTCCTTGGTTTTTTCTTTCCTGGACGTGTTTCCAGTAGCCATGGGGGGTGATTATGAGTCCGAGGGACTTTCCTTGTGGCTGGAATTAAATTTCATTGTCGTTAATACTGAGTGGTGGATTTCTGCGGCTTCCTAATGCCGGGGGGATGGATTTAGTAATCATGGTTTTTATTTTCCAATTTTCGTCATAGTTATTTATGTGTTTTATTTCTCTTTCGGTTCTTAGTTTAATCATGTGTTTTGATATGCCTGGGTATCCTACGATCTTAGTAATGTCATCAGCTTAAGTGATATTTAGTCCTTGTTAGAAGGAGATCACTTGTGTATGTAATGAAGTGATTAGGGGACAATACGCTTCCCTGTGGGACGCCATAGTTCAGGGAAAAGGGTGCACCTAGGTGCTGGTTGACACTTATCCTGGCCTCTCTGTCATCAAGGAAGTCGCAGAAGAGCTTCTCTATGATGGTTGGGAGTCCCAGTTGTAGTATTATGAATTTCCGGCCTGTGTGCCATACCTTGTCAAACGCTATTGTGATGCCTCTCAGGATGAGGTGGCACTGCCCTCTGTTTGCTTTTTTTTGTGCAATCTGTTCAGTTTTGAGGACTAATGTTTGTGTTGTGCCTCTTACCCGACGAAATCCGTATTGGAAGTTATTATATTGTTGTGTGTGTTCCAGGTGGGTCCGAAGTCTATATTTTAACTGGTACCTCAAGAAGTGAGATTGGTCTGTAATATGTAGGGAATGTGGGAGATTTGTCTGGTTTTGGAATGAGTTATAGGGTGGCTTTCTTCCATGTGTCTGGGAAGTAACATGCAGAGAGGGATGCACTGTATATGTTTGATAGGTCCTGGATCGCTCAATCAGGCAAATTTTTGAATGTAGTCTTATATAAACCACTGCTGCCTGGGCAAGTGCTTCTCATATATGTGATAATTTTTTTTTGTCTTCAGGCAAGATTGGTGGTGTGAGGACTGGATCTGAATTGAGTCTAGATGGGTCGGCGTTGTTGTGTGGTGTGATTCTGTGTAGGTTGTGTCCGATGTAATGAGTTGCCAAGTGAGTTGTTTCGTTGTCAATGTGGTCTTCTTCTTCTTGGAAAATTCCTCTCCATATTTCTCTGTGGAGCGTTTCTTGTGCTTCTGGGGTGTAGTGTCCTGTGTTTTGATCTATGAGGTAATGTGTATTTGGAGTGTGGTTGCCAGAGAGTTGTTTGAGTTTTCTCCAGAAGTCGGGGGGATATTTATATAGTATGGAAAGTTGGGTGATTGCTTTGTGCCAATGCTGGTTAGAGTCTGCAAGGAGTGTTTCATGTATGATGTCTCTGAGTTCCCTGTATCTGTTGTAGTGATGACGTGTCCAGCCATGTCTGACTGAATGGTTTCTGAGTGCGTTGAAATGAGATATGAAGTTTTGTGTGTCTTGGCTGTGTGGTGCGTGTGGTAGTGTTCTGTAGTGTGTAGTGGGGATGTGTCTTTTAATGGCTCTGTCGATTGCATCATACCATTGTTAAATTTTGCTGTCTATTTCTTCCAAGGTTGCTTGATCTATAGTAGAGTTTTCCTGCATATTTCGGGATATATCCTCTTTGAATGCATCCCAATTCGCTTTGTTGAAGCATGGACTGGAGGGAATAGGGGTCTGAATGGGGGTTGCAGAAATTGTGAATAGTATGGGTACATGATCGCTGTTGGTTTGAGGTTCTTGTGTAATTAGTGTTGTGGTATGTCCTGTAGTTGGTTAAAATTATGTCTGGTGTACTGGCAGTGTTGTGTGCATAATAAGTGGGGAAACGGGGGCCCAATGTGGTTCAGTACTTTATGTCTGATCATGTGCTGTAGTTGTCTGCCTTTGGTGTAGGTATCTCTGTAGCCAAGTGTGGGGTGATGTACATTTAGGTCGGCGACCATGTACACCGGGATGTGTCTGCAGAAGAGTTGTAGAAAGTCTGGGGTAGGGAGGTATGCTCTGGTTGGAGGTTGGTAAAGTGTAGAAATTACTATTGGGCCTGTGGTTGTTTCTGTCTCTATTGCTAATAAGTCTGATAGGAATGAGACGAATATTGTGTGTGGAATGGAGTTTTAATGGCTATGGCTGTGCTGTCTTGGATTCTGCCAGAGAGTTTTTTTGTCTGTGTCTTGTACCCGGGATTTTTGAGTGGTTGCTCATCAGGTGTGCCGTGACTGTTGATTAAAATTATGTCTGCGTTTAGGTTTCTGTATATGTTGGAAAGTCCTGAGTGTCTCCCCTTCCAATTCAGGACGTTGTGTTGTACGACTTTTATCGTTTGTGCCGTCTTGTTTTAAGGGATCAGGTATTTCCTTTTGATGTTCCTGGTGCGGTGGGGGAGTGGGAGGTGGTTTTCAGTTTTGCACTTGTCTTAGTTGCTTCGCAGTGAGCAGTGTTCATGTCTTGAGCCTCGGGTGGGAGTGGGGTCTTGTAAGACTTTTGTGCTACGGCGAACTGTGTTGTTGTTTCTTCCACTTCATCGGCTTCTTCTTGTTCAGAGTCCGATGTGTGGTTAAGGACTGAATCGGTGTCTACTTTTTTCTTCTTTTTTTTCTTTTCCTTCTTCTTCATCTTCATTTTCATTTCCATTTGCTTCTACGATGATTTGATTTGAAGGGATCAGGTATTGGAGAATTTGTTGAGATGGGGGGTTGTTGGGTAGTATAACTGTTGGTAACTTGTTGAGGTTAAGGAGGTCTATCAGGGTGTGCTGGAATGAACCGGGGTTAAGCATATTCACTGAGTGAGCGTGGAAGACGCACGTGACCATTTTGGCAATATGGTTGTACCCAAGGATTGTTGATTCAATGGAGAGAGTCGCAGTGGTGGTGGGGAGTGTAGACGCTTGAGAGTAGGTTTTTTTTTTTTTCTTCTTGTTCTTTTTCCTTTACTTTTTCCTTCCTCTTTGGGCGTTTGAAGGCTAGTGTGTCATAAAAGACTTTGTAGTTACTTGTAGTGGAGCTATATATATATTAGACTTGTGGACGAGCGGTTGTTATACTTGAGTAGCTTTGTAGGTAGATAATCTTGGTTCCCATTTGTCATGTAGTGACAGGAGAGGTAAAGAATAGTATGGGACTATTTTTATTTGTCTTGGAAATATTAACAAGTCTCTCACACAGAGCGAAGTATGAAGTAGAGTCCCGCTAGCTATCTCTCTGTCTCGCTCTCTCTGTCTCTCTCTCTCAAGTTGCTAAGCCCTTCTCCCTGCGACCTGTCTGTTCTATGGCTAGCTTCCTTCTGACTTCTCTTTCCTAAATTCTGGTGAAACAGGAGACGTATCACGTGTGTTCCCTGTGATTGGAAAGTTCTAGAAGCCTGTGTGTGAGTATGTGTGTATGTGTGTGTATGGTCACTAGGCGCTGTCGTGTGCCTATAAAGCATTCCTTGAGTTAAGAGTGTGTAAGCATGTTTAGCATTGCTCGATTCTTGCAGACACAGTACCTTCTCATCATCCGACTTCCTGCTTCTATCTGTCTCTCTATCTATCTATTTATCTATCTATCTATTATGATTTGTAATTATAATATGGAGTCCTAACAAGTGTTCTGTGGGCGTCCCACAGTTTTCACATTTGTTTTTTTCAGAGGTACAGGATGTCCATGTGTGGTCTTGGCCCGAGCACTCAGAGCACACTTTGAATCCTCTGGACTTTGGGCATTGTTTTGTGGCATGTTCTTCGATAGTGTATCATTTCAAACAGTAGCTGATTTTGGTGAAGCGCTCCTTTGAGATTTGGTACGTGGCAATAGAGATATGGAACATCTTCAGGCCGTGTGTTATTTTCTTCTCAGCCATGACGACTGTTTCGAATTCTACTTTGGGCATGTTATTCATGCTGGTGGTGTTGGGGAATTTGTGTACAGAGAGCACTTTTGCCCAGTCTTGACTGGATTCAGTCTCGTCAGCGATGTTGTTAGTGGTGTTTTCAAAGGCTAGTTGTTCGACCTTGTAGCAATTAATAGTGCGCCTGACCTTGATTTCTTGGGGGAGTAAAGGAGTGAAGCCATTTTCATCCAGTTTCCTTTTAAGCTCTGGTTCCAGGATCTTGTCTACCTCTTGGTCTATGGTGGTGGTGATTATGATACCATCACTGGCCTCGTAGAGCGAGTTAGCGAATACGTTAGCGGGGGATAGAAGTTCCAGGAGTTTAAGCTTGGTTCTCCTTTCTTTTGGGTTGTCCTTAGATTTTATTTTAATCCTCGCCATTTTTCATTATTAAAGAAAGAAGAAAAGTGGCCTCCTGTCTAGGCGGACGGAGTTAGCGATACCCCGTCCTCGAAAAGACGTCGTAGGTATCCTACGCCGCTCCCTAACCCTGCCGCTTGTTGCCCTACTCCCAAAGAAGGTTTAGCCACTCCTCTAAGGAGCCCCCCTGTGTCATTGGCCGCGGGGTTCACCTGAACGACAGAGGAAGGTCTCTAGTGGGCTAGTGGCCAGAAGTGAGGAAGAATTGGTGGGAGGAAAAGATTCCAGAGCAGTGTGAATGTTGCAACTAAATGCTCAGCATTCAGGAAAAATAGTGAGCGGTGTTATAAAGTTATGAAAGTCATGGAGTAGTAATCCACAAGTTTCAGTTACTGGTGAAATAACTCGAGATGCAGAAGTAAGTCAAACGGAATGTGTTGTCACCTTCGTTGTTCATGCATATATAGATGGAATAGTGAAATCGATAAGAGTGAGGACAACAGGTATAGAAGCAAAACTGAAGCTAAATGGCAATGGATGCAGTCTCGTAACCTGCTTGTAGGCTGCTGCTGCTGCTTTGAGGGCAGAAAGTGAGAGTGATTTGCAAAAAGTGGTGAATGAGTTTGACAGAGTCTGCATAAGAAGAATGATATAATGAATGCGAAGAATAGAGGGAAAATACACAGTGAATTTAGGGTCCAGATGGGAGGTGAAACAATTGAGGAGACTGATAGTGTTCTATTCCTGGGACTCGTATTGTGTAAAGGCAAAATGGAGGGTGAGGTTAAGGAGAGATCACTTCAAGGGTGATGAGTTACTGAAGGGCTCGTTTGTATTTTGAAGAGTGCGAAAGTTTACATGAAAATTAAGAGTCCTGCATGAGCGTCTTATTGTCGACGCTGTCAGATGGGATTGAACCTGGGTAGTGAGTGACAAAGAGCTGCCTAGGATGCAGGCTGTAAAAAAGACTTTCCTTAGAACTTCTGGTATGGAAGGGATGGAAGTGGAGAAATTTATGGACATTGTGGATGGAAGAAAACACTATAGGAGTGAAATGTGGAATTGTTGAGTGGATAAATGGGAATACATTGATACAGTATGGGCATGTAAAATGAATTCACACAGATAGGACGCCAATTAATTCTGAAAGTGAGATACAGACTTCTTTTGGGATGGAACTAGAAAGAGGAACAGTGTGATGGTGAAACAGAAGGAAGTGTCAGAGGAGTGTTTGAAAGAGGTGTGTAAGGATAAAATAGCCTGGAGGCACCCTTTTTACTGCCATCCCCTATCCATGGGCCCCCATGAGGAAGCAAGGTGTCGGATATAATGATGATGATGATGATGATGATGAGACTGGATTAGATTAAGTAAGGTTGAGTACGGTTGGATCAAGTTAGTTTAGGTCCGTAAGTTGCGGTTAGGTAGGGTGAGTTTGGTGGGGATAGGTAGCTCTAGTTAAGTTACATTACGCTAGGGTTATCAATATAAAAAGGAAACAAACAGAAAAAGAAAACGTGATAATCCGGGGAAGGAAAACTTTGCACGCTGAACTGAATTACAGTACGAAAATATGTTTCCTCACCATCTATCACCATCTCACTTTTTCCAACCCAGATAATGCCTTATAAGCGCCAACGTTCCCATTTTGGAAACATTACAATAAAAATTGATTTAACAATCACTTTACTGACAATTTTTTACCTTGAGTTCAAAACTATGTTCATTGGTGGTTACTTAATCACATACAATAACATATATATATATATATATATATATATATATATATATATATATATTGCCAGACGCCTCAATCCCGTTTGGGGTGGCCACAAACAAATCGCCTCCAAGTCGCCCTGTCCCCCGCCATTTCACTACCCTTCTCACAACTCACACCCCCCTCTCTCATATACCTCTCCACCCCATCCCTCCATCTCATCCTCGGCCTCCCCCTCCCTCTTCCCCCCTCCACCTCACTCATATACACTCTCTTCGTCAGTCTTTCATCCTTCATCCTCTCCACATGGCCAAACCACCTGAGTGTGTTCCTCATAACGCTTCCTATCACATCCACATCCACACCACAACGCTCCTTTATATCCTCATTCGTCAGCCTGTCTCCACAGGCTCCTCTTAAATAACTCATTTCCCCTGCTCTCACTCTTGACTTGTGTCATTCCAACAACGTCCAAGCTTCACTTCCATACGTTAGAGTTGGTATCACAATACTGTCTTGTAGTAACTTTTTCACTTCCATGCCCACTTCCCTGTTTCTTATCACTGCTTTCAAAGAACCAGCAACCTTTCTTCCCTGCTGTACCCTTTCAAGCACTTCACCCTCCAAACCTCCATTCTTACTCATCACACTACCCAAGTACTTAAACGTACTCACATTTTCGAATTCCTCACCATCCAACCTCGCTGTACATTCACTGACTTCACCTCTCTCAAAGACCATCACTTTACTCTTCCCTACATTCACCTTTAGATACTGTTTCTTACACACTCTCCCAAACTCATCCACCAAGCCTTGCAGCTCCCCTTCGTCTTCACTCAACAACACAGTATCATCTGAAGACAACAGTACAAGGAGTTTCCAAACACTATCCTCTCTCACCAGGGCCACTCCAACATCCACTACCCTACCTTGTACCTCTATTATTACCCCACCCATGTACAGATTGAACAACCATGGAGACATGACACATCCCTGTTTCAACCCAACTTTCAAAGAGAAAATTTCACTTAGTTCACCATCCACACGCACTGCAGCCTTCACTCCATCATACATACTCTTCACAGCATTCAACAACTTCCCATCTACTCCATATATTCTTAACACTTTCCACAATCCTTGTCTATCCACCCTGTCATATGCTTTCTCCAAATCCATGAAAGCCGCATACAACTTCTTTCCCTTCTCTAGAAACTTTTCCACTAAAGATCTACGAATGAATATCTGATCTTCACAACCTCTTCCCTTCCTAAAGCCTCCCTATTCTTCTCCAACTAATTTCTCTGTTCTTTCTCTAACTCTGTCAATAAGTATCCTACCATACACTTTTCCTATTATACTAAGAAGACAAATGCCCCTATGATTACTACACACTTCTTTTTCCCCTTTTCCTTTGCACAAGGGAATAATTATACCTGACTTCTAATCCTCCGGGACTCTACCTTCCTCCCAGGCCAATCTGCACATCTTCCACATCCATTCTACTACTATCTCTCCCCCATGCTTCAGCATTTCACCACACACTCCATCAATTCCTGGGGCTTTCTCCGATTTAACTTTCTTCATTGCTTCCACAACTTCTATCCTACTGATTTCTTCCTGTCTTCTCACCTCCCTCCTTCTCCCGGCCATTCCCCAGCCACTTATACTCGCATTACTTCCATCCTCTATGTTCAACAATTCCTTAAAGTGTTCTCTCCATCTGCTCACTTTTTCTCCCTTCTCCACTGGTAATCTACCATTTTTATCTTTCACTCCCCTGCTAACTTCACTTCCACTCTGTCTTACTCTTTTCACTTCTTTCCAGAACATTTTCTTACAGTCCCTCCACTTTACACTCAAATTCCTTCCAAATTCCTCATCCACTCTCTTCTTACTCTCTCTTACTAATCTTTTCACCTCTCTCTTTCTTTCTACATATAACTCTCTCTTCCGCCTCTCAACTTCTTCCACGCCCCTATTTCTCATCCATTCATTGCATGCTTTCTTCTTTTGTGCCACAGCCTGTCTCACCTTTTCAGTCCACCACGCTGTTCCTTGCACCCCCCTCCGTCTTCTCTTCCTTCCACACACCACATCACATGTTGCATATATTTCTTCTGCAAATATCCTACACACACCTTCCACGTCTCCCATCTGCTCCAGTTCATATTTGCCCAATCGTTCCTCCACTTCTCTCTTATACTTTGCCTTTTTCTCATCCTCTTGTAACCTTTCCACTCTCCTTGCAACTACTCCTTCCTCTCGCCTTTCCCTTCTTCTATTCCTCCAACTTACTTGAATCCTAATTCTGGCGACCACCAAGTAGTGGTCAGAAAGTCCACTCCCCCATCCTCTATAAGCTCTTGCATCCATTACACATCTTTGCATCCTTTCATCCACACACACATAATCAATCATTGCCTTCCTTTCATTCAGTTCACCACCCACCCTTCTCATCACTCGCCATGTATACCTGTGGATCATTTTATGCCTGAAGAGGGTATTGGCTATCACCAACCCCCTCCCAGCACAAATGTCCACTAACGCACTCCCATTCTCATCTATCTCAGCAGACACACCCCACTCACCAACTATTCCATCCACCTTCACATTCCCAACTTTACCATTCATATCACCGATCAAAAACACTCTCTCATTCCTTCCAAACTTTTCCATGCACACTGGTTATGTATATAACCAGGGGCAGGATCCCATTGCTACCTGGCGCGTCCCCGGGTGGTGGATAGGGTAAGGCCTTGTAGATATACAAGGTACCGTCTTAGACGGCGTGGACCATGGGACACCCTATAGATATATAGGGCTCCAACGAATATAACGAATAAGGTGGCAGAAAAAATTACATCTCACCAGAAACTATGTGGCAGGGAGGTGAGATTATTTGCCACAATCCTCCCAACCAAACATGAGTTATATTGCAAAGTATTTGACGGGCGTTCCTGTTGGATCATCGTCTATTAAAGGTCCAACCGCACTGCCTCCTGTGCTTATGGGCAGTGTGCCACCGAAAGTGAGTAAGCACTGTGTTGACAAGATAGAGACTGGGATATTAAACACTCTTAAATCCATGAAGATCTATGCATACAATGTAAGAAGCCTCGCTGAAGATTACAAACTTGATAACTTAATAGCTGAACTGGAAAACATTAGTTGGGATATTGTAGGTTTGAGTGAGACCCACAGAAAAGAAGAAAAAGTAATTCAGCTAAATGACAGTGGCCACCTATTTTACCACAGAGGAAGGGAAAATGAAAGAGTTAGTGGTGTAGGATTTCTAATTAACAGAAATCTTGCGGACAACATTGTTAAATTCAGCAGTGCATCTGACAGAGCAGCAGTGGTTGTAATTAGACTGTGCAAAAAATATACCCTGAAAGTGATACAAGTATATGCACCAACTTCTCAGAGCTCAGATGAAGAAATTGAAACATTCTATGATGACATCTCCCAGATTATGGAAGAAGAAAAGACCACCTATAGTATACTCATGGGAGATTTCAATGCAAAAGTTGGAAAATCAAAAAAATGGAGAAGCATGTATGGGAAAATTTGGAGTGGCAGAAAGGAACGAAAGAGGAGAAATGTTGGTAAACTTTGCAGAAATGTTTAACATGAGAATAATGAACACATTCTTTCACAAAAGAACAGGGAGAAAGTGGACCTGGAGAAGCCCAAATGGAGAAACAAAGAATGAAATTGACTTCATTATAGCAAATAAGAATAACACAATCACAAATGTCACAGTTGTCAACAAAGTAAATATTGGAAGTGACCATAGAATGGTGGGTTGCACAGCAAGATTCAATTTCAAAAGTGAAAGAAAGAAGATGATTAAAGACAAAAAGATATGCCCAATAAAAGTCAGCGAAAACAAAGCAGTTTTTCAGTTGGAGATAAGGAATAGATTTCAGGCTCTCAGTAATGCTAAATGTGACATTGATGAGCTGAATCACAAACTAACAAAAGTGCTACAAGAATCAGCGGAGGTAGTAGGAAAACCTAATACAACCAAAGCCGGGAAGTATTCAGAGAAGACACTTGAGCTTATGAAAAAAAGAAAGGTAATGAAAGTAAAAACAAACAAAGATGAAATGGAACGAGCGGAATTAAACAAGCTTATCAACAAAAGACAAAGAGAAGAAAAAAGAAAGAGAAACATGGATCAAATCAAAGAAACCATCAAAAAAGGAAAAAGTCTGAAACAGGTCCGAAACAAAATGGCACTTGGAAAGCAACAAATTACATCACTAAAAGACAAAAACGGTGAAGCCATTAAATGCAGAGATATGATGCTGAAGAGAGTTGAAGAATTTTACAAAGAACTGTATGCATCAAAGACAGTAGTACCAACAGCTAACTTTTCTGTTGACACAAGTGAAATACTTGAGGTAACACCAGACGAAGTAAATATTTCTCTTAAAAATATGAAAAGAGAGAAGGCTCCGGGAGAAGATGGAATAGTAGCAGATTTACTGTTGGATGCAGAAGCAAAAGTACAAAATAGGCTTGCTCTCTTATTTGCCCACTGTATAAAACAGAAGAAAATTCCCAAAACATGGTGTAATGCAATTGTTATTCTACTTTATAAATAAGGCGACTCAAAAGACCTTAGTAACTATAGACCCATTAAATTGCTATCAGTCATTTACAAACCTTTCACTAAAGTCCTTACAAACAGAATAGATACAAATTTGGAGGAAAACCAACCTCGTGAACAGGAAGGATTCCGAAACGGGTACTCGACTACTGATCATCTGCACAAAATGAATCAGCTAATTGAGAAAACTATAGAATATAATAAACCACTGTGCTTAAGGTTTTGTTGATTACGAAAAGGCTTTCGAGTCAGTGGAGCACATAGCTATTATAAATTCATTGCGAGAACAAGGAGTGAATGAGAACATTGTAAAACTGCTCGAAAACATATATAAAGAGGGAACTGCTACAGTTAAATTACATAAGGACTCAGAGAAAATTAAGATTGAGAAGGGCGTGCGTCAGGGAGATACAATTTCACCAAAGTTATTTACAGCATGCCTAGAAAGTATTTTCAGAAAGCTAGACTGGGAAAACAAAGGAGTAAACATAGATGGAGAAAAGCTAAACCATTTAAGATTTGCAGATGACATTGTCCTAATCTCAGAAAAAGCAGAAACATTGCAAGAAATGTTAAATGACCTGAACAGAGACAGTCTCAAAGTAGGGCTAAAGATGAACCGGAGTAAAACTAAAGTAATGCTTAATCCTCAAACACCAACGAGCGTCATAAGAATAAGTGGAGAAATTCTTGAAGAAGTTGAGGAGTACAATTACCTGGGACGAATACTAAACTTAAGGAAAGATAATGATAGCGAAATAAAAAGACGCATTACAATTGGATGGAAAGCTTTCGGTAGACATAGAGAAGTTATGAAAAATAGCTTGCCAGTTTGTATGAAACGAAAAGTATATAACGAATGTATAATTCCAGCTATGACGTATGGTTGTGAGACTTGGAGACTGACAAAATCGATGAAAAATAAATTAATTCGTTCTCAGATAGCAATGGAAAGGTCAATGTTGGGAATATCTTTAAGAGACAGGAAAAGATCAAATTGGGTGAGACAGCAGACTAAAGTCAAAGATATTATAGAAGTTATAAAAGAACAGAAATGGAGGTGGGCAGGCCATGTAGCAAGAACAAGGGATAATCGATGGAGCAAGAGGTTGACTGACTGGACACCAAGAGATGGTAAGCGTAGCAGAAAAAGGCCAGACAGGAGGTGGAGAGATGAGATAGAGAAATTTGCAGGGAAAACGTGGCAAAGATTGGCTCAGTCAAGGAATTCGTGGAGAAGGTTGGGGGAGGCCTTTGTTCAGCAGTGGACTTGTAATGGCTGATAATAATGATGATGATGATATTTTATCAGCGCTGATAACTATTTTTGCTCCTCCGCTTTTCACGACTTTTTACCGCTCTAGGTATTTATGTTCTTGAATTATTTTTTGCTAAAAAATTTTAATTCCTATTCACAAAATATACTGTATATTGAGTATTTCTCAAGAAAGAATTATCTCACTTTAGTTCATCAGTAAACTAAAGAGCATAACTTTGTAAATATAGAGTAACATATTGTTGATGTTCCCAAAATTGGAACGTTGGCATGATGTCCTATAAAATTTACCCATGTTAAATCAGGAATAAGTAGGTTTCAAGTCTACTACTACGTCGCTGCCTTACAGGATGAAACAAGCTGATACTTGCTGGATCTGGATTACCCCAAGACATATAAGTTCACTGGTACTTCCTTGGGTATTACTAAATATTCACTCGTCCTAAGACGCAGGTCCCAAGAGTGTACTAACAAGGGAATAATCTTAATTTTACAGGTTGGTTCTCTTTGTTTTCTGGTGTTCATTGTGTGATGCCAGTGACAGCTGCATACCAATTGTCTGAGTAATTATATAACTTGGCTGATGTTCACTTACCTGTTAGTATTTTGAAAAAGAAAAGAAAAGCTCGTTCTCTTTACTACTCCATTTCGTATTTACCTCCGCCAGCGAAGGTGGAAGAGGTATTGCATTTACCTGTGTTTGTCGTTGTCCACACGATATCTCCAAAAGTTCTCAATGAATTTCAATGAAATTTTGTGGAAGGATGGGCCATGGGCCAAGAAAGGCTTGTTTAGATTTTTGGGAGGATCTGGATCCTACATATTCCACTCAATATCTCTATGGATTCGGATCCGGATTCGGATCCTTTTTAATGCCAATGGCATGGTGGAGGTATGCGCTTTGTGAATGTTTTCTAGTTATTGTGTGTGATTACTAGTAGTTATATTACTGATATCTACTCACATATTGTATCAGTAGTCCAATTCATCAACTGTATATTTTAACCATTTTGATGCTAAGGATACTATTCCTTTTTTCAGTTCTAGAAGAGCGGTGTCTCGAATCAGATATCTTCAGACAGCCAGAGATGCTGCTGAGAGAAGTAAGAGTCAAAAAGTGAACGTGGTGCTTCTGCCTCCTGCTGCAGGAGATCAGCCTATTGAGAGTGATGAGGAGGGTGACGATGACATTCTCCACAAGGACATGATGCCAGATGGAGCTAGTGTTGAACTGGAAATCCACGAAGATGTAGAAGAGGAAGATGCTACAGATGAGAATGATAAAGGAGAAACTCAGCGACGGATGAAGAATGAAAAGCTGTCTCCACAATCCCATTGTACTCTATCAAAGGTGCGTGAGGAGCACTGTGGCAAGGAGCCATATAAAACGTTTAGAATATTTATTGGGACCAGAAAGTATCAAACAGCTGACTGAACAAACTAATTTGCATGCAGTGAAAGACAAAACAACCCAAAGTTCCATGTTACTGGGGAAGCGATGTGCAACTTCTTGGAACTGTTGCTTATAAATGAATACCACAATCTACCATCTGAAAATTATTACTGGTCCACAAGTGAAGACATGGAGGCTCCAGTGTTTGGCAAAACAATGAGCAGAGACAGATTCCGAAACATCAAGAGGTATCTGAACCTTGCAGAAAATAGTAACTTGGCTTCCTCAACGATGACCAAAGTATTGCCTTTGCTTGAAATGATCAAAAAGAATTTAATTGTCAGCTGTTTGGTGTATTGCACGAGCTGCTGAGTATTGATGAAGTTATGATTCCTTGTTATGGTCATAACAGTGCAGAACAGTTCTAAAAAAACATGCTAGTAAGATTTGGACACAAAATGTGGATTTTGGGCAATGCAAATGGCTATGCATATAATTTCTCCATCTGCTGTGGTAAAGAAAGTGACAGTAAGACACCGCTGGGATCCCGTGTAGTCAGTGAAATCTTGCAGCCAGTTGAAAAAGCACACCAACATGTTGTGGTCTTTGAAAAAAAATTTCTCATGTGACAATTTACTGACAGAATTGACTCAAAAGGATATTCGAGCCTGTGGAACCATTCGTGAAAACGGAATAATTATGATATCCTGTCCCAACAAGTAATGAAGTCGTAAAGCACGAGCGAGGATGTTTTGACAAGTCAGATGGTATTATAGTGTGCTTGAAGTGGAATGAAGTCTCTGCTGTGACTGTTTCTATTAACTATTATAGTGTGAATCCTCTTCAGACAGCAGAAATGCGTGTGAGGAAAGAAAGCAACAAGCTGGTCCCTAAGCCGTATCTCATCACGATGTACAATAAAGGAATAGGAAACGATGATGTCTGTGACATAATGTTGGCATCCTACAGACCAAGACTACGTTGGGAAAGTGGTGGTGGAACATTTTTTCAAACATACCGAACAGGACAACAGTAGCTGCCTTTTGATTCCACCAACATACTCATCTATCTGTAGTTACAACACACCTACATTTCAGGAGGGAAACTGCACGAGGCATGATGAAGGTTGAAGAGATGAGGAAGAGACTTGGAGGGCCCTCGGCACCCCCAGCCAAAGCAATGAGATATGATGGAGTCAGTCACCTTGTGGTGAAATGTTTTCGAGGTAGATGCACACTATACATAAAGAACATACGGCTGAAGTAAACGAAATGTGAAAAGTAACTACATAAAAGGTGCAGTGAGTCCTTCCGCCAAAGTAAAATGCACGATGGAATTTGTGTCCAATAAGAATGTGGTGAGCTGTAATTTTGGCATTTCAAGGGTGTTCCATGGTCAGTATACAGAATTTTGTTAAATAAGTTTGAGCTTAATATTGTCATGACAGCATAATTCACTTCGAACTCTGTACCGCGGAATGCGGTAGCCACTTCATAAGTAGGAATGGTGCAGGTTCAAATTGGTGTCCTGTACATAGGGTATAGGAGCGCTCGCGCGAAAACGATCGCACAGCACAGCTCTAAGCTTATGAAGTAAAAGACCTTCGCTATTCAGGTGCAAAAATACTGGCAAAGAGTTGCAAACCTTCGAAGGAGTCACAAATACGGCAAAAATTTCGATTTTGCTCTTCTTTCTTTCTTTCTTTTTCATCAGTCATAACTCCAAAACAAAAGTCGTACGCGAGTGTACTATACACCAAAACGCTTCTTGTCAATTGCACATGTTTCTTTTTACGTTTAGAAAAGCATTAAGGCTATGGTTCGCGAGTTACAGGCTGAAAACCGCATCACGGTCACCCGTCAGTAAGTCATTTTGCTCAATATTGGTTAGCTACAGCTCGCTTACAGTTAAAAAACATACCAAAACACTTCTTTTCACTTGAAGGCACCCTCGTTTTAGTCTTTCAGTAGCAATGAAGCTCTGTTCTATGAGTCAACTGCTACTCTAAACAGCATTGCTCTACTGTATGCAGCTACAACTTTCTGCGTTATTTTCCAGGTCTCAACTTTATCTCTTCTATTCGACAGAGTGATTTCTGCTTTTGTGTAGAAGGCTAACAGTAGGTTAAACGCTACCATGAATACCAGTCATTCCTGGGAAGGAAGCTAGTTTTCCACTGACCCTCACAACTAAGCATCGGTGATGCAGTTTAGGTTACTTCTCCTTTACACGTACGTGCATGCCTGCATGGTGTTATGCATGTGCACATGCATACATACATAATCTCTATACTCCATTTTTTTAATTGAGGCGAAGATGTACTTGACAGGTTGATGATGATTGGCTGAATGTAACATGTCCAAAAAATATTTACTAGCCCAAGTTTCCCCATCAGATATTTGTTGTCAGTTAATAATGCTACATTATGAAGTGTGATGCGGTGAGGATCTGTCCGTTCTCCCCTTTGGGGCTAAGATGCGAATGAATGTGTTTGAATGGATGAGTAAATGGAGAGTGAGTCGTCCTGTCTCGGCTACCTCCCTTTCCTTGGGGGAAGCAGCCTAGGTATATAGATAGATAGATAGATGAAGTAATGTTGCATTCAGCCAATAATTACCAATCTGTCAAGTTCATCTTCGCCTCGATAAAAAAAAACGGAGTATAGTGTTTGCCTAAAGTGTGATATAACACTGTTACAGACAACGTTAGTTTCTCATTTTATCAGTTAGCATACAAGGTGCATATATATATAAGATGCATACTGTATATATATATATATATATATATATATTTATATATATATATATATATATATATATATATATATATATATATATATATATATGTGTGTGTGTGTGTGTGTGTGTTTACGGTATATATTTTATCAAACCGCCATACTCATGCCTTTAGTTATGTTGTGACAATTGCATTCACGTATATATATATATATATATATATATATATATATATATATATATATATATATATATATATATATATATCTATCTATCTATCTATCTATCTATCTATATATATATATATATATATATATATATATATATATATATATATATATATATATATATACTGTAGTTTATCAAACCGCCACACCCATGTCTTTCGTTATGTTGTGACAATTTCATTCACGTTATGAATCATCTTTCATAATGAAGATAAAGCAAACCAGAGGGGAAGTAATGAAGGTGGGAGGGTGGTGGTGTGGATGGGGTTAATGAAGGGAGGCTAAAGGAAGGAGGGAGGGAAGGAAAACGATGAAGGAGTGATGGATACTGGCGGAAAGAAGAAAGGTAAAAGTGTGTGTGGGATGGAAGGGGTGGAGACGGGGAGATAGTGGCTAGGAAGAGGATTTAGAGCAGTGTTATTAACGACGGCTATGTGACTTATGTAAATGTTAACGAGTAATGTCCATCACCGCCACATTGGCGACTAGTTCTTGTTAATGACAACCGCGTTTATGGATTATCATATGACCGATAACTGCCAACGAGAAATAACGGTGCTCACTGAATGCATGTAGTTTTATTCCAGTCCGCACTTTACTTAGAAAAATACGTTTTTCTGCACTAGCACGAACAAAATGTGGGTGATGGCAGAGCGTGACTGAGAACACTGGGATCGGGTGGTTATTTAGGGCAGGACCGGAAAAATATTTAAGAAAGAAAGCTAATTGTCATCGTGATGTTTCATAAAATATTCGTTGGCAAACAATATTAATAATCCTTTGCGTCCAAATCCCTACTAAATAATATACTGACACTAACGTCAAATTTGCCAGTAAGTATATCATCTCACCTGCTGTACAGTGATATTATCTTAAACTGAGTCATAACTTATCTCTGACTCACAGATATTAAATACTATCCGTATAAACCAACCAGGCAATATAACTCACACAGTGTTACCAGGTCACCAGGCTCGTAGCTCAAACGCTGATAGGGTCGAACTTCTGCTGTCGACTGTACATCATATCTGCCAGCGTCTTCCTGTGTGCAAACTTTGTACTCACTTCTTCATGTGTTCTTCATGTACCATGAGGTGTGCTGAGCTTATCACGCGGCAGAAATCCCCATAAGTACGTCATTTATGAAGCCCCACAATACTTTGAACTTGAAAATAACCAAGTAAAGCAGTTTGTCTTTTCTTATAAAGCATAATTAGGTATATATATAAAAAAAAAAAGCTTAGCGGCAGCTCTTAGCTTATAAGTCCCTGTAGACATTTGCTCTAAGTTAGGGTGCGAGGGCGACGACCGAAAGCCTTCCACAGGAACAAGCACGCCACACCATGAAGAGCCAGAAGCACTTATTATTATTCTTACTTATTTCAAAATTACGATGTTTCGAAGGCTATCTGGCCTAGAGTCTTCAAACTTTGGCAACTTAATTGAACAATTGTCGGCATCTTATGGCCAAATATGGTGGCAGTTCGTCAACCGGATCTCCGGATATTATTCGAATAAGAAAAGTGAGTCAGCCATTCTGTCTCAAGAATCATTAAAACTAGGAAGCTGAAATTTTATTACAATATAGCCTTTATGTGGACGCAGGATGGAGAGGAGAATGGTTCAAATCTGTGTATCATTCTCTGAGACAGCGTGAGGCAAAGAATTTAGACTTTTCCGGATAATCCACATGTCACCTAGTTTTCCAGCATGGGTGTTAGAGAGGGGAGCGATTCTAAACATTAACCAAGTTTGGTGGAATTATTGTGATGACCTAAAGTTACATGCACAAGATCAATGACCGTGACCTCAAGGTCCTTTTATAGCTCATCTTCTAGTAGGCAATGACCGTGGGAAGTTTTCGTTTCTTAATCACCACGTGCCGGCAGACTTGAGACCTTCATGGCATCCCAGTGCCAGCCAATTTTCAACTTCTTTTTTTTTGTTAGATAGGTTAAGGATGATGAGAAAACACAGGGAAGAACCATATAAGTATTCACAGAAGCCTAAAAGGTCGACTTTGAGGTCGACTCTTTCTCGGCGAACGGCTGAAATGTTCGGAGTAATGCCTTTAGACTTCACTGACCACCAGTGACACCCAGAGAGATGAGGTAGAAGATCTTTTTCATCATGGGTAAGTATCCCAAATGACCCAGGGACACTCTTGAAAGGTATATAGATAACGTGGGAACTGTCCCTCATTATAATTATTTGTGGGGACACATTACGGCATTTTAGTGAGTGAGTGGCATTTTTCCAATGATGTCCGTATTATTGGATTTTCTAGGTTTCATGTAAGTGTTTGCCCACATATATATTTTACATTTGCGTCTTTTTTTCGTACAACGAATTATTCTTGCAGATTGTACTCACTATGTGTACCTATTTTCGAACACACAAGACACATTACACAAGTTATATAAGACGTACTTACATTGCACTTATTATTATGAAATCACTTACACTAATTCATATATACATTACAGTTACTTTTCTTTTGATAATGAATGGAGGATGGAAAAACAAAGGAAAAAAAATAAGTCCATGTGCCTAAAGGCATCCTCCATTCGTAAATTACTTATAACAATTGGATTTAAATTCGAGTGGATTAAATGTATGTGGGAAGCAACTCCCAGGAAGTGAATTCCTGAGAGTAGTAGTTCTGAGGATAAATGAATTTTGATAAGCAGAGGTTCTGTAAAATTGGGGAGAGAGTGTGACTTCACGGGCGCTCCCAGCTGCCGGAGTATTTCGGGAGAAAATGTGAAGGGCAGGCACAATTGAAGCCAGTTCGTTGGAGCACTTAGAGTAAAAATATCGATAAAATAATGCTAAAGAAGCAACATCTCTACGTACTGATAATGGAGGAAGGTCCTGAATTATGGCAGGATTATTGATTAATCTAATGGCTTTATTTTGAATTTTCTCCAACTGCCTCAATGCAACTGCTCCACATCCACTCCACAGTGGTGAACAATATTCGATCTGAGAACGCACATGACTTTTGTATATCATGGCCATCTGCTCGTCAATGAAGAACTACCGAACTCTGTACATAAGTCCTAGTTTTTTAGAAGCATTTTCAGCCAGGGATTTAACAGAAGCTGTCCAGCTTAGGTTGGGGTTTAGAGTAACACCTAGGATATCAATTGTAGCAGATATGGGAATATTGACATCATTTAAAATTATGTGAGAGTCTGAGGGATTCTTTCTGTTGGAGAAATTAATGTATTTAGTTTTCTGTGCATTAAATGAGACCAGATTTCTTTGTCCCCATTGATTAATTTTAGAAAGGTCCTGGTTCAGAGAAATTGCTGTGTTTATATGGGAATTTATATCAAATTGTGTAAAGGAGGTACTAAATGTGAAAGAACTATGAAGGGTCAAGTCATCAGCATAAGAGTGTACTGGGTTGTGCATGACAGATAAGAGGTCATTAATATGAATGAGAAAGAGGGTTGGCGCCAAAACTGATCCCTGAGGTACGCCAGCATTTATGGAATGAAACTGAGAATAAATTCCATCTACCATGACCCGTATTTTTCTATTATGAAGGTAAGAAGAAATTAGAGGAACCAGTGATGCAAGGCCATAGTGTGACATCTTAGACAATATGGCCTGATGCCACACTCTGTCAAATGCTTTTGAAATATCAAGTGCTACTGTTTGTGTTTCACAATGTTGGTCTATTGTTTTGTTAAGCTCATGGATAAGAAGTCAAAGAATATCTACAGTTGAACGTTCTTGTCTAAATCCATACTGCCGATCATTGATTAATTTATTGAATTCTAGATGCTTGACTATGTGTTTGTTAATTAGTGTTTCAAAAACTTTACCGAGAACGGAAGTTATTGCAAATGGTCTATAGTTTAATGGATCAGAAGTTGCCCCCTTTTTAGGAACAGGATGGATAATTGCTTCTTTCCAAGAGGCTGGAAAAATTGAGGTATGGATGCATAAGCAGAAAAATTTTGCTAATACAGGAGCCAACACTGAGGAGCAGTTTTTAAGTACTATTGAAGGAATTTCATCTGGACCAGTAGCTTTGTCTGCTGAGAGATTCTGTAATACAGCTTGTACGTATCTGGTGTGAATCATGAAAGGAGGTATTTGAGGGGAATCAAAATCAAGTATAGGAATATTGTGATTTTCTGTATTTAGGGTTGAGTTTGTTGAAAAAATGTCAACAAGAAGGTTGGCTTTTCCACGTGGGTCACTTACTAGATTTCCATTGGGGGACTGTAACGGTGGAATGGAAGAAGTGGTAGTGAAGTTAGTTTTGAATGAATTAAGGGTTGACCAGAATATTTTGTTATCATTTGGATTGTTTAGTAGTTTGTTAGTTTGACTATGTAGAAAGGTTGATTTAGAAAGATTGATAATAGTTTTGGCATGGTTTCTGATATTTTTATAATAGTTAAAGGCTTTTTTGGTTTTGGTCCTTGTACAAGTGTTATAGGCTATTGTGTTATGTTCTGTTACTCTAGCACAATTGTGGTCAAACCATTTAAGAAAATTACATATTTTTCCGTAAGTATGATAGGCAATGAATGTTTCCATGCTGATTTTAATGAAATCCTGTAGATGGCCCAATGTGGAATTTGCATCTTGGCAGAAAAAGGAGGTCCAAGGAACATCCATGAAAAAATTTTGAAGTCCATCCCAGTCTGCCCTGTCGTAGTGCCATTTAGTCACCACAAGAGGTTCAGAGCAGGAGGGTGTGGTAGGTGTTAAACTGGTGGGTTGAATCAGACAATGCTCCAAGGATCCGAGAAGGGAAATCACTTCGACATCATAAATATCTGAATTGGTTGTTAGAAACAAGTCCAATAGGTGGGGATTGTGATCGGGGTTGTCTGGTACACGGGTGGGTTGACTTATGAAATAACTTACACAAATTTATGTATACATATCAGTAACACTGATAGGTATGTTTTATTGAACATAACGCAGGTTTCTAACACTTAGAAGTGGAGGAGGGTGTGATATTCCAGAAAGCATGAGATTAGGCAAAAACCCCACATCACACTCCACACATTGGTAGAATGCAGCATAGGTGTTAGACTGGGGAACGGTTCTGAACATTAGCTCCCTCATAAAAAGAATTCTTGTAGAAATCGATTCTCCTTGAGGCAGGAGTTTGCTCCGTACAGTACAACCTTCAATGCCTGTGAAGGGATGAATGATGGGAACAAAATGCTCCCATCTTCCTACTCCCGCGTGACCTCATCCCCTCCTTCAGTTTCGCTCTCATCACCAATGAGGCCACCTCCGTCTCCGTCATCAGGATGGGGAGGAAATTCGGTAGTGGCTTGGGGAGGAGACTGGGGAATAGAGCTTGCCTGTTCACTTTCCCAGTGACTCTCACTTTTCTTCCCTCTGTTCTTTCCCTTCTCTTTTACTTTACCTTTTGCTTCTTTCCTCGCCATTTAAGGCTGTGGGGAGGAAGCGCGGGGTGGGTGCGGGGAGGGAGTGTGGAGAGGTTCAAGTGGAGGTGCTGGGTTGGGGAGAGGCAGCACAGCCTTGGGCTGGGGATGACGGGTATCGTCACACACTACGTGACTAGAACAAAGCACTGATCACGTTGAACTTTTTACTAAATAGTTTTCCCCTACTCCTCTGGGCTCTCCTGAGCGATCTTACCCAAGAAAACAGCTGATGTTCACCTGAGAGGCCGGTCTTGTATTCCTCATCCATGGAGCGAGGTCGGTGTGGTGAGGTGGGAAATGGTGGTTTTGGAGGTGCAGGGTAAGATACAACCATGCAGACAGCCATATACTGTGCCTTCCTTGGGGATGGAATCTCGTCCTTGCTGCTTGAATCCGACTCGGGTTGGACGTCAACATCAATGAAAGAACCAGTTTCTCCATCAAAGGAGATGTTCAGGAGCTTGTCAATCTCGTATTGGGGAGTACCATGATGTGCCATAGTGCTCACTCACAGAGTGGGACTGAGTTGGTGGGGCCCCGCATGGGAGGAGGCATGTGATGATGATTCATAGCTTGGGTATTAGGCCTAAACAAGTGCGAAAGTATTCTTAGCATATATCTCACACCAATACTGAATTTTTGATTTTTGGCATATATTTCAAATCATTGACATTTATATACATCGCTGGCATTTTGTGCAGGTGCAGGGGCCGACTTATTTAAACGTTGCTGGCATGGGGCAGGGTAATCAACATTTTCCTTGGACAATTATATGGTGCCCTAGTTATTGTTAATATTATTATTATTATGTTTTTATTACCGGTATTATTATTATCAGTATTATTATTATAATTATTTTTTATTATTATTGTTATTAATATTATTATTATTATTATTAATCCAAGAAGAAGAAGAGGAGGAGCACTCAGAGAGTGCTCTACACTCGACTTGTCTGCTGATCTGTGGGCCAACTATTTGACTTTGACCTGTGACTTTGACTGTCAAAGGATTACTCTCGAGATCAAGTTAGCTCATTTTTGCCCAACTCTTAACCATTCCACCAACTCTGATTCAGATCAGATCAGAAATGTTTGAGCTGACTGTCCAATGGGCTTGAACTTGGACTTATGACTGATTATCCTCAGAATTTTTGTCCTTGTTTTAAGCCAAACCTTTCCATAAAGTTTAGTCTATATCAGATAAAACTGTCTGTGATAACTTTGTCTGAAGACTTTGACCTTTGACCTATCTCTCAAGACCACTAGGTCATCTTTTGGGTGATCCTCAGCCCATCCACGATGTTTGATGAAAATCATGTATAAAATATTTTAGTTATTGTTCGACTACAGACACATGGGTCATATTTTGACTTTGCCCTGTGGCATTTATCTGTTAGTAATTGCTTTCGAAACTGAAACTAAGCCTTTCCCGAATTTGGAGTAAACCAGTTAAGAACTGCTTAAATTGAGCATAACCATTGCACTAATATTATCAAAAACATTAGGGCTGTTCCCTGACCGAGCCCGAACACCTCCACCAAGTGGGCTGAAATTGGAGGGAAACTGAGTTACTTTGTTACCAAACACTCAAAAGGATCAAAATATGACCTTGCTGTGTGACATTGACCTTTGACCTATTGTTTTCAAAACTGTATCACTTCGTTTTTAACTTGCCTACAATTATATCCCCAAATTTGCTCGAAATTAGTTTAAACTCTAATTTAATTTTCTTTGGTCAACATTTGGCCCAGCCCTGCGACCTTGACCTTTGACACACCGCACTATTCTCAATGTCAATAGATTTCTAATTGGATTTTCTCGCACCCTTCCATAAAACTTGGCAAAATTGTTAAACTCGTTTTTTGTTATTTTGTTAAATCACACACACACACACACACACACACACACACACAGCTAAAAACATAAATCTCTCTCTCGCTCCACGAGATGCGATGGTAATATGCTGATAATGCTGTTGCCGATGATGATGATGAAGATGAGTTCAAGGTAAGCAGTGAGCCACATCGTCACAAAAGAGTTTAGGGACTTGTGTACATTTAGAAAGTCTACACACAGTTCAAAAGGCCATAAATCAAGTGTGTTTTCTGGCCGTTTGCCCTACACCACGCGGAGATATCTTCAAAGGAGTGGGTAAAGGACCAGGTGTGGTGAACAAAGGAATGGGTGAAATTGACATAAAATCTGGTGAGCAGTGGGCTGGGAACCTTGTTAAAAGGAGTGTTTTTATTTAATTTTTTTGTCTCACTGAAGATTAATTTGAAACAAACCCTCAAAAATGAAAATATTAGAGGAGGTAAAAAATGGGCGTGACGGGCAATAAAATGAGTGGGATCATCAGGAGTAGTGACAATGTGGGAGGAGGGGCCTTGAGAATACAGTGCAAGTCTTGAAAATCCGTGCTACAGAGTTAATACTCTGAGTGCAGTGAAGGTTTATTTCAATCTTTTCTCCAGTGAAAACTGGAGCTTGCGATGCTTTATTTACCTGGCGTCATGTGAGGCAGGTAATCATGGTTTGAGAAAGCACAAGTCACTGTGTCAAGTGTTAAAAGTGCCAAGACTGGAAGTGGTTGAAGTGCTTGGTAATATGTTCAGTACCCATAATAAAAAAACGAGGTTAATTTCCAAGGTTTCCCATTCGTATTTTTAGTTAGCTGTATTCCGGGGAGGGGCACTAACCCTCCGCCAACACACTTGTTGTCACGTAGGGAACACGTGTTGGTTGGTTATAAGGTTACCAACCAGCGTTGTAAATGCTATCGTGGTTTACAGGAAATCATTTGGTTTGCCACTCGATGTAGAGCTACCCTGAAAACAGAGTATCCCTACGCTAAGTGGGTGGATGATGGGCGCCCCCACCTACCACCAACACAGTATCATCTGCAAACAACAGTACAGGTAGTTTCCAAACACTGCCCTCTCCCACTAGGGCCGCTCCAACATCCACTGCCCAAGAGATACAGGGTAGTGAGAGAGGGCAGTGTTTGGAAACTACCTGTGCTGTTGTTTGCAGATGATACTATGTTGGTACAGTCTGGGAAAGTTCCACATTACCCGCTGTTCGGAGCACTGGTAGTCAACAAATAGTCACGAAGCAGCAGCCAGACCTCATTTGTCTGGTAAGAGTGGGAGGGAGGTGGGAGGATTTAGAGAGTTGCTCACGTCACAGTATCAATATATGTTTATTGTCAAAGGTGTGCTTCAGTGCCTTCGTTTTGTAATGATCGATTGAAATTTATTTACAGAGACTGGTCTTACAATTAAGACTTCCCATGTCAATCTGTCTGAAGGAAAAAAAAAACTTAATCGCTCATATAGAGTTTTTATTATTATTATTATTATTATTATTACACACTACTTTAGACTCTAAGTTCGAGATGGGTAATTACCAGATTAACACTGAAAATGTTTCCAGGTGGATGTTTACAGTGGGATGACAGAGGATATACGAGTATAGATAGATAGATAGATAGATAGATAGAGAGATAGATATAGATAGATAGACGGATAGATGTAGATAGATAGACAGATAGATAAATATAGATAGATATATAGATACAGATATATAGATAGATAAAGAGAGATAGATAGATAATGTAGTGGTATTGTTTTCGAGGGAATTCAAAATATAAGTACAGTAGGGGAGGCAGTGGCTCAGTCGGTAGAGAGGTGGCCTGCAGTCCAACCGGACCCAAATTCAAATCCACGCTGGGGCAGCGAACAGTTTAAGGATTTGAATTTCATGAAATCAGATTTTACTGACCTACCAGAAGACCCGCCGACATGTCTTAAAAATACCCCCACTGATACCATTACACCAGTCCTGTATGAGACAGCCCTAGCATGTGTTCAGTATGGACGGTGGGTGTTAGCGCCGAAGTGGTGACACGTACAGTAGAGGTGTATGGTATTTAGGAGGACTACTGGGCCTTGAGAGCAGGCTGTGAAGCCTATGCCCAGGGATGGACACATTAAAAAAAAAAAATCTTATATTGTTATGAATATCTCCTGGGGAAACTCATGTTGAAGTCGAGAGGGAATGAAAGCATTCAAACTTCTGTTCGAAGTCAGCAAACTTCCATAGCTTTCCTGACAACAGTAACTCTACAGACATCTACAAAATTTTTCTCATAAAATGTTAGCAGCATATTGTCATCTATCCTTACTGACTTAACCCAAACACACCGTCAAGTCATACATTGCACACTTACACGTGATTTCCAATCTATCACTAAACCCTCCTCTGCGCCCAGTCTCCCGCCTCCCCCTCCTTTACTCTTACAGTTACCAGACACATGAGGTCTGGCTGCCGCTTCACACTCACATGTCTCACACCAGTGGTTCGGGAGGTGGATAATGCGGAATTTTCCCTGACTGTACGTGAAGACAAAAAGGAAATGCAAGGCATGGTGGATGAGTTTGGGTAAGGGTGTAAAGAACGGAATCTAAAGGTGAATGTAGGGAAGAGTAAAGTTATGGTCTTCGAGAGAAGTGAGGTCAGTGAATGTACAGTTAGGTTGGATGAGGAGGAAAAGGAAAATCTGAGTGCGTTTAAGTACTTGAGTAGTGTGATGAGTAAGGATGGAAGTTTAGAGAGTGACGTGCTTGAAAGGGTGCAGCAGGGAAGAGGGGTTGCTGGTTCCTTGATAGCAGTGATAAGAAACAGGGTAGTGAGCACGGAAGTGAAAAAAGCTACTACATGACAGTTTTGTGACACCAACTCTAATGTAAGGAAATGAAGCTTGGACCTTGTTGGAGGGACACAAGTCAAGAGTGAGAGCAGCGGAAATGAGTTATTTGAAAGGAGCATGTGGAGTTACATGGAGAGACAGACTGACAAATGTGGAAGTGAAGGAGAGACAGAGTGACAAATGTGGTGTGGATGAGGATGTGATAGGAAGCGTTAGGAAAAACGCAATGAGGTGGTTTGGACTTGTGGAGAGGATGGAGAGTGAGAGACTGACGAGGAGAGTGTATGTGAGTGAGGTGGAAGGGGGGGAGAGGGAGGGGTAGGCCAAGGATGAGATAGAGGGATGGAGTGGAGAGGTATATGAGAGAGGGGTGTGTGTGCTGGGAGCAGGGCAATGAAATGGCAGAGGACAGGGCGACATGGAGGCGATTTGTTTGTGGCCACCCCTTACGGAATTAAGGCGTCTGGCAATAGATAAACAGATAAATTCCAAGAGGACTTAGGCATCATGATGGTGTAATCAGTCGCACACTTGGTTCACCACAATCCAAGAAACCTCGATCTGTTTTCTCGGAACGACTATGAGACCTTTGGATGGTCTCATATAGAACAGCTGGCTAACACCTAAAACTGAAATAGGGACTGGCATTTGTAAAATTATAGTTGCACAGAGGGTGTTCTTTGTGTGCTTTCCTAGTGCATCATGGTTGTACTTACTTCCGAGCGTCCCATAACCACAAAATACACGCAAAAGTCCCGCGACTAGTAACTAATTTTGAAATTTCCTTCCTCACCGATTATTTCTACCTGTGTCCCTCTCTTTCCTTTTCTCTTGATGGTACACCCAGCAGTATTCTGTGTGCTATCTTTGTCAGTCGATTGATAGCGTATAATGACCAAAGGAATAACAATGGCTATGTGAAGGCTGTTAAAAAGTACGAGAGGTTTGAATACAGTTATCTCTAAAGTGTTGCTAGACAGTGTGTTGGTGTCCACATTACCTACAGTAGCGGTATAAGACATTGGGATGCCATGAGACAAAACAAAAAGGGTGAGGAGTAGAAATCAGACTGTTAAGGAATGCATGTGGTGAGTACAGGCGGCCGTCTGTCAGAAATGCAAAGATTTCTCAAAAATGTTAAATGAGGAAGTTTGTTGTTCAAAGAGCAGGTAATATTTTACTTTTGTTGAAAAGTAGACGATATTGTGCTTGGAAGGCATGTCTCAAAAAAGAGATGATGGTAATGAAAATATTGATGGAAAGATACATATAGAGGAAGGAATGTACAGGTAAGAGAAGCTGAAGGCCAACACCAAGGCGGATGGCTACGGTAAATGAATTTGCAAATAAAGAGCAATGGACGTTGAGAACAAACAAACAAATAAAAATGAAAATGGTTCGAAATGGATAAATGAAGTTTATATGAAAATGCAGCTGGGAAGGCCTGTACCACTGTTGTGTGCTGGAGAGATTAGATAAAACCTTCATTCGCCCAATTAGTGCGAGAGATATTCCCTGAAATTAAAATAAATGGAGGTAACAATCATGTACAAATAAAACACGGAATGTAAGTCAACTAGTAAATTTGGCCGTCGGTGTATGTGTCTCTATCCCATCCACAGGCATTATGAAACTCTGTCTGTCTGTCTGTCTGTCTGTCTGTCTGTCTGTCTCTGTCTCTGTCTCTGTCTCTCTCTCTCTCTCTCTCTCTCTCTCTCTCTCATTATCATAACAATGAATGCAGGCTCTCGTTCATATGTGAATATAAAAGGAACAATATTTTTTTGGCCATGAGTACACACATATGTCCTATTGTGTGGAACACGAGCGTGCGTGCGTGCGTGCGTGCGTGCGTGCGTGTGTGTGTGTGTGTGTGTGTGTGTGTGTGTGTGTGTGTGTGTGTGTCGATGGGAGAGGTTTACCTGCTTTAATGGCCCTATTCACTCAGAGTAAAGAGGCTGCAGTGGATAATGGGAGGGAAGGAGGTGGTGGGAAGGGGGAGGATAGAGCTGGGCTTAAAGTGAGAAGGTGGGGAGGAGGAAGGAAAGAAGGATTACACGTAGTTGAGGGACAACGAGGGAGAGAGGGGGCTTTGTCTAGGGAGGAAGGGGGGTAGATTATGAGGGGGAAGAAGGAGGGGGTAGGCTATGGGGCGGGAAGGAGGAAGAGAGGTAGGGAGAAGGGGTTAATCGACGTATTTGTGCTCCTCTCCTGCCTAAACAAAATATTATGTGCGCTTACCTTCACCATAACCGGATTAAAAAGGAATAACAGATCTCAGTGTCTCCGTCACTCTATCTCTCATCCACTCATCGTCTAGTTCTCTCAAACACTATCGTCGTTTGGCGAGTGTAATTGAAGTTCATTATGGGGTAGAAAGGAGGATGAGGTTGGTAGAGAGGAGGGGGCGGGACTCACTAAGAAGAGAAAGTTGTGTGTTATAGGGGCTCTGTGAAGGGAGGTGTTGAGTGTATGAGGGACAGGATTGGCAGCATGAAAATATATATAACAGAAATTCGATCTGAGGTGGTAGATGCCTGTGGGGAAGATGGAGAGGAGTGGGTGTTGTAGGCTGGGATACTGGTCAGTGATGGTGGTTAGGATTAACTCTCAGAATCAGGTGACGTTTTATTTACTATTTTTTGCTACCTCGATAAGCATTTTTTTTTTTTCATTTTCAGGCCAATGGCGGCTTTTCGAACTGGAGGAATTACATCTAGCCTTGATTTGCCCGTTAACCACTGATATACTTCATTAATCCATTTATTACTAGTGTACTTCATTGGCCCTTTGACTATTAATGTACTCTACCGAGCAGTCATGGCAGATGATGGCAGCTATCATCCACTCACATGTTGTATTGCAGCCTGCTTCTTCCTTCGCATCTATCATTCTTTATCTGTGTCTACCCATCTCTATTCCTCTTTTTTCCTATCCTGTCATTTTTTATTACTCTTCTCTCCACTCTTGGTTCCTTTGCATCAAGTGAAAAGCCACATAGTTTCCTAAAATCCAGGAACCTCTTTGCAACGCAGGAGAATAACCATATATTCAAATAACGGATGATGTGGAGCCTAATATGGTGCCCCTGTTAACTGGATACAGAGACGTAAGTGTAGCATCCACTCAGGAACCAAAGGTCCATACTTATGTCAGAGCCTTGCTGTGGCGATGCGCTATCAGCCGCACTGGAATATCGGTTCACTGCACGGAACATCCCTGCAGGAGCGGTCGATGGGTCTGCTCGACCAGAGTAGGGTAGCACAACAACAGCAACTGCTATTAACGTACCTACTTCATTAGCCTGTTAACTATTAGTGGACTCTACTAACCAAATGAATCGTCTGGAGAAAGTATTATTATATTAAAAAGCACAAAATAAGGCTGAACCAGCTGAGAATCTGTGAAGATGGCAATGTAGAATTCCTGGTGTGGCTAAAGTGATCAACAACCTTATACACAAAGAATGTTGAGTTTCTTCGATTACTTTTACTTTTTTATATGGATTTACAGTCACATCCTCTTTCTGCCACCCGGGCACAACTTCATCGTCCAATCTTCATGCTATATAGTCTACAAATACTCTTTCATTATTATAAAAGAAGAAACTCTAAGATTAATGCATATTGAAAAACGGGGGTCACTGGGGTGGGCAGTCAGTCCATACTCAGTCTCAGTCATTCCCAAAACATGACATGACCATTAAATATATAATGTCTCTAAGTCCTCATATCGTACTGCTAGGTGAACAGAGGCAAGGGTAACCCAATTTTGTTTAACAGTTTGACCTGACTCTCCATCATATTCGGCGTCTTTCGTTTTCCAACTAGATATGCAATTACTCCACTACTGGCTTTTCTCCTCTTTATCAACTAAAACATACATGCTGTTTCTTGCTGGATCTTCTTTGAAAGGGCTGATAAAAACACGATAAACGGGCAAAACTTTATTTTTTTAGAGTATCATCAAATTCCAGAGAGAACATAATCTTTGGCAATTGATTATGTCACCAAAGAGTTGCCAGACGCTTCCATTACTGCCCATTCCTTCTGTTAATCTACCCATCAGTCTAACCTGTCTATCTACACACACACACACACACACACACACGATCTCCAGTTCAAGTATCTCTAACTGTCAACACGAATCTACATGCACAGTACTCACTTCACTTCCTTATCAAATTAAAAATAGAAAAAAAAAAAAAAAAGGAAAATGGCACACCTAAACCAAGCCTCGGAGTCCCCAGGGGAGGTGGGACCATAAATGCCCCCACCATCCGCCCCTTTTCCGGCGACGACTCTATGAGCTGCCTGGAACCACTGTGTGACTTCTTCATTTCTGCCACTTTCGTGGCCTTTCCTCTAACTTTCTCACTGTTGATCAACACCTCTCCTTCTCTAAACCTCGCTTTCTCTTCCTTACCGAGACTCAGCTGTCCGAGGCAGCTGACAGCAAACCCATTTCTGTATCCTCCTATTTTCTCTATACTCATATCAAGGTCAAAGGTGGCTGTTGTGTATATGTACACAACGACTTATCTTGCTCTCATGTTCCTGAACTTAATTCTTCTGAATTCTAGAGTTCTGGCTTCGGCTCTCCTGTCATTCTCTGACTAACTATATCTGCACTGTTTACTTATCTCCTAATTCTACTGACTTCGAAAAATTCTTTGACTATCTTATTTCTACGATGGAACACATTCAATCCATTTCTCCTTTCTCTGAAATCTCCGTTCTAGGAGATTTCAAAGTTCACCATCACCTTTGGCTCTCCTCTGCTTTCACTGATACACCTGGTGAACAAGCCTACATCTTTTCTATCCATAATGACCTAAAGCAGCTTGTATAGCACCCTAACCATATCCCTGACTGCCTTGGAGAGAGCTCCAAGATACTTGACCTCTTCCTTACAACTAATCCTTCTGCTTACACTGTTAATCTTTTCTCTCCGTTGGGCTCCTCCGATCATAACCTTATTACCTTAACCTGTCCTATCACTCCGGTATGGCCTGTGGACCCTCCAGGGAAACGTCGTCTGTGGCACTTTGGAGCTATGGACTGGGAGGCCCTCAGGCAGTACTTATTTGATTTTCCCTGGAATGATTATTGCTTCCATGGCCAGAAGCCTTCTGAGTGTGCCTTACTCATTACGGAGGTTATTCTCTCGGGCATGGAAGCATACATTCCTTTCTCTTATCGTTTGACTAATGCAAGAAAGCCTTGGGTTAATCACTCTTGTTCTAATGCTGTACGTAACAAGGAGAAGGCCTATAAAAGGTACTGGAGCCAACCAACCCCTGAATCACATCTTTTTTATGTTTCTGCCCGGAATCGTGCTAAGTCTGTTCTTCGCTCTGCTAAAAATAATTTCATCCGTACTACATCCTTTCAGCTCTCCAGCTCAAATTCTTCCCACTCCTTCTGGCACCTTGCCAAAAACCTTTCTAACAACTTTACTTCATCATCCTTCCCTCCTCTTTTCTATTTTGATGGCTTTGTAGCTATTTCTTCTACGGATAAAGCAGATCTCTTCACTCAGAC
Organism: Coenobita brevimanus; assembly: GCF_032717465.1. Classification (NCBI taxonomy): domain Eukaryota; kingdom Metazoa; phylum Arthropoda; class Malacostraca; order Decapoda; family Coenobitidae; genus Coenobita; species Coenobita brevimanus. The sequence goes on from NC_136969.1 coordinate 7,856,679, forward strand.
TTTCTCCTCCAATTCCACCTTAGACAGTTCCGGTGCTGTTCCTCCATCACTTCCCCCCTCTGACTTCCTCATGGCTGAAATTTCTTCAGCTGATATATTTTCTACCATTACTGGCCTCAATACTAACAAGGCATATGGGCCTGATGGAGTCCCTCCTGTCGTCCTCAAGAACTGTGCTTCTGTGCTTACACCCTGCCTAGGTAAACTCTTTTGTCTTTGTCTTTCAACTTGTACCTTTCCTTCTTGCTGGAAGTTTGCTATCATTCAGTCAGTCCCAAAGAAGGATGACCATTCCCAACCTTCTAACTATCGTCCAATTGCTTTAACATCCTGTGTCTCAACAGTTTTTGGGCCAATTCTTAAAAAAAAAAAATGTTAAAGCATCTTTCCCATCACAACCTTCTTTCTGAGTGTCAGTAAGGGTTCCGTTAGGGATGCTTCACTGGCGATCTTCTCACCTACCTTTCAGACTTCTGGTCATCCTCCTTTCGGGACTTTGGCGAAAACTTTGCCATTGCACTAGACATCTCGAAGGCTTTCGATCGAGTCTGGCATGAATCTTTAATTTCCAAACTGCCCTCTTACTGTTTCTATCCTTCTATCTGTGCCTTCATCGCTAGCTTCCTTTCTGGTCGTTCTATAGCTGCTGTTGTAGATGGCCATCGTTCTTCTCCTAGACCTGTCAACAGTGGTGTTCCTCAGGGCTCTGTCCTATCACCAACTCTCTTCCTTTTATTCACCAATGATCTTCTAAGCTGTACATCTAACCCTATCCACTTGTACGCTGATGATTCTACTCTTCACTTTTCCATTCGTTTTCTGCAACGTCCACCTCAGCAATTACTTCAACAAACAAGGGATGTGGCTATGGCACTCCTATTGCCTGACTTGGCTCGTATCTCTGACTGGGGTAAAAAAAAATATTGTTGTTTTTAATGCATCAATGACTCAGTTTTTACACCTATCAACCATTCATAATCTTCCACAGGAGTACCCACTAATGTGTAATAATAATTAGCTCAATCCTGCATCATCCTTGAACACGCTTGGGGTTTCGTTCACTCGGGACTTATCTTGGCAAGACCATATTGCATCACTTGTAAAATCTGCTTCCAAGAGATTAGGTGTGCTAAGCTGACCCTGTGCCTTCCTTACCTTTGTGCAGTTGTTGACTTCATACACGGGTTTTATTCGCCCCTATTTAGAGTACAACTCTCATGTCTGGGGAGGCTCCCCACATACAGCTCTTCTCAATAGGGTGGAGTCAAAAGGAATTTCGTCTCATCAGCTCTCCTCCTCTTACTGGCTCCTTTCAATCTCTGATTCTTCGCCGCACTGTTGCATCTTTATCTCTTTCCTATCGCTACTTCAATGGTCAGTGCTCCTCTGAACTGTCTACTTGCATCCCTCCACCTCTACAATGGGTGCATAGCACCCGTCTAGCAACACACTCTCATCCATTTTCTCTCCAACTCTCTAATAAAAGAGTTAACTATTACTCCCCAGTCTGACCGTCTCCCTCTGTCAGTATTTCCTACTTCCTATGATCTCCAGTCTTTCAAACGCAGTGTGTCCAGGCACCTCAAAATGAGTAGATCTTGAATTTGACTCTCTTTTGTATTGTTTTTGTTTTTCTTCTTGGAGAGAACTTTTTTGCTGGCTCAGCCTTTGGTTCCTTCTTCCTCAAATAAATAAATAAATATATATATATATATAGATAGATAGATAGATAGATAGATAGATAGATTATATATATATATATATATATATATATATATATATATATATATATCCCCATCCCACACTGCCACAGGCTCCAACAGCAGAAGTACAGTATTGGAAGGTCATTGCCCAGTGAGTTGTTCTTCCAGTGGTCAGCCTTTAGGTGTACAGTACACAGGATCAGCTCAGGCGTCATAACTAAACACCGGCTTAAGTTCGCTGTCTATTTTCCAACTAATTTGACTTAATGCTTTCCAAAATCTCTTCACTGTTCTCCCAAGCACTGGAGCTATACAAACTTTAATAACTGCAATTACACTTAATGCTTGGCAACACTTTTTTTTTTTTACAAGTGCCGATGATATAGAAAGTTCAATAACCACTGTTTGCCAACAACACTTCACTGTTTTCATAAGTACTGAAAACATACAAGCTTCTCTGACACTGCACTGACACTCAAACTGAACTGACAACCGACTGAACCTGAACTAGTCTCCTTCCCAACTTTATATGAGCTTGCATTACTCTTGAAGCTTCTACATTTCTCCACAGTTCTGGCGTATTCTAGAGAGAGAGAGCACATTTACCAACTCAGAGACAACCAAAATATGCTGGGGCTCTTCCACACTGCACAACGCTCTAAATTATTTGGCATGCAAACTTAAATTAAATTATGTAATTTAACAAGCAATGACATTAAAAAAAAAACATTATAAAGAAGAAGAGCACAAAAAAATAATGCATAACTTACGAAACAGCTATGCTCACAAACAGCAGACCAACTGGCAACTCTGACTTGTACCAGAGCTACCTACCGTAAACACTGGGAAATGTCGGGAAACATCTTGGCTGCCTAGCTGGTAAATCCCGCTTCTTAACGCTATCCCCTCCCTAGTTCTTTGTCATCCCAACAAAACTACACAATATAAACAAACAAACCTTAATCCCAATGAAACATCTAACTATACACAAAATATTCCTTCAACTTATCAGGTCTTCTTCTATGCCACTTTTTGACGACGTCCCTGCTCCTCCACACAGTCCACTCCTGGAATGTCTTGCTCCTCTTCCTGATGCTCTTCTTCTCTTTGGAAACTGTCACCATCCTCTTGTACTTCAGTTCGTTTTTCCTCCCCAACATCTTCAGCTAAGAGCACGATTCCTCACAGACATCCCAGCTTTACTGTCCTGGTCCATGGTACTGCCACAGAGGGTTCACGTGTACCGCCTTTGGAAGAGACTTCCTGCCTCCCTGAATCCAATACGTTACGTCTGATAGGCGGTCCAATACAGTGTAAGGCCCATCCCATAGGCTCTGCAGCTTTCGTGACTGTCCTTTTTTTAGCTGAGGATTGTAAAACCAAACTTGATCACCATCCTGGAAGCTCATCTCACTTGCTTTGACATCATACTTGCACTTCATCACCTCTCTTGAAAACTTAAGGGCTCTTCGCACTTGATGGTGTACTTCAGCTAGCCTTTCCTGAAGGTGCTTCACATAGTCTTTCCATTAACAAGTCAACAGGTAAGTGTAACTCATGGCCCAACATCAGTTTTGCAGGAGTGTAGTCGGTTGACTCATGGGATGCAGACCGATATGCCATCAGCAACACAGGTAACTTCTGGTCCCATTCTGTTTGTCTCCCTGCACAGTACTTGGTCAGTTTTTGTCCCAGGGTCCAATTGAATTTCTCCACCATCCCATCTGACTGTGGCCTTAGTGGGGTCGTCATAGTCTTCTTGATCCCCAGTAACCTGCAGTACTCACGGAACACAGCAGACTTAAAGTTCCTACACAGGTCTGAACGTAGCTCTTGTGGCATCCCAAAACGATAGAAAAACTGGTCAACCAACACCTGAGCAATTGTCGCAGCCTCTTCATCGGGGATGGCATAGGCTTCTGGCCATTTTGTGAAGTGGTCCATGGCTGGATCGAGTGGCAAGAGTGAAAGATGAGTTTTGGGCGAGAGTAGAAGCATGTAAGGACAAGTTTGAGAGGAGCGAGAGAGTGCTGTTGATTGGAGACATGAATGGCAAAGTTGGGAATGTACGAGTGGATGGAGTGGTTGGTCAGTGGGGTGTGCCAGCTGATGTAGATGGGAATAGTAGTGCTTTGGTGGACATCTGTGCTGGTAAGGGGTTGGTAATAGCCAACACCTACTTTCGTCATAAGATGATCCACCGGTATACATGGAGAGTAATGAGGAGGATGGATGGTGAACTTGTTGAACGAAAGGCAATGATAGACTACGTGTGTGTGGATGAGCGAATGAGAAGACAAGTGTTGGATGCAAGGGTGTGGAGAGGGTGGGGGAATGGAGTCTCGGACCATCACTTAGTGATGGCCAAGGTAGAGCTGCAAAGAAAGTGGTTGAGGAGGCGAAGGGGAAGACAGGAGGAAGCAGCTCCTGTGAGAAGAGTGGAGAAATTGCAAGATAGTGAGAAAAGGACAGAGTATAAGAGCATAGTGGAAGAAAGATTGGGAAGGTATGAGCTAGAGCAGATGGAAGGGTTGGAAGAAGTATGTAAGATATTCACGGAAGAGATAAGCGCAGCGTGTGAGGCGGTTTGTGGAGTGAGGAGGAGATGCAAGGGTGTGCAAGGGACAGCATGGTGGAATGATGAGGTGAAACGAGCTGTGGAACAAAAGAAGAAGGCATATGGTGAATGGTTGGCGAGTAGAGGTAGGGGAGAAGATGAGAGAGAGAAGAGAGAGGTATATGTGAGCAGGAGAAGGGAGGTTAAGAGACTGGTGAAGGAGGGTAAGAAGAAAGTGGATGAAGAGTTTGGGAGGAATCTGAGTGTGAAATGGAGGGAGAGTATGAAATTGTTTTGGAAGGAGGTAAAGAAAGTAAGGCAGTGTGAAAGGGGAAATAGTAGGGGAGTGAAAGATAGGAATAATAGATTGTTGGTGGAGAAGAGAGAGAAATTGAGGAGATGGAAGGAGCACTTTGAGGATTTGTTGAATGTAGAGAGTGAGAGCAGTGTGAGTATAAGTGGTTGGGGAATGGCTGGGAGAAGAAGAGATGAGAGGAGGGAGGAAGAGATCAGTAGGTCGGAAGTAGTGGAAGCGATGAAGAAGATTAAGCTGGGAAAGGCCCCAGGAATTGATGGAGTGTGTGGTGAAATGCTTAGGTATGGGGGTGAGATTGTTGTGGAGTGGATATGGAAGTTGTGTAGATTGGCTTGGGAAGAGGGAAGGGTTCCGGAGGACTGGAAGTCAGGTATAATTGTTCCTCTGTACAAAGGAAAAGGGGAGAGAGAAGTGTGTGGTAACCATAGGGGTATTTGCCTTCTTAGTGTGACTGGTAAAATATATGGTAGAATACTCATTGATAGGATTAGGCATATGACAGAGGAGCTAGTTGGAGAAGAACAAGGGGGATTTAGGAAGGGAAAAGGGTGTGTAGATCAGATATTTGTTCTAAGATGTTTAGTGGAGAAGTATCTAGAGAAGGGAAGGAAAGTGTATGCTGCCTTCATGGACTTGGAGAAAGCTTATGACAGAATAGATAGGCAAGGTATGTGGAAGGTATTGAGAATATATGGAGTGGAGGGGAAATTGTTGAGTGCTGTGAAGAGTATGTACGAGGGAGCTAGGGCTACGGTGCGAGTGGATGGTGAGCTGAGTGAGTTCTTTGATCTCAATGTGGGACTGAAACAGGGGTGTGTAATGTCTCCATGGCTGTTTAATATATATATGGATGGGGTTGTAAAGGAGGTACAGGGTAGGGCAGTGGATGTGGGGGTGGCCCTAATGAATGAGGGTGAGATTTGGAAGCTTCCGGTGTTGCTGTTTGCTGATGATACAGTATTGTTGAGTGAAGATGAATGGGAGTTGCAAGGTTTGGTGAATGAATATGGGACAGTGTGTAGGAGGAGGAAGCTGAAAGTTAATGTAAACAAAAGTAAAGTTATGGTGTTTGAGAGGAATGAAGTCACAGAGTGTGCAGTGAGGTTGGATGGTGAGGATATGGAGAATGTGAGTGCATTCAAGTACTTGGGTAGTGTGATGAGTAAGGATGGAACTTTGGGGGATGAAGTACGTGAAAGGGTACAGCAGGGAAGGAAGGTTGTTGGTACACTGAAAGTAGTGATGAGAAATAGGGAGGTGAGTATGGAAGTTAAGAAGTCACTGCATGATGGTATTGTGATCCCTACCCTGACGTATGGAAGCGAGGCGTGGACATTGCAAGAGGGGAACAAGTCAAGAGTGAGAGCAGTGGAAATGAGTTACTTGAGAGGAGCATGTGGAGTGACATGGAGGGACAGGTTGACGAATGAACAAGTGAAGGAACGTTGTGGGGTAGATGTGGATGTGGTTGAAAAGATTAGGAGAAATACACTGAGGTGGTTTGGACATGTGGAGAGAATGGAGAATGAAAGACTGACTAAGAGGGTGTATGTAGGTGAGGTGGAGGGAGGGAGAGGGAGGGGTAGACCGAGGATGAGGTGGAGGGATGGAGTTGAGAGGTATATGAGGGAGGGGAGTCAAATGGTGGGTGACAGAGCGACTTGGAGGCGTTTTGTCTGTGGCCACCCTTTGCGGGATTAGGGCGTCGGGCTATAGATAGATAGATAGATAGGTCCAGAGCGTCACATATATACTGGTTTCCTCTTTCAATGAGTGGTACAGGTCCAGCAATGTCCACCGTGATTCCTTCCATCGGCACACCCACCTGGTACAGTTGGAGAGGGACGCAACCACGTTTTTGGGATCCTTTCTAGGCACAACATACATCACAGACCCAACACCATTCTTTAATGTCCTGATGCATGCCAGTCCAATAGAACCTCTGTCACAGCCAACTTAGAGTTTTCTTCACTCCCAGGTGCCCACTGGTGATCTGGGTATGAGACTCATCCAAGATCCCAGACCTCACTTTCTTCAAAACCACCAGGAGCCAATACTTGCTGAGGCCACTGATGTGCCAGTAGTCCGTTTTTCAAACGAAGAAGGTCCCACTGACTCCAGCAGCTCTTGGCCGCAGGGCTCAACCTGGAAACTTCTCCTCAAGATGGTCGCACTGTACTCCACTGCAGCCACTCAAGCACTGGTTGTAAATCTGCATCCTCCATCTGCATCCTCTTTAGGTCTTCTTCATCTGACATTGGCCTGTCATTACAATACGGCGGCATTTTTTCTTAAGACTCGTGTTCCTTCTGCACCTCTTGCCGTCTGTTCTTTCGCCTTCTTGCACACTCTTCATCAAGGTTCTGCATATCTTCAGTGGTGAGGCTTCTTGGGAAAAACTGGCTGGTTGTTGCCTCTCGTCACCAGCCTTCACTAATTTATCATCTTTCTCATTTGGACATTCATGGCTGAAGTTCCCACCTCACCACATGTCCAACACCTGTTTGTTGCAGTCTGAGATTTCCTTGCAATGTTCCATTCTTGCTCGTTCTTCAATTTGTAACAATTCACCTTCTTGTGTCCCAGCTTCCCATAGAACCAGCAACTCCCTCTGATCTTTTCCTGTTCTCTCTTCCACTTGTTGCAATCCACTTTCTGATGTCCTGGCTTTTCACAGTATCAGCACCGTGCTTCAGAACTTTCCACTTTCCATACCTGCGCCTTTCTTGCTTTGAACCCTGCACTTCGACCTGTCTGAAAAGTGGACGTACTGGACCTAACATAGGACTCAAACTCTAGAGCCCTGGCTAATGCTTCTTGCATGCTTCTAGGTTATGACTGCTTCACTTGCACTTCCAACTCTGCACTGTCAAGTGCATTGATGAACTGGCTCCTCAGAAGAATAGCCAACAGGTTAGGTGCAGCTCCAGAGTACGCCTTATATGCCATACTCTCCAAGTCATGAGCAAGCTGTTGTAGGGATTCTCCTCGAGCCCGTACACGGTTCTGGAATCTTGCTCTGTAAACCTCAGTCTGGTACATGGTTCCATATCTGCTCTCCAGCACTTCTACTAGGGACTGACAACTGTTCCTCTCCATCACTGACATCTGGCCCAGAATTTCCACTGCGGCATCCTTGAGGGTAGTAGCAAGTTGCACTGTCCTCTACCTATCATTCCAACCAATCTGATCCGCAAGTAACTTAAACTCTGCACGGTAAGCTTCCCAAGATACTCTACCATCAAATTCCTGAGGTTTCTTCTTAATTGGGCCCCCACTATAGCCATAGACTTCCTGGTTTGGGGCATAAAAACTAGGGCATCATACTTAAGGCCAGGACTTAAATCTCCTACATTCTGATTATTCAACCCTGTAATGTTACCTTTAGATGCTTGGGATCCGTCAAGGTTCACCATACGCTGTTAATTCCTTTCATATGCTCACTATACACTAACCTGAGGCTCAGCAGTGCAATATTTCTCTATAGCCTCCATTATCTCACTAATTACCTTCACATGGTCGACTACATGCTTCAACTGGCTATCTACATGCTGTCTGCACTCCATCACTATTTCCACACTTATTTCCTTCAAGTGGTCGTCTACCTACTGTTTACACTCCATCACATTATTGTTTACCTCGTACTTCTGCTGCATTTACTTCCTTCTTAAGCTGTTGTTGTTCCTCCTTCATTTTCCCAATGAATGCATTGAGCTGTCCTTGCAGCCTCAGTTGTACTTCCCTCTGTTGCTCCTGTAATGCCTCTTGAAGTTGTTCATATCGTTCTTTTTGTTCTTGTGCTTCTAATTGTTCACTCTGTGCTGGCAATTGTCCTTTGATTTTGTTCCTGAGCTCTTTGTGTCCTTCACTTTGGGCCTGTAATTGTTGTTGGAGTTCTTTCTGTCTTTCATTCTGTGCTTGTAATTGGACAGTTTGTGCTTGTAATTGTTCTTTGAGTTCTTTCTTTTGTGCCTGTAATAGCTTCACAATTATCACAAGGGACATTTCCTCCTCCTTCCCAGCTCGAGACCTTGTCTGCACACCATCTGCTTCCATGTCAAAGGTTAGCCAGACTGCACCCCTTAATAATAATCCCCACTACTGACACCAGTGTTACGTCCCCGTCCCACACTGCCATAGGCTCCAACAGCAGTAGTACAGTACTGGAAGGACGTTGCCCAATGAGTTGTTCTTCCTGTGGTCAGCCTTTAGGTGTGCAGTACACAGGATCAGCTCAGGCATCGTAACTAAACACTGGCTTCTTAAGTTCACAGTCTTTATTCTCCAACTACCTGTAATTACACTTAAGGCTTTCCAACTTCTCTTCACAGTTCTCACAAGCACTGGAGCTATACGAACTTTAATAATTTAAATTTCACTTAATGTTTGAAAACACTTTTTTTTTTTTTTACATGTAATGATGATATAGAAAGTTCAATAACCACTGTTTGCCAACAACACTTCACTGTTTTCACAAGTACTGAAAACATACAAGCTTCACTGACACTGCACTGACACTCAAACTGACCTGGAAACCGACTGAACCTGAACTAGTCTCCTTCCCAACTTTATATGAGCTTGCATTACTCTTGAAGCTTCTACATTTCTCCATAGTTCTGACGTATTCCAGAGAGAGAAAGAGCACATTTACCAACTCAGAGACAACCAAAACACGCCGAGACTCTTCCACACTACACAACATTAAATTTTCTTGCATACAGAATGAATGGTAAAGTAAGGAATGTGAAGGTGGATGGAATAGTTGGTGAGTGGGGTGTGCCTGCTGAGATAGATGAGAATGGCAGTGCGTTAGTGGACATTTGTGCTGGGAGGAGGTTGGTGATAACCAATACCCTCTTCAGGCACAAAATGATCCACAGGTATACGTGACAAGTGATGAGAAGGGTGGGTGGTGAACTGGATGAAAGGAAGGCAATGATTGATTATGTGTGTGTGGATGAAAGGATGCTAAAATGTGTAATGGATGCAAGAGCTTATAGAGGTTGGGGGAGTGGACTTTCTGACCACTACTTGGTGGTGGCCAGAATCAAGATACAAATAAGATGGAGTAATAGAAGAAGGGAAGGACGGGAAGAAGGAGCATTTGCAAGGAGAGTGGAAAGATTACAAGAGGATGAGAAAAAGGCAGAATATAAGAGAGAAGTGGAGGAACGACTGGGCAAATATGAATTGGAGCAGATGGGGGACGTGGAAGGTGTGTGCAGGATATTCACAGAAGAAATATGTGTAGCAAGTGATGTGGCGTGTGGGATGAAGAGAAGACGGAGGGGGGTGCAAGAAACAGCGTGGTGGAATGAAGAGGTGAGACAGGCTGTGGCACAAAAGAAGAGAGCATATAATGAATGGATGAGAAATAGGGGCGTGGAAGAAATTGAGAGGCGGAAGAGAGAACTATATGTAGAAAGAAAGATAGAGGTAAAAAGATTAGTAAGAGAGAGTAAGAAGAGAAAGAAGAGAGTGGATGAGGAATTTGGAAGGAATTTGAGTGTAAAGTGGAGGGACTGTAGGAAAATGTTCTGGAAAGAGGTGAAGAGAGTAAGACAGGGTGGAAGTGAAGTTAGTAGGGGAGTGAAAGATAAAAACGCTAGATTACTAGTGGAGAAGGGAGAAAAAGTGAGCAGATGGAGAGAACACTTTAAGGAATTGTTGAACATAAAGGATGGAAGTGATGCGAGTATAAGTGACTGGGGAATGGCTGGGAGAAGGAGGGTGGTGAGAAGACAGGAAGAAATCAGTAGGATAGAAGTTGTGGAAGCAATGAAGAAAGTTAAATTGGGGAAAGCCCTAGGAATTGATGGAATGTGTGGTGAAATGTTGAAGCATGGGGGAGAGATAGTAGTAGAATGGATGTGGCAGGTGTGCAGATTGGCCTGGGAGGAAGGTAGAGTTACGGGGGATTGGAAGTCAGGTATAATTATTCCCTTGTACAAAGGAAAAGGGGAAAAAGAGGTGTGTGGTAATCATAGGGGCATTTGTCTTCTTAGTATAATAGGAAAAGTGTATGGTAGGATACTTACTGACAGAGTTAAGGAAGTAACAGAGGAATTAGTTGGAGAAGAAAAGGCAGGCTTTAGGAAGGGAAGAGGTTGTGTAGATCAGAAAATCATTCTTAGATCTTTAGTGGAAAAATTTCTAGAGAAGGGAAAGAAGTTGTATGCGGCTTTCATGGATTTGGAGAAAGCATATGACAGGGTGGATAGACAAGGATTGTGGAAAGTGTTAAGGAACTACAGTTAATTTTTCTGTATAGGCTAGCCTCAGTTATATGACACCTTGCATTGTACTTACCATTCACATTTAAGTTAATATCCCCAGTTCACACTTTGACTTAGTCCTGTGATAATCACTTATGGCCTATTATTCGTAAAGATAATAGATTACCCACTGAATGACCTTCAGCCCCTCCCCAAGTTTGGCTTAAATCGAATGAATAATTATTTGAATTATTTTGTTCACACACACACACACACACACACACACACACACACACACACACACACACACACACACACACACACACACACACACACACACACACACACACACACAATCCAATCAAAACGTAATGCCCACTCTTGCATCGCAAATGCTGATATTTATAAAAGTTATGAAAAAAGAACATTAAGGAATGATAAGGATGAAGGAACAGATGTAGTCTACTAAAACAATCCTACGTTATAATGGATCTCTCAGGTTGAATAAAGTCGTCTGCCAGTAACATGAATGAAATAGAAGACATTCTTTCTTGACAGTTTCTTCTAAGTTGAATTAAAACCCCTGATGATAGAAAACACAAAATAAAGAATATAATTTTCGAAGCTGAATGATATCATTTGGTGATAAGAGTAAAATAAAAGTTGAAGGGCAATATAAAAGAGAGACGTGGGGACGGGAGGAGAATAAGGCAAACGGAACTGCAAAGACTCTGTATTAATGAAACACTGAAAACTCGGGCCCCGGACTGGCACCCAGTGAGCCTCCGCCATACCTTTCTCACGAACTCGTCATACAACCTCCATGACAAGGTTCACTGCATGTTGAAATGGGACTAAAAATAAACTAAGTCGACCTCATGTGACCTTGACCTTTGACCTCTTGACCTTGCTCATCTAATCGGTTCATCGTCCCTTCATACTGTATCACCGACTAACGTTTGATCAAAATCCGTCAAGGGGTTCAAGTGATATCACTGCCACGCCCATATGGCCTTGCCTTTTGACCCTTGACCTTGCTGACCTAATCAGTTCATCGTCTCTCCATACGGTATCACTGACAAAAGTTTGATCGAAATCTGTCAAGGGGTTCAGGAGATATCGCAACCACAATGTTTAATTCAGTAGCTTCCAGGGATCCTGTGTGGTGGATTTTGCCGGAAGGGTACTAAGCGTACTGCCCTCCGCCTTTCGGCTCACAGTCGCGAAGCTCATAGGTCCTTACCCTGGGGTTCCCTTCTTTACGGTATTAAATTTTGAAAATGCCTGGCTTTCTCCAGTATTGAGGACACTGGGTGCAAATGGGTTAACTAACTTGACCCCATACGAACTCGACCTTACCTTATGACCTAGCCGACCTAATTAGTTCATCCATTCATACTGTATCACTGACATAAGTTTGATGGAAATCCGTAGATGGGCTCAGTATATATATATATATATATATATATATATATATATATATATATATATATATATATATATATATATATATATATATGGAGCCTCTGTGGTAGAGTGGTAGAGTGTGCATCTCGCACGCAGGTGGACACAGAGTCGCCTCCTGCCAGAGTTGTAAAAGCTTTGGGAAACGTTCACCGAGCCACTTTCTACTTTGGCGGACATAAGGAGTACTGTGGTTGAATCAGTGTCGCATACTAGTATGCCTGCACCCAGTCGGCTTAAGGCGGATCGATTACACTTGGTTCACAGACTACACACACATCCAAAGCCACTCCAACACTACAATTACATTTACAAGCACTTCACACCCTACATGCAATCTCTACCAGACGGCCTAAGCCACTTGGTAGAGATACATTGGCTATATCGTCCCTGCTTCGGTAGGGATAGGCCGGTCCTGCAGTGGACACTCAAACGGCTGATTATATATATATATATATATATATATATATATATATATATATATATATATATACACACACACACTAAATGTGTGTGTGTGTGTGTGTGTGTGTGTGTGTGTGCCAGAAACAAGAACAGGAAGAAAAATCGAGGTGTTGGATCTAGTACTGGAAATTGTTGTTTTTGAGTACGGGAGTGTCGGCTTAAACACTCAGCTCAATGATCTCCCTCTTTCCTATTCTGTCGCCTTTTCTCCCTTTATTCATGTCTCCCGTTTCCCCACCCCCCCAGTGCCTTCTTCCATTCCTTCCTTCTCCAGGATTACTAAAATATTGTTATCTTGTTATGGCATGCGTAAAGCCACACCATTTGATTTTGAGAGCTGTGAAACTTATGTGAATATTATCAAAATAAGGTTTATATCTTTATTCCATATATATTCTAATGTAGCCTGTACCGTGCGACATCGCCAAACACAGTCAATTTACGCTGTGGGTAGAATCTGTATTCTTTAGATCATGCTACCACGGACTTGTATGGAAAAATCTTGTGCAGACAGGCACAACAGATGCACGTAAATGTCAAGTAAATGTTACGGTAAGAAACCAGTTAAATTTGGTCTTTTAATGTGACATTAACCTCTGACTGGTTATTCTTAAAATCGATTTCCTTCACCCGTGGCTTAACGTGAACTTTTCCACCAAGTATGGTCTAAGTGTTGTTGAGTGAAGACGAAGGGGAGCTGCAAGGCTTGGTGGATGAGTTTGAGAGAGTGTGTAAGAAACGGAACCTAAGGGTGAATGTAGGGAAGAGTAAAGTGATGGTCTTTGAGAGAGGTGAAGTTAGTGAATGTACAGCGAGGTTGGATGGTGAAGAATTGGAAAATGTGAGTACGTTTAAGTATTTGGGTAGTGTGATGAGTAAGGATGGAGGTTTGGAGGGTGAAGTGCTTGAAAGGGTACAGCAGGGAAGAAAGGTTGCTGGTTCCTTGAAAGCAGTGATAAGAAACAGGGAAGTGAGCATGGAAGTGAAAAAGTTACTACATGACAGTATTGTGATACCAACTCTAACGTACGGAAGTGAAGCTTGGACATTGTTGGAAGGACACAAGTCAAGAGTGAGAGCAGTGGAAATGAGTTATTTAAGAGGAGCCTGTGGAGTCACGTGGAGAGACAGGCTGACGAATGAGGATATAAAGGAACGTTGTGGTGTGGATGTGGATGTGATAGGAAGCGTTATGAGGAATACACTGAGGTGGTTTGGCCATGTGGAGAGGATGGAGGGTGAAAGACTGACGAAGAGAGTGTATATGAGTGAGGTGGAGGGGGAAAGAGGGAGGGGGAGGCCGAGGATGAGATGGAGGGATGGGGTGGAGAGGTATATGAGAGAGGGGGGTGTGAGTTGGGAGCAGGGCAGTGAAATGGCGGGGGACAGGGCGACTTAGAGGCGATTTGTTTGTGGCCACCCCAAACGGGATTGAGGCGTCTGGCAATAGATAGATAGATAGATAGAATTGACTTTGTTAGGTGAAGTTTGACTTTATATATCTCAAAAACAGCAGACTAGGCGACTGACCCTCTGCCATCTCAAGAAGTTTGGACAAAATCTGATCAAAACTGTAGTCGTCATTTTGTTCAGACATACACAAAGGTGGATATCTGACCTTAATCTCTCTCTCTCTCTCTCTCTCTCTCTCTCTCTCTCTCTCTCTCTCTCTCTCTCTCAGCTAAGGAGTATTAGCCAGCTAGGAGAAGTGAGTAGAGGAGGTGAAATACTAGACGAACTTTTACCCACTGTAGTACAATTCTTTTCAGCTATGAAATACTTTTGTAATTCTGTCATTGCCAAACCAGGTTTCCAGGCATCCTTGAACGAACATCACTTTTGGGGTAGGCTCTCTGTTCTTTGAATTTCATCTTTGTAGGGAACGAATATTACGGGCTTCGATAATCTTGTTTCTTCATTCTGAGTAATACATCGGAAAGGATCTTAAAATATATCTTGAGTATCACCTCTAGGTACAGGGACGTCTTACAGTTTTAATAAGACCGTCGCCCAGCAATGTCCCCCTAACAGGTATGCGCTAAAAAAAAAAATGCAAATTCTTTTCAAAAAGATCTAAATTAACACATTGTCCAAGATACTGCTTATCACCTCTTGAGAACCGATTACTTTCTTGTAACCTTTCTATCGTTGACGATGTTGATTTTTTTTCGGTCAGAGAGAGAGAGAGAGAGAGAGAGAGAGAGAGGGATGAGGGTTATAAAGGTGTTCATAGAGATGATATCTGGAGGCAGTAAGAATAAAATGAAAAATATGTCAGCGTACTGAAGGGCTGAAATAGTCGTGACATTACTTATCTCGTTCAGCCAGAAGACAGCTTCGACACTTTATTCTTTCCAGAATCAAATGTTTTAAGGTTATGAGAGTCTTCTTTGAACTGGAGGAGTCACCTGTACCATTTATTAACCTCTTCAGTAAGACGGATCTTTCCTGAGTTGAATAAAATCCCAAGTTGAACGAAGCACTAAGATCAATACTCCCCCGGAGGAAAGAGGTCAATAATAAAGTAATGAATAACTTGTAACCATAATTCTACTAATATATATATATATATATATATATATATATATATATATATATATATATATATATATATATATATAAGAGAGTTTATCATATTCATTTTAGAACTTCACGATGAAGGTTGGTTTTAAAATTCTGTACATACATCAACAGCAACAGGTACAAAATCCCCACAGTTATTACCCTTAGATTCATCG
Organism: Coenobita brevimanus; assembly: GCF_032717465.1. Classification (NCBI taxonomy): domain Eukaryota; kingdom Metazoa; phylum Arthropoda; class Malacostraca; order Decapoda; family Coenobitidae; genus Coenobita; species Coenobita brevimanus. The sequence continues at coordinate 7,872,137 of NC_136969.1, forward strand.
TACTGATAATACTTTGTGAGTGCTGTTACTAAATTACAATGACCATATGAGTATATTCTGTCTACCTTTGCTTGACCAAAAATTAGCATTTCCCCATTTTGGATGTTGAGGTGTAACAAATCATTAACGCCAAAAAGTAATGTTGGTTTTCATCTGATGGAACTGGGCCGGTGCCACAACTTGAAGGCTAAATCGTGGCTACCTGCAAGTCGATGAGCATTAGTAATGGGAATGAACGGAATCTCCCTGGTTACTAGTCAAATCAACCCTCCATTCTGACAATACTGGACACCATCTGAACTGAAACTGTTTAAGATCTTTGTCAGGTTAACACAGGTTGCAGCCATTAAGAACAGCTGTGGAAACGAGACAGAGCTGCAGTCATCTCATATTCTGCCACTAACGTACAGAAAGTAAGCTAAACTAGAGGCCACCTCAAGGGGGAAATCACACCAGCCGCGAGCCCATTCATATCTAGCGCGGCTCGGAATATGACCTTGACCTTGACCTACTTTCACCTATTTTAAACTCGATTTTCATCCCTACAACACACCTGTAATATTTTTTTTTTTATCATATCTTGAACGACTGTTAAGTTATCATGGGAACAGACACACAGATCTTGACCTATTTTCACCAATTTCGAACTCGAAGGAGATATTCATCGCTACTACACACCTGTAGTATTTTGTGGTGATATCCTGAGCGACTGCGAAGTTATCGTGCTAACACACACACACACACACACACACACACACACACACACACACACACACACACACACAGAAACTGAAAACAATACTCGTAGGAGATTTCGATCCCTACAATACATCTCTAAAATTTTATGATGATATCTTGAGCCGTTGCGAAGTTATCGTGATAACAGACACATTGACCTTTACCTACTTTCACCAATTTCGAACCTGTAATCGATTTTTTTCCTTACTACACACCTGTAAAATTTTATGATGATGCCTTGGGCTGTTGCGAAGTTACCGTGCTAACACACACACACACACACACACACACACACACAAACTGGAAACAATACCCCCTTCGCTATCGCGGCTGGTAAAAAAAGGACGAATGTTTCCGGCAAGTCAAGTTGAATGAACTTCTGAATAACCATTAAACCATCATCTTTTCACATTGTATTGTTATATCCTTAACAACGAGGATGTCATTTATATATCGTTCTTGATGTCTCCTGACGGTTTTATGCGACTTTGGAGAGTTTTCTCGAACTGGAGGCGTTTGATGTACCTCTATCATCCCTTCCAGTACCAGAGTCGCTTCTTAAGCTAAATAAAATTGTTTGGGGATAACATGAATGAAAAAGAATTGAACACTCAACAATCAACTATCAAGCTAGACAAATTACCACAGCAATCACAATCACCACAACTGCAATAACCAACACCTTTATTAGAATCATGACAGCTGGATTACCAGAGCAACTGCAGACATCACTGCTAACATCAGTATTATCACAGCAGTATTCACTGTCATCACCACTCCAACATCATTCAGTGAGATTGATATTGCCCCACTCAAACGTCATCACTGTTAAACTTCTCTGATCATCACAGTAACCACCGTTTCAGGCAATTCAGGAATCATCAGACTCATTACTACCAAAAATACTAATTATGAATATCACTAACTTCTGGACGTCTATTACCATCAGCATCACAGCTACCACCATCACCGCCACAACTACCACTAACATCACAAACACTATTACAGTCACCATCGCGACTACCATCACTGTTGTCATCACCACAAATACCATCACCACTGCTACCATATCCACTGCCATCACCACTATCACCGCAACTACCACCAACATCGTCACCACAAATGCTACTTCCATCACTACAACTGTTACACCATCATCACCATAACTGTCATCACTGTCAACACAATCATCATCGCCATCACCACAGCTGTGAAGACCAACACCACAGCTGCCACAATCACCACGACAGCTCTCATCTCCAACACCACATCTCTCATCACCACAACTAACACCACCACCTCCATCACCCCTATCACTACCATCACCACTACGGCTATATACCTATAACTATCACCACGAAAAAAACACAACTACCACAGTTACCCCGATCATCACTAAAAGTACCACCATCAGCACCGCAACAGCTACCACCACCACAACCGCCTCGTTCACCACAGCTATCCCCATGAAAACCACAATTATTACCACCACCATCATAGCTAGCACAGTCACCACCAAATCTACTTTAGTCACCATCACAACTACCACTATCACCACAACCAACACCAGAAACACCACAACCACTACTATCATCACAGCTCCACAATCACCACTACACCGACCACAGCTACCACCATCACCACTCCATCTATCATCATCACACCAGATGTACCATCATCATCATAACTATCACAGCTACCACTCCAAGCATCATCACTCACATCACCTCCATCATTACCACAGCTGCCACCATCACCACCACAGCTGACTCCATCATCACCACAGCTACCAAAACAATTACCACTATCACCAATACAGCTACCATCGTCGCCACCCAAGTTACCAGTCACCACAACTACCATTCCAGCACAACCACCACCATCGCCCCCACAATTACCACCATCGCAACTACCACTACAATTGGAAGGTTGAGGCTTAAGGGGGATTTCCAGAGAGTGGAGAGATTAAGGGAGAAGAGGAGGGAGAAGAGGAGGAGGAAGAGAAACAGGGAGAGGAAGGGAGGTAGGAGAAAAAAAAACTAAGCACGGAAAAACTGAAAGAAGAGAGGAGGAGGGATGTTAAAGCAGGCAGAAATGAGGCAAGAAACTGGAGAAAAGAAAGGGAAGTTGGGAGAGGAAAGGAGGAAGAAAGTGAGGTAAGGATAATTGAAGTCTGAGAGGTAAAAACAGTTAATGAAGAAGCGATAGGAATAACAAGAGCATAAGAGGTAAAGATAGTAAGGAGGTAAGGAGGAAAGAAGAGGAAGGGAGGCAAGCGATGAAGAGGGAGGAAGGAAGGGAGGCGAAGAGAGAAGAATGTAGGAAGGGAATTGGAAAGAGAATTGGAAGAAAAATAAGATGGATTATAAGTACGATAAGAAGATGATGAGGAAGAGAGGTCTATAGAATCTATTTACCTTCTTACGAGGACTACATCGAATTCAGTTCTTGTCTTTTTAGTTTATGTGACTAGATTATAATACTCACATACAGTACAAGGATTTTTCAGTACTGTGCGAGGTGAGTACTGAACCGTATGTCTCTGTGCGTTTTGAATGTGATTATATGGTGTGAATGAATAGGTACATATCTGCAGTATTTTGCCCGATCAGTAGGTTCGGTTAATTACTTTTTATTTTTCATCTGCTTCAGGTGTGGGAAGATTAATCCTCTTTAATTCTCTGTAGCCCCAAGAGGGGTAATTGGAATAATAGGAAGGTTCAAGTGTAATAAGTGGATACTGTATACAGAATGAATACACTGTAAGTGAAAGAATTAGTAAATATTGCAATTCGTTACCAGTAGAATGAAGAGGAAGGGAGGACAAGAAGTGGAGGAGGAGAAAGAGAATTAAGAATATTATGTGACGTGCTGTGGGAAGAAATATAGAGGAGAAGGAATGGAACTAAAAAAAAAAAAAAAAAAAAAAAAAAAGAGGTGAAGAGTGGTAAGAAGAGGACAAAGGATAGGAGAAAATTTAAGAAGAAAAGAAAAGTGGCAAGAAGAGGAGGAAGATGAGAAGCAAGAAGATGATGTGAGGTGTTGCAAAGATGAGGCGAATAAGAAGGGAGATATGGACAGGAAATAAGGTAGTAGCGAAAATGGGAAAGAAAGGATATCGGTGTTTAGAAATAAGAAAAGAAAAAAAAGAGAACAAAAGGAGGAAGTTAAAAAAAAAAAACTAAGAATATTTGAGGAACTAAAAAGAGAGAGAGAAACGGAAAAGCGGAGCTGAATGAAAATAATGGGTTAATATTATATATATATATATATATATATATATAGTATATATATATATATATATATATATATATATATATATTTTATATATATACAGAGAGAGAGAGAGAGAGAGAGAGAGAGAGAGAGAGAGAGAGGAAAGAAAGCAGTGTGGGTAAAGTGCCGAAAAATATGAGACAAAAAAGAGTATTGGGAATCTTAGGGAAAAAAAAAAGTGGGCGAGTGATAAAAGAGGATGAGAGCAAGTGGAAAGAGGCAAAAATGGAAAGCAGGCGATATAAAAGCAGTTAATGCCCTTAGTGTGATTTAATGTGTGTGGGTGATTTTGTGTGATATGGTGTATTGTGATTTGGTGTAGTGTGGTTTCGATAAAGTCTTTACGCGAATGAAGCACCATTCATCCTGTAATCGCCATAGGGGAACAGAGGAATAGAGTTGGTCCTAGAGATGTTCCAGTCTCTAATAGTGGATCATAATAAAAAGGCAATTAGGAAAAAGAAGGAGAAGAAAAAGATAGGCGTAGATTAATGTCTGTCTATAGGACTAGGGTCATCAAGACAGATAATCTTATAGCCTACTAAGTCCCAGTCTACGACCCACAACAGCATTCCATATCCATGTCTCCAGTTGTATTGCTGAGTGAACAAGGACAAAGGGAAAACATAGCCCATTAGTACGAGCAGCCCGAGAATCGAACTCGAGTTCTTTCTCTTGCGAGAAAATTGCTAACCAGTACCGGTTGACCCCTCAATACATTTCATTGTTCCAGTACGGTGGTGGCATACATCATGACTGACTGAACCAACGTTTGCAGAAATCAGTACAAAAATAATAAAGAAGCAGATTTATTAGCATAATTTCATATATAAATATAAATTGCATCTGACAGTACGATTTTGTTTAGGAATGCACCTGAAATTTCTATAAACCGCTCTCCCTTGAACACGGTAGATAAAAAAAAAAAAAAAAAAACCCGGACAAAAACTCACCGGACATAAACTAACCGGACAAAAACTAATCGACTAAATGCAAAGAAGAACAGAAACTCATCCAATAATTTTCATTTTCCTTCCTTATAAAGCAGTAAGCAGTTACGCTTAAATACCAGTCCAGACCTAAGAAATTTATGTGTAAAATATTTTTTTTAATGTAGGAAAATGCTTTCTTTCTAACGTTCGGAACATCGCAACAGTGTGCGATGTATTCGTAAAATATAGACTGCAACAATATATAATTGCAATACGGTATGAAAAATTATCATAACTGTTTAGATATTGAAGTACTTAGAATACAACATCTCTTAGGAATTCTTGTGTTGACTTCCTGCCAACAACCAAATCTCTACATAGTTTCGTTCAGCGCATCTAAAGGTTCACATAGTTTCTTCTCACTCTTTTCTTTGAAGAGCGACTTCTTATATCGTGAGCCAGGTGCTCCGAATCAAGTGAAAGAAGCATCCTTGACCAGATACATGTGGACCTAAAATGCTACTCACAACCTGCGTGGCGTTCCCCTTTATATTTTCCAAAAGTCCGACCTGTGAAGTTTCAGGCAGTGAGGCTTGGTTCATTGGATTATTGCTCAGCTTACTTTTGTCTGGTGAGTTTTCGTCTGGTGAGGCTATGTCCAGTGAGATTTTGTCTGGGGTTTTTTTCTCCAGTGCTGTATTCACTGGTTAGTTTTTGTCCAGTGAAATATTGGCCACTTAGTTGTTGTTCGACGAGGTTTTGTCCAATAAGGTTTTGTCTGACGAAGTTTTATTCAATGAGGTTTTGTCCGATGAGGTTTTGACTAGTGATTTTTTTGTCCAGTAAACATTTTTAAAGTGAGATTTTATGCAGTAAGGAATTGTCTGGCAGGGTTTTGTTCGGTGAGGATTTTATGCGGCAAACAACTGTCTAGTAGGGTTTTGTCCAATCAGAATTTTATGCAGTAAAGAACTGTCTACTAGAGTTTTGCCCGGGGAGATTATATGAGGTAAACTTTTGTCTTCGCTGCTTTGAAAACATTCTATGAATTTGTGCCAAGGAAAACATTCTTTTCCGGCAGTGTATGTCTATGTATGTATGTATATATGTATGTATGTATATATATGTATGTATGCATGTATGTATGTATGATGTATATGTCTGTGTATAGTATCAGAATGTATGAATATGTGTATGAGTGCATGCTTCTTTATATATACTGGTATGTATGTGCATGTCCATGAGTGTATATGCTCATGTTATTATGTGCACATGTATGAGCATGTGTGTATGTGCATGTTTGCATGTGCATGAGAGTGTATGGATATGTACGTCCATGTGTGTACCCTACGTGTGTGCATGTTAACTAGTATGTGTTTATTTTTCTGTATGCATTTGTTTGCAAATGCATGTATGTATGTGTATGTGCGTGAGTATGTAATGCTGTGTGTGTGTGTGTGTGTGTGTGTGTGTGTGTGTGTGTGTGTGTGTGTGTGTGTGTGTTTGTAAGTTCAGATGATATTTCTTCCCGTCCACCTCATTCTCTCGGTATTTGGAAAACTTTGGATGAAAATGCCGGGAGAAATGGAGAGGAAAATGGCGGCTGCGTCAGTGCAGTACGGTATCTGTGAGTGTTCACTGGAGCCAGATCACTGTATAGCCTGCCATTTATCTGGGGTTTGTTTTTATTGTCTTAGTCATGAAACTTTATGATCTGTATTCTCGCTCGTTTAAGACTGCTAACTATTATCTCTTAGAGAATTACTGTCCCTATCGTCCCTCAATATTTTCTTACTTGTTTTTTTATCATTCTTATTTTTTCCATAGTTTGCATCATCCACTCACTCGATGTAGTGCAGCTCTCGAGTGACTGCCCCTTCCTCTCTTCCATTTTTCCTTCCTTCCGCTTCCGTCTTTCTTCCTTCATTCTTTCCTCTTCCTTCTGTTTATGGGTGATTCTACACTGAGTGACAAGCCAAATGGTTTCCTCTACACCAGGAAACCATTTACTACGCTGAGTGGTAACCATATAACCAAGTTATGGCGCCTGGTGGTTTAGTGGGTAATCGTACTGAGCCTGTGCAGGTTTATATCCAAGGGATGGTTGGGGTTTATTGCTCATGTAATGCCACTCAGGGAAAAGTTGTTCTGGTCACTTTCATCTTAAATGTCAGGACTAACGCCTAGCCCCGGGCTCCTACGCTTCTCATGGGGCAACAGAGAACTGGATAATGGATGATGAATGCAGAAAGAGCTGTAACATAAAGACGAAATATGGCATGCCACATACAGAAATGAACTGGTGTGGAGGAGGAGCTAGGGAGCCTACATAACGGACAGGAATAGCGGTATGGGCCATGCTGTAGTAGTAGTTGTAGGTGCAGATGCCATCCATTCACTCACTTGATGTAATGTTACCTTCAGGTGACTGCACTGAATGGCAAGTAAAATGGTTTCCTGTAATCCAGAAAACCATTTCATCCGTTGGCTAGTAATAAAATAGTCAACAACTGGAGTCCTTGTGGTGCTGTGGGCTAAGGAGCTCCCACTGGATGAGACTCAAAAGGGTGCCGAGCGGCGGACTGACAGTGGATGGATAATAATAATAATATGACATTACCAAAGGCGACCAACTACCGACTCTTGCCTTAAATGTCTGGGTGGAGTAGGCAACGACTATCATTATTATTAATTTATTATTATTATTATTATTATTATTATTATTATTATTATCATTATCTATTGCCAGACGCCATAATTCCCTAAGGGGTGGCCATTTGACTTTGAGTTATTTGTTTTACTGGGAGGGGGCACTAACCCTCCACCAACCCACTTGCTGACACGTAGGGAGCACGTATGGTTTGGCTATATGGTTAAGCGTTGTAAATGGTTTCTTGGCTTACAGGAAACCAATTGGCTTGTCACTCAATGTAATGCCACCTGTAAAGGAAAAAAAAAAAGCAATAAGAAGTGACAGGAAAGATGGGAGAAATAGGAAGAAAGGGGGGCAGGCACAGAAAAACAACGATAAAGGCTAAGGAAGAAGTAGGCAGCACTACATCAAGTGAATGGATGATGGTCGCCACCACCTTATTATTATTTGTATTGTTATTAATTTATTATTATTATTATTATTATTACTATTACTATTGTTTTTGTTTTTGTTATTATTATTATTATTATTATTATTATTATTATTATAATCATTATTATTATTATTGTTATTGTTGTTGTTATTAATACTATTTCTTTTATTATTAACCCCTTCTTTCCTAAGAAGTGTTCGTTTATTGTTAACGCCCGCTTCTAGCAAAGCGAGGCAGTAATATTGTTGTTGGTGTATGTCTGTGTGTGTCTGTGTATGTATCCGTTGCCAAAATATCTCGAAAAGTTGTAGATGAATTTTCACCAACCCTTCCGGAAGCACCAGCTATTCGATGTGCAGAAGCCTATTACTGTTGACGAGGATTTGATGGAAGACGACTGAATGCCAGTCGCCATTAGTGGAATAAGAGTTTTATTTTCTCGAATATATTTTTATCTGACTTGTAAAACTCCTCTAGTTCCTTTTATGCGCACATCACGACTCGCAGTGACGTAACCCACAAAAACTATTTCTTATGGTCTATTCAGCTCAAAGAGTATCCTCAAAGAAGTTCCTGGTATTCCAGTTCGAGCTCCCTGAAGAGAATATAAAGTACGTGTATCCTTATGATTTGTTGAGAAAAATCACCGTTGCGTTTAAAGTTTCACAGTGGAATTATTAAGACGTTAGATTTCAGATTTAAAAATGTCAGCATTCACTGAGATTTGCTTATATATTAGTGCATAAGCACAAGAAGACTTGATCTTAAGGGATTAGTTGAAATTCCGTAACATATAAGGTTTTAAGTTAATTAAACTAAAAGCCTTCAAAGCTTTATATAACAGTCAAAAATTCTTTTAAACCTTGATAAAATCATAGCGAAGAAGCTCCTAAGCCCACCTACTAGATTTACAATGTAATACCTTCAAGTTTTGGCCAAATCATTATATAATACTAAAACCTTTTAAAATGGCACATGAATGCCTAAGATTTAAGCTCTCATTATGGAGATTAGCTCTCCTTCTAAAACTCTCATTTTTTACCATCCACCTGACAAAGTCAGAGGAGGGTGTTGTTATCACTGGGATCAATAGCTGTCCGTCCGTAGAGCTGGGCAACAGAGAGACTGGCCGGGCATAGATATTTCGTTTCCGAGCCAGAACTCAGAAAGAATTTACTATAAAGTCATGAAATTTCATATAGTTATGTGTCTTACAGTGAACTGGTTCCTTTTGACGTGTAGAATACTGTATCTTAAGTGTTGTTGTTTTTTTTTAGATAAAACAAATCAATGCCACCTGTGAAGGAAATCTGAAGGGCTCAGGCTGTTCATCCTCAAGGCGTTCTCCTTATGCCCACCTTTAAAAGAAAAGACTTTGGGGAGGGAGGGAGGGCCTTTATGCGTTTGGGTAGGTGTGCAGGGAGGCGGGGGGCATGTGCATGATCAGATGGAAGGTTCCAACAGTGTAGCTTTGCCCAAATTTTTAGTATACGTCAGTAGACATGGCTTCCAACCATAAGGACTAACTAGAAATGACAATGCTTATTTTATCATTTATTACGATATTGACTCAAATGATTACATGTACTGTTATAGTTTTAGTTTCTGTCTTCACACACACACACACACACACACACACACACACACACACACACACACACACACACACACACACACACACATTACAGACCAATAGAAGAATTCCCTATATGAATGTGGACCGTAAGGGATCAGCTCGATTTCCATTTTCATTTCGACTTTTCATTTTTTTTCTATTTTTGAATGTAGAAATTACCTTTATTATCTAAAATTCGTTCGTGAGGTTTACTAAGACTGTTATTATTTTTTTACTATATGAACATTATTACAAATGAGCCCAAGGAGCTCTTCACTTGTCTTGAAATATAGGTATGTTACAAATAGGTTATAGATTAATATTTAAATTTTTTTATTTGCATTCAAGTCTTTCAGGCCAGCTTGAATCTCGGTATCAGAGATTCAGGCCAAAAGAGAGACTGCTAAAAAGCCAGTCCTTTGATTTCCTCATATCTCAGCAATAGAAATATAAGAGTAAAAGTAGATGATGTATAGTCCACTTTCCACTCAGGTAACGCCGGCGTGCCACAGGGATCAGTTCTGGCACCAGCCCTGTTCCTCGTTCATATTAATGATCTCTTATCTGTCACCCACAGTCCCATCCATTCATATGCAGATGACTCAACACTTCACAGTTCATTCACACTCAGACATCCATTTGCAAAGTCCGATATCTCAAACTCTCACCTCAGTACAGCCATCTCTTTAAATCAAGACTTATCCACGATCAGTGAATGGGGACAAAACAACCTTGTCTCATTTAATGCTAGTAAAACTAAATATATACAATTTACTAATAGGCAGATATTGCCAGAATCGTATATTACCTTCAATGCTACAAATACTCCCATTTCCAAAAGTATTGAAATTCTCGGCATCGTTTAACAATGCCCTCAGCTGGACCTCTCACGTAAGATCACTTGCTAAAACCGCCTCAAAGAAACTTCGATTATTGTACAGAGTCCGTAACTTCTTCACTGACGAGCAGTTAGCTTTAATTTATAAGAGTCATGTGCGCTCTCAGCCTGAATACTGCTCACCCTTGTGGAGAAGATGTGGAGAGGTTGCATTAAAACAAGTAGACAAAATTCAGAACAAAGCTGTTAGAATTATTAATAACCCTGCTATGATAATAAACTACCTCCCCTACAAGTAAGAAGGAATGTTGCCTCCCTTGCATTATTTTACAGATATTTCTACCGCAAATGCTCAGACGAAGTTGCGTCCATGGTGCCACCTCTCCATGCCTTCCCTCGTGCTACACGGGCAGCTGACAGCGCTCATGACTGGAATGTCACTCAGCCATACTGCAGAACTTCTGCCTATCAGAATTCTTTCATTCCCCGAACTGCATCTCTGTGGAACTCGTTTCCGCAGAGTTGTTTCCCTCCAGACTTCAACCTACTGCTGTTCAAGTATAACTGTTACAGATATTTTATGAACAGCGGACACCAGTAATCTGGTGCATGGATTTTTTTTTTTTTTTATTTATCTGTTTTTCCTTCCTCTGTTCTGTTATTAAAAAAAAAATAATAATAATCATTTTTAATGTGGAATGGCTTTTTGTGAAACGCGGTGACTGAATTTCGCAGGATTAAGCAATTTTTTAACAACCTTAGGAATGCGAGGCGATTTAGATTGTGTGTGTGTGTGTGTGTGTGTGTGTGTGTGTGTGTGTGTGTGTGTGTGTGTTGCCTGAATATCTGGCCTTTTTTTTTTATTTGTAGATAACTTGTACCTTAACCAGCAACATAGTCTAGCGAGGGATTAGCATACGGACCCTGAATGCCTTTGATTCAGTTTATTAAATTTTTTCCATTCAGTTCTGGCCACAGAGTAGACAGTCCAATCCCTAAGACCACACACTTTAACGTGTCACCATTGACTTCTGAGGTGGAGCTTTCACAAACTGTTGTCATTGCCCTGAAAGGAAAGAAGCAGATGCAGTTCCAGCCTAGGAACAAAACTGATTCACCCTACCCTGTATCCTGCAAGGAAGATCCCGGTCCATCTGATAGGGTGTCTCTTTCACATGAAGGCAATTGCTCTTTAAGCTTTCCTTAACACAGGGGAAATGACTCTCCGGCAACCATTTCCCGTTCTCTCACAGTTACCGGAGACACTGAGAGCAATTCTAGGCCCCAAACACAATATATTTGTCCGTTTTCCTCCCTTCCCATCATGAACATCAGAGAAATGCGCGGAAATGTTTGATGCAGCTCTTGCAACGAATGGATCTACATCACACGCATAACACTTACAGGTGTTAGACAATACTACACCACATAGGTATGAGAGAGGTGCAACATCTCCACACACATTCCTCCGTCGCTCTAAACCAAAGTCTCCCTACCCTCGTCAACAACCTCCCAACTCACGCAGCCACTTCTGCCATAATTCAGCCCTTTCACAAGCACTACACCTATAACACAACTCACACCAGTTTCACCGCCTTGAGCATGCACCGTAAACATATTAACTCTAAATGTAGATGGCCTCCTCACCTCTTCACCACAGATTTAAAGGTTTGTTCGAGATCACAGAATACACCATTGCACTCCTACAAGAAACAAAACACACACACACACACACACACACACACACACACACACACACAAAGAAAACTCCATACATCTAGTACTACTCATACATCCGCACATACAGAATAGGTGACCATGGAGGAGGACCTCACATTCACTTGCCTGTCCTCTACAAAGACAATACAAACAACACAATCAGTTTTCGAGAATGACAGCATATTGCAAATATAATAAAAGTTTCAGATCCGGACAAAACAAGAAACGAATAACATTTATAATTTTCCTGACGTTCCCGCACCATACCAGCGCAATCCAGCCCTCAGCTCCTCCTGTTAGCACAGATAGGCCTACCTATTTCTGTAACTGCTGGTTACATTAACGTCAAAAACAGTCTGATTCAACTACAACGAAAGTAACCGCCAAAGACTCGACCCTGGATCGCAGCGAAACACACACATACATAAATATATACGTACATAAGTACACACATACATACATACATACGTGTCTGCTCAACGTCATTAACACAACTGAATATTATTTTCATGTCATATTCATGAGATGGCCGTGAATCGTACGGTCTAGGTGGGTGTGGCAGCCAGCAGCCATCAAACTTGTATAAATGCAACATGACTGTTAAACATGCCTGGCTTATCCAGCTGCCACATCTCTAACCTATTAATGCCATCGCGATGAGGAATATCTTTGCTGAATGTCATCATCTGGTGTCAGGAAAAATAAAATTATCTTGTTGATTTCAAGAATAAAAGGGGATTGGAATGAGATGGAAGAGGAGGAGAAGGAGGTGGTGGAAGAGGAGGAGGAGGAGGAGGAGGAGGAATACAAAGGAATACAAAGGAAAGCAAACAGCAACATACCTTATGGTCCTTTCGAATAGGAGGAGGAGGAGGAGGAGGAGGAGGAAGAAGATGAAGAAGAAGAGGAAAACAAGAAGAAAATAGAAGAGGGAGGAGGAGGAGGAGGAGCAGGAAGAGGATTGAAAAAGGAGGATAGCAATCGGAGGAGAAAGAACATGGAGAGCAATATGAATAGTAAGGATATGGGATAGACTGGAAAGACGAAGAAGAATAAGAGGAAGACTGGGATGAAGAACTTGAAGAGAAAGAAGGGTACTCATTATCCGAAAGCACACAGTTAGCCATGGGTTAAGGTCACGTGATATGCGCAGAGATTTCAAGCTCAGAGAGACAATTGAAGGCTTTTCTAGCATGCAGAACCACTAGGTTAGTAATCTGTAACGGAAGATGACGTTTTTAGTTCATGCTGCTGAAAAAGTTGATGCAGTCGTACCTCTTCAACTTGAATGATCTTTCCTGAGCTGAATTATACCGTTTCGAAAAAGCACGCTTGATATATATATATATATATATATATATATATATATATATATATATATATATATATATATATATATATATATATATAAACACGTCTCCGCACTGAACAGGTTAAGCAGATGAGTGTCACAGGTCAGTGCACGAAGAAACCAGAGTAGGATCAGCGGAAGAAGAAAACAGAAAAAACATAAATGTAAGCCTGAGGAAGGCCAAGAGAGGAATAAAATTGCAAAAAGCACAGTATACGCCTTAACTGTACACCGCTACAGATGGGGTTTGACATGATATCCCTGAACATGGACCCACTGACGGTCGTCCAGTCAATGTTAAAAAGAAGCGAAGTAAGACCAAACATGACCAACGACCAGGTTACAAGGTAAATTAATGTTGGAGAAAGACCAAGGAAACAAGAAAACTGTGCAAAGGGTCATAAAACTTTGCTCCTACATATGCGTTTCGATCCCGTGGCAACCAGGAACCTTAAAAAGGAACCCCAGAGCTCTGAACATGTACCCCTACTACCAAGCGAGTGGCACTGGGGACTCAGTGCATTACCAGTTTGTGAAAACTCCTCGAACGTCCCTACACTTATCGTCTTTCATGCGAGACACTGCCCTTGGTAGCACCCCCTCCTGCCTTCCCACCAGTTTCTCTCATATCCTAACCTCCGTTACCCTACCCTTCTTAGCACATGAATCGACCTCAACCTACCATCACTCCTCCCCACCCTTGCTCCCCTTCCCTTCCTACACTCCTCATACACTTCCCACACTTCCTTACAGTTCCCACAGTCCCCGCCCCTTCATGCCCTACACTACTGTAACCCCTAACACTTCTCCTATTCCCACCCTATTCCATCTCACATTATCCACACTCTTCCCCGCCCTTCCACCCCCCGGCACTGTTCTCTCTCCACCACTCCCTCCCCCTTACCCACACTCAGCGTGAGAGGGTATTTTGTATTCTGCCGCCACACCAGCACATGCACACAAATCCTCGGGCCGAGGAGTGCAATTCTGAACAAGCCTCGATGCCCTGTATGGCTTAAGGGAGGGTGTGTAAATGCAAAACATAGTTTTGTCCACACTGGCAATAGAAGAGGCTGCTATTATTATATTCACAAATGTATTCATTTATTTTTTGCAGACGTTCTGTCTTAAGTTCTTCACAGTGACTGTCAGTTTCCAATTTATTGTTACTGTCTTGAAACGATTTTACAGATATTTGGAAGAACCTTATATAATGATGGAATTAACGAAAATTATTTAACTTCTCAACTTACAATTGTCTCACCAAAGTTCATTAAAACCATCTTTAGACAACAGGAATAAAATCTCGACATTATCACAGTGGTTCAGTGTCAGCACTGTCCCCACTTTCTCTTATACAGTCCCATATTTTGAAGCACATGCATTCCTCCTGTGTGTGTGTGTGTGTGTGTGTGTGTGTGTGTGTGTGTGTGTGTGTGTGTGTATTATGAGGTTTTCTAGATGCTCAGTAGTCTAGCTGTCTGATTTACCAGGTAAAGTAGAGGTCATGTGGCTTGCTTGCATCGGTTCAGATTCCTAAGAGGGAGTTGATACTTTTTTCGATCATGTAATCCTCCAGGGACGATGGCCGGTCACTATTCTTAATAATTTCTGAAGGGTCATTGCAGGAGTAGTTATTTAGTTATCAGGCATTGTTATTATTATTATTATTATTATTATTAGTGTAGTAGTAGTAGTAGTATATTTTTTTTGCCTTAACTCTAAGGGCCGTATTTCAAGTACCATTTGAAGCTCTGTTGCGAATTATATCTATCTATCTACCTATCTATCTATCTATCTATATAGATAGATAGATAGATAATAGTAGTAGTAGTAGTAGTATATTTTTTTTTGCCTTAACTCTAAGGGCCGTATTTCAAGTACCATTTGAAGCTCTGTCGCGAATTATCTCTCTCTCTCTCTCTCTCTCTCTCTCTCTCTCTCTATATATATATATATATATATATATATATATATTGTTACATAGCCTATGATTTCATCATCCTTTGTGTAATTTTAACGCACAGTTACTGCATGTTTGATCACGAGCGTGTTCTGCTTCAGTCCCCCACTTCTACCGTTATAGTAGAGTAAGTCGTTCTCTCTGTTATACTTTGCGGGATTTTCAGCTCTCTGTCCCCATGGCTTCATTTGCGCGTCCTTCTTACAAGTTGTATCAGGCTCTGCTGGCCCCTATATAATGAGCTCAATCTCTGCATCATTGCCACTTAGATCTGCTCCTCATTTTGTTCACATCTCTGTCCTCCCCTGTACAGATATTATTATTGTGAGTGCTCAAGAAATCTCCAAACATCTAGCAGCTGTGTGTAATTTGAGTATAACTGTTGTATTTTTTCTTGTACTGTGTAGCATAAGTTTAATTTGTAGGCCTAGTGAAGTTTTTGTAATTCATGTAGGGTTCTTTATGTCAGTCATTTTTGATAATAGTTTGTATCTGTAATAATTTATCTTGCATTCACTGAGTATTATCTGGTACTGACTTAGATAAATTTACTCTTGCTAATTTCGTGTTAATAGAGGCTATTGCAGTTAACCATATATTTAACCTGTTTATTTGCCATTACATTATCCTTATGAGTCCTGAATGTTTTGTTGTTAGTTTGTGCATTAAACTTTAACTTGTAATTTTACCTAACTCTTTTGTTTGAACCTGGAACTTTACGGGACAGTAGTGACTCTTAGCATTCTCACTTAAAGTGTACGTTATCTTTCTCTGTTCCGTAACATAAATTTGGCGACCTCTCATCAGGATATTCAGGATATTATCATAAGGATATTGTTTGATATTTTGTGACTGTGATATATTCATGATGGCTACTATTTCTACACTTGATGAAGCCAAAGATTTTTTGTCAAATGTGCAAACAGTGTGTGATATAGAAAACAGAACAAAGAATGAACTTAAGCTCGTTGCTCAACAATTGGGAATTGCTGTTCGCTCTCATCATTCTAAAGATCAAATTGTTGACATGATTAATGAAAGCTTGTTTAATGTAACTCCTCGAAATGAGCAAACGCAGATTGAATTAGCTAAGTTACAGCTAGCCCTGCAGGAGGCTCGTGCTAAAGAAGCTGAATTTCAGGCAAAAGCTAAGGAGGCTGAGTTTCACGCACAAGTTGAACTTGCTAGGATTCAGGCAGACCATGAGTATCGCATGAAACAAGGTGGAACTGGATCATCTTGCTCTAATGATTTTGATGTGGCTAAAAATGTTAAACTTGTCCCTCCTTTTAATGAATCTGATTTAACAAAGTATTTTCAGTTGTTTGAGAGGGTAGCTACAGGTTTTAATTGGCCTAAGGAGTATTGGCCAGTACTCCTTCAAACTGTTCTCACCGGTAAAGCTCAAGTAACTTATGCATCTTTGCCTCAGGATCAGTCTGATAATTATGATGTAGTTAAGAGCTTGATTCTTAAGGCCTATGAGCTTGTTCCTGAAGCCTATAGAGTAAAATTTAGGACAACTTACAAGCAAGATAAGCAATCCCATGTTGAGTATGCAAAAATCAAAGAAGATTTGTTAGAGCAGTGGTTAAATTCTAAGAATGTGGATTCTGATTTTGACAAATTTAAGCAGATGATTTTGCTGGAGGACTTCAAAAGGTGTATTTATAAAGATATAAGCCTATATCTTGATGAGAAAAGAATAGATAATTTGTCTGATGCTGCTGTTTTAGCTGATGAGCATGTTCTCACTCACAAGAGATATTCTAGAGAAAAAGGGAAAGCTGAGAGTAAGTACGTTGCCTCTACTCAGAGTACAGGTAACAGGAAAGAGAATAAGGATGATGTTTCTCAGGAAGTAAATACCAGCTTCACCTCTAGATTTCAGAAAAGTAAATGTACTTATTGTAGTAAGCTTGGTCATACTACGGAGAGATGTTTCAGGAGACAGCGTGATGTGAACAAAAAGGAGTCTTTAAATATTCAGTCAGTTGGTCTAGTGTCCACTCTTGAGAGTTCCCAGAATTCTTTAACTGAGTTAACTGAACCTGCTTTGAGGGATAACTTAAATTCTCATGATGGAGCTCCTCTTTTGAGCAGTAACGTGGGTGACACTCTCAAGAGTTCATGTGCTAATTTCCTGTTTGATGGTTTTGTCAGTCCTCTGGACAGTAATGACAGGAAATCAGTTCAAATATATCGTGATACAGGTGCTTGCCAATCCCTTATGCTGACCAGTGTTCTAGGCTCTAATGTTAATTCCTCTGATGAAACTGTAATCTTACAAGGTGTAGGGAATAATTACTTCTCTGTCCCCCTGTGCAGAGTGAATTTAGAGTCTGGTTTTGTTAATGGTTCTGTTATGGTTGGGTTGGTTGAGACACTCCCAATGTCAGGTGTAACTTTCTTACTTGGAAATGATATTGGTGGAAGTCAAGTGTGTCCAGCTCCTCAGTTGTCTAGTGAGCCAGTGGCTGCGTCCCAGGATTGTGATGTCCCTGATGTGTTCCCTGCATGTGCTGTCACTAGGGCTAAGTCTAAAGTTACTGGTGATTTAGAGGATAATGATGATGATGATGTTATCCTAGCTGACACTTTTCTTGCTAATTTGGACCACTCACCAGATGAGGCAGTACCCCGTAGTGTTGATAATTTGTCTCGTCAAGAGTTGGTTGAGTTGCAGGTTGCTGACCCTGAGTTGAAAGGTCTAGCTAACTCTGCTTACACTGAAGAAGAGTCAGCCGGTGCTTCTACTTGTTATTATGTAAAGTCAGGAGTACTTATGAGGAAGTGGAGACCCCCAACAGCATCAGCCGACTGTGAATGGGAGGTTGTACATCAAGTTGTCATCCCTCGTGTTTGTAGGCAGGATATCATTAGAGTGGCTCATGATTCCAGTTTGGCAGGACACCTTGGAGTGAGGAAGACTGTGGCACGCATTTTGAAACACTTCTACTGGCCAGGTATCTTCAGGGATGTTTCCTGGTATTGTAAGTCTTGTCACACCTGTCAAGTTGTGGGGAAGTGTAATCAGACCGAAAAGGTTGCACCTCTAGTTCCCATTCCTCCTTTTGAGGCGCCTTTCACCCGTGTGTTGGTGGATATTGTGGGCCCTCTTCCTAAGACTTCTTCAGGATTTTCTTATGTGTTGACCATGATTGATATGGCTACTCGTTATCCTGAAGCCGTTCCACTTAGAAATATCTTAGCAAAGAACGTGGTTAAGGAAATGCTAGGGTTCTTCACAAAGTTTGGTCTGCCCAAGGAGGTACAGTCAGACCGAGGAAGTAATTTCATGTCGAATGTTTTCAAGCAGTCTCTGAAAGAGCTGGGCATCACCCAGATCGCGTCTTCAGCTTGCCATCCCCAGACCCAAGGAGCGTTGGAGAGATATCATCAAACACTCAAATCGATGCTCAAGAAATACTGTTTGGAACATCAGAAAGACTGGGATAAAGGTCTTCCATTCGTTGTGTTTGCTGCAAGAGAATCTCCAAATGAATCACTGGGCTTCTCACCTTTTGAACTACTGTTTGGCCATGAAGTAAGAGGACCCCTTAAGTTACTCAAGGAATGCTGGCTGTCGGAGGAAGATGACGTCAACCTGCTGGAGTATGTGATGAAGTTCAAAGAACGGCTGTCCACTGCTTTACAGCTGGCGAGAGAGAATTTAGGAGCTGCTCAGGAGAAGATGAAGACTTGGTATGATAAGAAGTCCAGGTTACGCCACTTTCAGCCAGGAGATCAGGTTTTGATTCTGCTACCAGTTCATGGGCAACCTCTTCAAGCCAAGTTTAGTGGCCCTTATTTCGTGGAGAAGAAACTCAGTGATGTGAACTATGTCATCGCCACACCAGATCGTAGAAAGAGCAAGCAACTATGTCACATCAACATGCTAAAGTTATATCACAGGCGGGACGAAAATAATCCAGTCTGCACTGCAGCTGTTCCACCCGAGTCTACAAGTGAAGTTCTCCCATGCAGCATGAGCCTGAGTGATAGTTTGGGGAAGAATCCTGATATCATGAATGATCTCCAGACTAAGCTTTCTCATCTACCTCCAAGGAAAGGCAGGAGTTTTCGGCATTACTGCAGGAGTACCCGCAAGTGTTCCGTGCTACTCCAGGAAGAACCACTGTGTTGATGCATGATGTCGATGTTGGAGACGCAAAGCCAATTAAATTGCCTCCTTACCGTGTGAACCCAGAGAAAGTTCCTCTCATCCAGAAGGAGCTTGGCTACCTGTTGGACCACAAGACTCCTGTCACTCTAGTCCCTAAGCCAGGTGGGTCACAGAGGCTTTGCATCGACTACAGACGTGTTAATCAGATAACTAAAACAGACACTTACCCTCTCCCTCGTGTGGAAGATTGCATAGACAAGATCGGAAAGGCTAGGTACATAAGTAAGTTTGATTTGTTAAAGGGATACTGGCAAGTACCTATGACTGAACGTGCTAGGGAGATCTCACGTTTTGTAACATTAGGAAAGGCTTTTGCATGTTCTGTAATGCCGTATGGTATGAAGAATGCACCAGCCACATTTCAGAAGCTCATGAATGTTGTAACATAGGGTTTGGCAGGGTGTGTTGTTTATATTGATGATGTATTAATCTTCAGTGACAACTGGAAAGATCACCTATGCCATGTCAGTAAATTTCTTGACCGTTTAGTTCATGCTAATCTTGTAGCTAATTTATCAAAGTGTGAGTTTGGTCAAGGTAAAGTTCAGTACCTTGGGTATGTAATTGGTGATGGACATGTTGCACCACCAGGAGCTAAGGTTCAGGTTATAAGTGATCTTCCCAGACCTAAAAGTAGGAAAGAGCTACAAAGATTTTTGGGAATGGTAGGTTATTACAGGAGATTTGTTCTTAACTTTTCAATTCTTGTATCACCACTTACAGACCTACTGAAAAAGGGAGTTAAATTTGTCTGGACTGATAACTGTGAATCCTCTTTCAACAAACTTAAAGCTATTCTATTAAGTCAGCCAGTGCTCGCTACTCCAAATTTTGCTAAGCCTTTTAAGATGGCTGTTGATGCAAGTGATACAGGAGCTGGGGCTGTTTTGCTGCAAGAGGATGATCAGGGTATTGAACATCCTGTATCTTATTACAGTAAGAAGTTCACTCCACCTCAAAAGAACTACTCAACTATTGAGAAAGAGCTTTTGGCCTTGATTTTGGGTTTACAGCATTTTTCATTTTATTTGTGTTCTGGTTTTGACCCCATAGTCATTTATACCGATCATAACCCATTGAAATTCCTTAGCAAGTTTAAAGATAAAAATCAGAGATTGACAAGATGGAGTCTACTTCTTCAGGAGTATTCATTAGACATACAACATGTCAAGGGGAAAGAAAATATTATTGCAGATTGCTTATCTAGACTTTAGACAGATTGTTTTAGAGTAATAAGAAATTTCCTTTGTAAATTTCTTTTTCTTTGTGGGGAGGTGTTACATAGCCTATGATTTCATCATCCTTTGTGTAATTTTAACGCACAGTTACTGCATGTTTGATCACGAGCGTGTTCTGCCTCAGTCCCCCCCTTCTACCGTTATAGTAGAGTAAGTCGTTCCCTCTGTTATACTTTGCGGGATTTTCAGCTTCTTACAAGTTGTATCAGGCTCTGCTGGCCCCTATATAATGAGCTCAATCTCTGCATCATTGCCACTTAGATCTGCTCCTCATTTTGTTCACATCTCTGTCCTACCCTGTACAGATATTATTATTGTGAGTGCTCAAGAAATCTCCAAACATCTAGCAGCTGTGTGTAATTTGAGTATAACTGTTGTATTTTTTCTTGTACTGTGTAGCATATGTTTAATTTGTAGGCTTAGTGAAGTTTTTGTAATCCATGTATGGTTCTTTATGCCAGTCATTTTTGATAATAGTTTGTATCTGTAATAATTTATCTTGCATTCACTGAGTATTATCTGGTATCTCATTTTATCAGCGCTGACTTAGATAAATTTACTCTTGCTAATTTCGTGTTAATAGAGGTATTGCAGTTAACCATATATTTAACCTGTTTATTTGCCATTACATTATCCTTATGAGTCCTGAATGTTTTGTTGTTAGTTTGTGCATTAAACTTTAACTTGTAATTTTACCTAACTCTTTTGTTTGAACCTGGAACTTTACGGGACAGTAGTGACTCTTAGCATTCTCACTTAAAGTGTACGTTATCTTTCTCTGTTCCGTAACAATATATATACTTTTTTTTTATAAATAACCGAACGGAGGAAGGAAAAACAAATAAGTAAAAAAAAAAAAAAAAACAATCCATACACCAGATTACTGGCGTCCTCCGTTCATAAAATATCAGTAACAGTTAGACTTGAACAGCTGTGGATTGAAATTTGGAGGGAAACAACTCTGGGGAAGCGAATTCCAGAGAGATGCAGTTCGGGGAATGAAAGAATTCTTATAGGCAAAGTTCTACAATATGGCTGAGTGACATACCAACCATGAGCGCTACCAGATGCCCGTGTAGCACGAGGGAAGGCATGGAGAGGTGGCACCATGGACGCAACTTCGTCTGAGCATTTGCCAAAAATATATCTGTAAAATAATGCAAGCGAGGCAACATTCCATCTTACTTGCAGGGGAGGTTGTTTATGTGTAATGACAGGGTTGTTAATGATTTTAACAGCTTTGTTCTGAATTTTGTCTAGTTATCTTAATGCAACCTCTCGACAACCATTCCACAAGGATGACAATATTCAAGCTGAGAGCGCACATGACTCCTATAAATTATAGCTAATTGCTCATCGGCGAAGAAGTTACGGACTCTGTACAATAATCCAAGTATCTTTGAGGCGGTTTTAGCAAGTAATCTGACATGAGAGGTCCAGCTGAGGGCACTGTTAAGTGAGACGCCAAGAATTTTAATAATTTTGGAGATGGGAATATTAGTAGCACTAAAGGTAATGTATGAATCTGGCAATATCTGTCTATTAGAAAACTGTATATATTTAGTTTTGTTAGCATTAAAAGAGACAAGGTTGTTTTGTCCCCATTCACCGATCGTAGATAGATCTTGATTTATGTAGATGGCTGTACTGAGTTGAGAGGTAAAGATATTAGACTTTGTAAAAGGGTGTCTGAGTGTGAATAAACTACGTAGTGTTGAGTCATCTGCATATGAGTGAATGGGATTGTGGGTGACAGATAAGAGATCATTAACATGAACCAGAAATAGGGTTGGCACCAGAACTGATCCCTGCGGCACGCCGGCGTTACCTGAATGGAAATTGGAATATACATCATCTACTTTTACCCTTATTTTCTTGTCACTAAGATATGAAGAAATCAAAGAAACAAAAGACGTTAGTCCATCGCAAGGGAGTTTGGACAGCAGGGAACGGTGCCATACTCTTTCGAAAGCTTTAGAAATATCAAGAGCTACTGCATGAGATTCTCCAAAAACATCAATTGATTGATGGATGGTATGAGTTAAGAGACTGAGTATGCCAATGGTGGATCTTTCGTGGCGAAAACCATATTGTCTATCACTAATTAAGTTGTTGGATTCAAGATGTTTAACAATATGCTTATTTATTAAAGTTTCAAATACCTTACCAAGAGAAGATTTGACAGCTATTGGTCTGTAATCGGAGGGGTCAGACGAACTTCCTTTCTTCGGAATTGGGTGGATATTGGCTTCTATCCATGAATTTAGGAAAAAAGAAGTACGTATCCATAGTCTGAATAATTTAGCTAGGACAGAGGCAAGTTCAGGGGAACACTTTTTCAAAACAACTGGCGGAATTCCATCTGGGCCTGGAGCTTTGTTGGTAGGTAAATTGTCTAGGACGGATTTTACGTATCTTGTCTGTATTTTAAGTGGGTCAATTTCGGGAGAATCAAGTTCCAGTACTGGGACATTCTGGCTGATATCATCGATGGTAGACTTTCTGGCAAAGGTACTGGCAAATATATATATATATATATATATATATATATATATATATATATATATATAAAACTATATATATAAAACTATATATATATAACTATAACTATACATATATATATATATATATATATATATATATATATATATATATATATATAATATATATATATATATATATATATATATATATATATATATAGTTATATATATATAGTTATATATATACATATATAAATATATGTATAGTTATATATATATAGTTATATATATACATATATATATATATATATATACATACATATATATATATATATATATATATATCCATCTCTCTCTCTCTCTCTCTCTCTATCTATCTATATCTATGTATCTATGTATCTATCTATCTATCTATATATATATATATATATATATATATATATATATATATATATATATATATATATATATATATATATATATATCGGCATCATAGTGGCAGCTTGTATAGATATCACATAAGAAGGCAGAGGCATGTAATGTGCACAATAAACTGCAATGGATGGTGTTACGGAGTATTCAGAGCCAAGTAATATAAGATATTAATATCGATGATTGTGACTATGGTTGTTTCGTACACAAATATCCAATAACTGCTTTGGTAGAACTTCATTTCCCTGAGTTCATTTATTCATTTCTGGCTAATGTTAAACTCTTTTATGTAAGGCACAACAGACGTACTAAGACTGAAGAGGTTAGTCCTTTCAAATTGTTGACACATTTTTTTCCTGTTCTTGCTACTTCCAAGAGACTATCATCAGTAAGAAGACTATTGAAGGCTAAATCAAACCACTCCAGTTCCAGAAGCCACCCCAGAGCTAAATAAAATCACTTTAATGTTCCATGAAAAAAAAAAAAAAAAAAAAACGTCACTGGACTGATAAAATCTCAACACAGTCACTAGTTCCGTCTGTGGGCCTCTGTCCCACCAAAACCAGGTGTCGTACGGGTATTTATATATAAAGGATTTCAACTTCCTATAAGAATACTAAATCTGCGCAATAAATTTATCTTTTTTTCACCCGCGAATTCCGAAGAGAGGGCTGATGCCGTGCTTTTAGCGATGTCTGTCTATCTATCAATGTATGTATGTATGTATCTATCTATCTATCTATATATATATACTGAGCAGTGGCTCAGTGGGTTAGAGCGCTCCGCTCTGACTGAAGGGTCGGAGGATCGAATCCACCCAAGGGTTATTGGTAGACACGAGGAAGGGCATCCGGTCATAAAATGCTACACGCTCCAGTCCAAAAGTCCTCTACCCAGGGGCAACGCCTTAGCCCTTCGGGGATACCCTGGCGTAAAACCAAATTATATATATATATATATATATATATATATATATATATATATATATATATATATATATATATATATATATATATATATATATATCCTTTAATAACGTATTGTTCATAGATATGCTGATATCCACAAGGAAAAGGAAACACAAATTATTCCAAGAGCTATCGTGTATTCACATCTTCAGGGGAGAGCACTTTGCTCTCCCCTGAAGATGTGAATACACAAAAGCGCTCGGGATATATATATCGAGAGAGAAACACACACACACACACACACACATACACACACACACACACACACACACACACACACACACATACACACAGACCCACACACACACACACACACACACACACACACACACACACACACACACACACGCACACACACAAACAGACACACATCTACACACACACACACACACACATATATATATATATATATATATATATATATATATATATATATATATATATATATTGGAGAAGAACCAACCTCGTGAACAGGCAGGATTCCGAAGCGGGTATTCAACCACTGATCATCTACACACAATGAATCAACTAATTGAGAAAACTACAGAATATAATAAGTCACTGTGCTTTGGTTTTGTTGATTACGAAAAGGCTTTTGATTCAATGGAGCACTTAGCGATTATAAATTCTCTGCGAGAACAAGGAGTGAATGAGAACATTGTAGAACTGCTCGAAAACATATCTAAAGAGGGAACTGCTGCAGTTAAATTACATAAGGACTCGGGAAAAAATTAAGATTGAGGAGGGCGTGCGTCAGGGAGATACAATTTCAACAAAATATTTACGGCATGCCTAGAAAGTATTTTCAGAAAGCTGGACTGGGAAAATAAAGGAGTGAACATAGATGGAAAAAAGTTAAACCATTTAAGATTTGCAGATGACATTGTCTTAATCTCTGAAACAGTGGAGGCATTGCAAGAAATGTTTAAAGACCTGAACAGGGAAAGTTTGAAAGGAAGACTGAAGATGAACCGAAGTAAAACTAAAGTAATGTTTAATCCACAAACACCAAAGAGCTTCATCAGAATAGGTGGAGAAATTCTTGAAGAAGTTGAGAAGTACAACTATTTTGGACAAATACTAAAATTAACAAAAGATCATAATAGCGAAATAAAAAAAGACGCATCACAATTGGATGGAAACCTTTCGGTAATCATAGACATTATGAAAAATAGCTTACCAGTTTGCATGAAACGAGAAGTATATAATGAATGTATAATTCCAGCTATGACCTATGGTTGTGAGACCTGGAAACTGATAAAATCGATGGAAAATAAATTAATCCGTTCTCAGAGAGCAATGGAAAGGTCAATGTTGGGAATATCTTTAAGACACAGGAAAAGATCAACTTGGATGAGTGAGCAGACTAAAGTCAAAGATATTATAGAAGTTATAGAAGAACAGAAATGGAGGTGGGCAGGCTATATAGCAAGAATAAGGGATAACAGAGGAGCAAGAGGCTGACAGACTGGACACCAAGAGATTGTAAGCGTAGCAGAAAAAGGCCAGAAAGAAGATGGAGAGATGAGATTGAGAAATTTGCAGGGAAAACGTGGCAAAGATTGGCTCAGTCAAGGAATTCGTGGAAAAGGTTGGAAGAGGCCTTTGTTCAGCAGTGGACTAGTTATAGCTGATGATATATACATATATATATATATATATATATATATATATATATATATATATATATATCCCGTTTCACCAGCCCTCAGGACTTGATCCTGACCATCTCCCTTTGCTGAACATTTTCAGTGCATTCATTTACACAGAGTAGGCCAGCATGCTCTCATGATACCTCTACCTTCAACTGTCTACACCACACTACATGCGCATAACATATCACACCTTCTATTCACATCTTTAGTAATGGCCGCTGCAATC
The DNA here is from genome assembly GCF_032717465.1 of Coenobita brevimanus. Taxonomy (NCBI): domain Eukaryota; kingdom Metazoa; phylum Arthropoda; class Malacostraca; order Decapoda; family Coenobitidae; genus Coenobita; species Coenobita brevimanus. The sequence continues at coordinate 7,898,843 of NC_136969.1, forward strand.
TCACAATCAAATGAGGTGGTATCTCGGATTGCCACCACCGGCAGGGTAGGGCTGGAGGCACAGGGTCCTCCCGGTCGCTATCAAGCGACTGTGCCAGCAGCGACTGTTGCTATTTCCGGGAATGCTCATCGGCGAAGAGGTGACGGTGCGGCCTTATTCTTTACCAACATCCGCGGCCTTACCACAAATTTAAACTCAGTTCATTTTTTCCTTCAGTCCATATCCCCTTTGGCCCTTTTCCTCAAAGAACCACAAATCTCACCCTCTACCGATATATCTCCATTTTGTTTTCCCGGTTACCATCTCCTTACAAACTTTCGAAACAAGGGCGGTACCTGTTGTTATATCAAATCCCAATATGCAGTTGACACTATTTTAAACTTCACTTCATCCAGTTTTGATTACTCATTATATAAATTAAATTGCCAAAACATTACCAAATATATCTGTGTAGTTTATCGTTCCCCCAATGCTTCTTCGGAACCCAGTGTATTTGATTCCATATCTACTCAGTTGAGTAACCTTGACCTTGCCCTTGGCAATGAAATTACCATTTTGGGTGATTTTAACATACACAATGTTGAATGGTTATTGCATTCTGCCCGGACTGACGACGCTGGTCTAGAATGCGAGCTGTTTTGCGGAATCGTTTAATCTCACCCAGTTGGTAAAGCAACCAACCAGAATACCTGATAATCCTGACCATAATGCCCATCTCTTGGATTTATTCTTGACAAATAATCCAGATCAATACAGGATAGAGGTACTGTCACCACTTGGATCCTCTGACCACAATCTCATCAAAGCCTCATTAGTTAACCCTCCTACATCTCCCCATTCCGAACCTGTCAGGGTGACCCGATGGTACTTTGACAGGGCAGACTGGGATGGATTTAGAAATTATCTTGCTGATGTTCCATGGCAGTCTTTCTTCTCTAGTGATCCCAATTCTACCCAGTCCCACATTTGTGACTTAATACTAGCTGGTATGGATTTATTCATACCAAGTCAACAATTCACTAAAAGATCAAACTCTACAAAATGGTTTGATGGCAATTGTGCCAGAGCAACAGCCCAAAAGTCATTAGCATATAACTCTTACTTAAAATCAAAAACACCTTAATCACTCTCCCAATTTAAAATTGCTAGAAATCATGCAAAAGCTGTATTAAATCTATCTAAATCAAACTTTCTTCAAAAGCAAGCATCAAAACTACTTAACAACCCTAATGACAATAGAATATTCTGGTCAACTCTTAATTCTTTCAATAATAACTTTAACAAGTCATCTTCCATTCCCCCACTAAAATCTTCAGATGGCAATATTACAAATGACCCACGTGGGAAAGCAGATATCTTTGCTAGTACCTTTGCAAGAAACTCTACCATAGATGATACCAGCCAGAATGTCTCAGTACTGGAACTTGATTCTCCCGAAATTGCCCCACTTAAAATACAGACAAGATTTGTAAAATCCATCCTAGACAATTTACCTACCAACAAAGCTCCAGGTCCAGATGGAATTCCGCCAATTGTTTTGAAAAAGTGTTCCCTGAACTTGCCTCTGTCCTAGCTAAATTATTCAGACTATGCATACGTACTTCTTTATTCCCAAATTCATGGAAAGAAGCCAATATCCACCCAGTTCCGAAGAAAGGAAGTTCGTCTGACCCCTCCAATTACAGACCAATAGCTATCACATCTTCTCTTGGTAAGGTATTTGAAACTTTAATTAATAAGCATATTGTTAAACATCTTGAATCCAACAACTTAATTAATGATAGACAATACGGTTTTCGCCACGAAAGATCCACCATTGACATACTCAATTTCTTAACTCATACCATCCATCAATCAATTGATCTTTTTGGAGAAACTCATGCAGTAGCTCTTGATATCTCTAAAGCTTTCGACAGAGTATGGCACCGTTCCCTGCTGTCCAAACTCCCTTGCTATGGACTAACGTCTTTTGTTCCTTTGATTTCTTCTTATCTTAGTGACAGGAAAATAAGAGTAAAAGTAGATGATGTATATTCGAATTTCCACTCAATTAACGCCGGCGTGCCACAGGGATCAGTTCTGGCGCCAACCCTATTTCTGGTTCATATTAATGATCTCTTATCTGTCACTCACAATCCCATTCACTCATATGCAGATGACTCAACACTACATAGTTCATTCACACTCAGACATCCATTTACAAAGTCTAATATCTCTACCTCTCAACTCAGTACAGCCATCTCCATAAATCAAGATCTATCTACAATCAGTGAATGGGGACAAAACAACCTTGTCTCTTTTAATGCTAGTAAAACTAAATATATACAGTTTACTAATAGACAGATATTGCCAGATTCGTACATTACCTTCAGTGCTACTAATATTCCCATCTCCAAAAAGTATTGAAATTCTTGGTGTCTCACTTAACAGTGCCCTCAGCTGGACCTCTCATGTCAGATCACTTGCTAAAACCGCCTCAAAGAAACTTGGATTATTGTACAGAGTCCGTAACTTCTTCGCCGATGAGCAGTTAGCTATAATTTATAAGAGTCATGTGCGCTCTCAGCTTGAATATTGCTCACCCTTGTGGAATGGTTGTGGAGAGGTTGCATTAAGACAACTAGACAAAATTCAGAATAAAGCTGTTAGAATCATTAACAATCCTGCCATTACATATAAACTACCTCCCCTGCAAGTAAGAAGGAATGTTGCCTCCCTTGCATTATTTTACAGATATTTTTTTGGCAAATGCTCCGACGAAGTTGCGTCCATGGTGCCACCTCTCCATGCCTTCCCTCGTGCTACACGGGCATCTGGTAGCGCTCATGACTGGAATGTCACTCAACCACATTGCAGAACTTCTGCCTATCAGAATTCTTTCATTCCCCGAACTGCATCTCTCTGGAACTCGCTTCCCAGAGTTGTTTTCCTCCAAATTTCAACCTACAACTGTTCAAGTCTAACTGTTACAGATATTTTATGAACAGAGGACACCAGTGCAATCTGGTGTATGGATGATTTTTTTCTCCATTTGTTTTTCCTTCCTCCGTTCTGTTATTTAAATATATATATATATATATATATATATATATATATATATATATATATATATATATATATATATATATATATATATATATATATATATATCTATTAATAACAGAACAGAGGAAGGAAAAACAAATGAATAAAAAAAATAAAAAATCCATGCACCAGATTACTAGTGTCCTCTGTTCATAAAGTATCTGTAACTGTTAGACTTGAACAGCTGTAGGTTGAAGTTTGGAGGGAAACTACTCTGGGGAAGCGAGTTCCAGAAAGACACAGTTCGAGGAATGAAAGAATTCTGATAGGCAGAAGTTCTGCAGAATGGATGAGTGACATTCCAGTCATGAGCGCTACCAGATGCCCGTGTAGCACGAGGGAAGGGATGGAGAGGTGGCACCATGGAAGCAACTTCGTCTGAGCATTTGCTATAAAAATATCTAAAATAATGCAAGCGAGGCAACATTCCTTCTTACTTGTAGGGGAGGTAGTTTGTTAGTAATAGCAGGGTTATTAATAATTCTAACAGCTTTGTTCTGAATTTTGTCTAGTTGTTTTAATGCAACCTCTCCACATTCATTCCACAAGGGTGAGCAGTATTCAAGCTGAGAGCGCACATGACTCTTACAAATTAAAGCTAACTGCTCGTCAGTGAAGAAGTTACGGATTCTGTACAATAATCGAAGTTTCTTTGAGGCGGTTTTAGCAAGTGATCTGACATGAGAGGTCCAGCTGAGGGCACTGTTAAGCGAGACGTCGAGAATTTCAATACTTTTGGAAATGGGAATATTTGTAGCATTGAAGGTAATATACGATTCTGGCAATACCTGTCTATTAGTAAATTGTATATATTTAGTTTTACTAGCATTAAATGAGACAAGGTTATATTGTCCCCATTCACTGATCGTGGATAAGTCTTGGTTTAAAGAGATGGCTGTACTGAGGTGAGAGTTAGAGATATCGGACTTTGCAAATGGATGTCTGAGTGTGAATGAACTATGAAGTGTTGAGTCATCTGCATATGAATGGATGGGACTGTGGGTGACAGATAAGAGATCATTAATATGAACGAGGAACAGGGCTGGTGCAAGAACTGATCCCTGCGGCACGCCGGCGTTATTTGAGTAGAAATTGGAATATACATCATATACTTTTACTCTTATTTTTCTGTTGCTGACATATGAGGAAATCAAAGGAACAAAAGAGTTTAGTCCATAGCAAGGGAGTTTGGACAAAAGGGAATGATGCCACACTGTATCGAAAGCTTCAGAAATCTCAGGGCTACAGCATGAGTTTCACCATGTAAGTCAACTGATTGATGGATGGTATGAGTCAGGAGATTGAGTATGTCAATTGTGGATCTTTCTTGGCGAAAACGATACTGTCTATCACTAATTAAGTTGTTGGATTCAAGATGTTTAACTATATATATATATATATATATATATATATATATATATATATATATATATATATATATATATATATTGTTACATAGCCTATGATTTCATCATCATTCGTGTAATTCTAACGCACAGTATACTGCATGTTTGATCGCGAGCGTGTTCTACCTCACTCCCCCCTCCTCCCTTATAGTAGAGTAAGTCGTTCTTTCTGTTGTTCAGAGCAGGAGTGTTAACTCTTTGTCCCCTCTGGCTTCATTTGCGCGTCCTTCTTACAAGGGTTACCAAGCTTTGCCGGCCCCTATATAATGAGCTCAGTCTCTGCATTATTGCCACTTAGATCTACTCCTCATTTTGCTCACATCTCTGTCCTCCCCTGTACAGTTGTTATTATTGTGAGTGCTCAGGAAGTCTCCAACCATCTAGCAGCTGTGTAATTTGAGTATAAGCGTTACTGCATTTTTTCTTGTACTGTGTAGCATAAGGTGTTAATTCTTAGGCCTAGTAAGGTTTTTGTGATTAATGTTAAGTTTCATGTCAGCCATTGTTCATAATATTTCGTATCTGTAATAATATATCTTGCATTCACTGAGTATTATCTGGTATTTTCATTTTATCAGGGCTAACTTAGATAAATTTACTCTTGCTAATTTCGTGTTAATAGAGGCTATTGCAGTTAACCATATATTTAACATGTTTTTTGCCATTACATTATCCTTATGAGTCCTGAATATTTTGTTGTTAGTTTGAACATTAAACTTTAACTTGTAATTTTACCTAACTCTTTTGTTTTGAACCTGGAACTTTACGGGACAGTGGTGATTTTTAGTATTCTCACTTAAAGTGTACATTATCTTTCTCTGTTCCGTAACATAAATTTCGCGACCTCTTATCAGGATATTCAGGATATTATCATAAGGATATTGCTTGATATTTTGTGACTGTGATTTATTCATGATGTCTACTATTACTACGTTTGATGAAGCCAAAGATTTTTTGTCAAATGTGCAAACAGTGTGTGATGTAGAAAACAGAACAAAGAATGAACTTAAGCTTGTTGCTCAACAATTGGGAATTGCTGTTCGCTCTCATCATTCTAAAGATCAAATTGTTGACATGATTAATGAAAGCTTGTTTAATGTAACTCCTCCAGATGAGCAAATGCAGATTGAACTAGCTAAGTTACAGCTAGCCCTGCAGGAGGCTCGTGCTAAGGAGGCTGAATTTCAGGCACGTGCTAAGGAGGCTGAGTCTCAGGCTCGTACTCAGGAGGCACAAATTGAACTAGCTAGGATTCAGGCAGACCATGAGTATCGCATGAAACAAGGTGGAACTGGATCATCTAGCTCTGATGATTTTGATGTGGCTAAAAATGTTAAACTTGTCCCTCCTTTTAATGAATCTGATTTAACAAAGTATTTTCAGTTGTTTGAGAGGGTAGCTACAGGTTTTAATTGGCCCAAAAAGTATCAGCCAGTACTCCTTCAAACTGCTCTCACCGGCAAAGCTCAAGTAACTTATGCATCTTTGCCTCAGGATCAATCTGATAATTATGATGTAGTTAAGAGCTTGATTCTTAAGGCCTATGAGCTTGTTCCTGAAGCCTATAGAGTAAAATTTAGGACAACTTATAAACAAGATAAGCAATCCCATGTTGAGCATGCAAAAATCAAAGAAGATCTGTTAGAGCAGTGGTTAAATTCTAAGAATGTGGATTCTGATTTCGGTAAATTTAAGCAGATGAATTTTCCTGGAGGACTTCAAAAGGTGTATTAGTAAAGATGTAAGCCTATATCTTGATGAGAGAAGAATAGATAATTTGTCTGATGCTGTAGTTTTAGCTGATGAATATGTTCTCACTCACAAGAGATATTCTAAAGAAAAAGGGAAAGCTGAGAGTAAGTACGTTGCCTCTACTCAGAGTACAGGTAACAGGAAAGAGAGTAAAGATGATGTTTCTCAGGAAGTAAATACCAGCTTCACCTCTAGGTTTCAGAAAAGTAAATGTACTTATTGTAGTAAGCTTGGTCATACTACGGAGAAATGTTTCAGGAGACAGCGTGATGTGAACAAAAAGGAGTCTTTAAATATTCAGTCAACTGGTCTAGTGTCGACTCTTGACAGTTCCCAGAATTCTTTAACTGAGTTAACTGAACCTACTTTGAGGGGTAAATTAAATTCTCATGATGGAGCTCCTCTTTTGAGCAGTGACGTGGGTGACACTCTCAAGAGTTCATGTGCTAATTTCCTGTCTGATGGTTTTGTCAGTCCTCTGGACAGTAATGACAGGAAATCAGTTAAAACATATCGTGATACAGGTGCTTGCCAATCCCTTATGCTGACCAGTGTTCTAGGCTCTAATGTTAATTCCTCTGATGAAACTGTAATCTTACAAGGTGTAGGGAATAATTACTTCTCTGTCCCTCTGTGCAGAGTGAATTTAGAGTCTGGTTTTGTTAATGGTTCCGTTATGATTGGGTTGGTTGAGACACTCCCAATGTCAGGTGTAACTTTCTTACTTGGAAATGATATTGGTGGAAGTCAAGTGTGTCCAGCTCCTCAGTTGTCTAGTGAGTCAGTGGCTGCGGCCCAGGATTGTGGTGTCCCTGATGTGTTCCCTGCATGTGCTGTCACTAGGGCTAAGTCTAAAGTTACTGGTGACTTAGAGGATAATGATGATGATGATGATGTTATCCTAGCTGACACTTTTCTTGCTAATTTGGACCACTCACCAGATGAGGCAGTACCGCGTAGTGTTGATAATTTGTCTCGTCAAGAGTTGGTTGAGTTGCAGGTTGCTGACCCTGAGTTGAAAGGTCTAGCTAACTCTTCTTGCAGTGAGGAAGAGTCAGCTGGTGCTTCTACTTGTTATTATATAAAGTCAGGAGTACTTATGAGGAAGTGGAGACCCCCAACAGCATCAGCCGACTGTGAATGGGAGCAGCCGACTGTGAATGGGAGGTTGTACATCAAGTTGTCATCCCTCGTGTTTGTAGGCAGGATATCATTAGAGTGGCTTATGATTCCAATTTGGCAGGACACCTTGGAATGAGGAAGACTGTGGCACGCATTTTGAAACACTTCTACTAGCCAGGTATCTTCAGGGATGTTTCCTGGTATTGTAAGTCTTGTCACACCTGTTAAGTTGTGGGGAAGTGTAATCAGACCGAAAAGGTTGCACCTCTAGTTCCCATTCCTCCTTTTGAGGCGCCTTTCACCCGTGTGTTGGTGGATATTGTGGGCCCTCTTCCTAAGACTTCTGCAGGATTTTCTTATGTGTTGACCCTGATTGATATGGCTACTCGTTATCCTGAAGCCATTCCACTTAGAAATATCTTAGCAAAGAACGTGGTTAAGGAAATGCTAGGGTTCTTCACAAAGTTTGGTCTGCCCAAGGAGGTACAGTCCGACCGGGGAAGTAATTTCATGTCAAATGTTTTCAAGCAGTCTCTGAAAGAGTTGGGCATCACCCAGATCACGTCTTCAGCTTACCATCCCCAGACCCAAGGAGCGTTGGAGAGATATCATCAAACACTGAAATCGATGCTCAAGAAATACTGTTTGGAACATCAGAAAGCCTGGGATAAAGGTCTTCCATTCGTTGTGTTTGCCGCAAGAGAATCTCCAAATGAATCACTGGGCTTCTCACCCTTTGAACTACTGTTTGGCCATGAAGTAAGAGGACCCCTTAAGTTACTCAAGGAATGCTGGCTGTCTGAGGAAGATGACGTCAGCCTGCTGGAGTATGTGATGAAGTTCAAAGAACGGCTGTCCACTGCTTTACAACTGGCGCGAGAGAATTTAGGAGCTGCTCAGGAGAAGATGAAGACTTGGTATGATAAGAAGTCCAAGTTACGCCACTTTCAGCCAGGAGATCAGGTTTTGATTCTGCTACTGGTGCATGGGCAACCTCTTCAAGCCATGTTTAGTGGTCCTTATTTCGTGGAGAAGAAACTCAGTGATGTCAACTATGTCATCGCCAAACCAGATCGTAGAAAGAACAAGCAGCTATGTCACATCAACACGCTAAAGTTATATCACAGGCGGGACGAAAATAATCCAGTCTGCACTGTAGCTGTTCCACCCGTGTCTGCAAGTGAAGCTCTCCCATGCAGTATGACCCTGAGTGATAGTTTGGGGAAGAATCCTGATATCATGAATGATCTCCGGACTAAGCTTTCTCATCTAGCTCCCGAGGAAAGGCAGGAGTTTTCGGCATTACTGCAGGAGTTCCCGCAAGTGTTCCGTGCCATTCCAGGAAGAACCACTGTGTTGATGCATGATGTCGATGTTGGAGACGCAAAGCCAATTAAACTGCCTCCTTACCGTGTGAACCCAGTGAAAGTTCCTCTCATCGAGAAGGAGCTTGGCTACCTGTTGGACCACAAGATGATTGAGCCCTGTCAGAGCAAGTGGAGTTCTCCTGTCACTCTTGTCCAAGGGTTCTCAACCTGGGGTACGCGTACCCCCAGGGGTACGTGAAAGGAATTTTGGGGGTACGTGACAGGTTTCTCAAAATACTTTGGTTTTAAATAACTGCAAACCTGTTTGTAGAAAGTGGCCTACATGTGGTAGGCTAGATGTGTCCTTCACTAGAACCAGGACACTAAGTGACAACGTTAACAAGGAATCTCATGGAATTATGTCATTTGAGAGAAAGTTCTCTTGGACTACACTTGCCACACAACCTTGCAAACCCATAATACAGTAGTCACCCTTGCTCGTTTTCTATTGATCACGTCTCTCCTCACGCGTACCGAACAGGTACCAAAGTGAGATGCACTGCTCGCCTCTCACTGTCACCCACTCACCACTCTTCCCTCACTACCCTCACCCTCAGGTACGTTGAGATCTGCTTCATGGTTTCCAGTGTATTTGTAGTCTGATTTTTTTTCCTCGTTTAAGCTGTCATGGATTTTGCTTGCGGCTACAAAGTCATGTGCCTACACTGCAGCCATAATAACTGGTACTGGTTTCCTTCTACATACCGCTGTGAGCAGGGATTCTCAGCACTGTGCTTGATTAAAAACAAGTTACGTTCACGTCTTGCAGTCAAAGTCGACATAAGAGTGGCTCTTTCAAAGACTGTGCCGAGGATTGACTTGTTGGTAGCAAAGAAACAGGCCCAACCATCTCACTGAATTAGTATGTACTTGTATTTTAATGCAGTCACACACACTGACTTCCTTATGAGTAAGTAACTAGTTACTAATAACTAGTTGCGAGGCTTAACAATCAGCATTAGTTCGCAGTCAGTGGAACACAATGCCTTCTTAATTCTATTTTGTTAATTTTTTTTCATGCTACTGACGCTAGTCACGCACACAGTAATTTCCCCATGAGTAACTAGTTATAAGCTGTATATAGCACCACTACCTCACAGTCACAGTTATTGGAAAAATGTGTCTGATTTAGTTCTGTTTTATTATTTTTTGTATGCTATTCACACACAGTGACTTACCTATCACTGTTACTAGTTACAAGTTGCAACTAGCTGCAAGCAGCACTAGTTCACTGTCACAATGATCGAAAACTGTCTGCTATAGTTCTGTTTTAGTAAATGTATTGCATGCTAGCAGCCAGTCACATAGTGTTTCCCTATGACAGCAACTAGTTCCTATCAACGCTACCTCATAGTGACATACTCACATTAATTGAAAAGTTTGTCTGCTCCACATATATAACACAATTTAAACTTAATAAACTAAGTAAATAAGCCATGCATTTCTTTTTACCCTTCCTGATGCTGCATTGTGGGAAAGGGGTACTTGACCAATACTGAAAGACTTCATGGGGTACATAAGACTAAAAAGGTTGAGAACCCCTGCTCTAGTCCCTAAGCCAGGTGGGTCACAGTGGCTTTGCATCGACTACAGACGTGTTAATCAGATAACCAAAACAGACACTTACCCTCTCCCTCGTGTGGAAGATTGCATAGACAAGATCGGAAAGGCTAGGTACATAAATAAGTTTGATTTCTTAAAGGGATACTGGCAAGTACCTATGACTGAACGTGCTAGGGAGATCTCATGTTTTGTAACACTAGGAAAGACTTCTGCATGTTCTGTAATGCCATATGGTATGAAGAATGCACCAGCCACATTTCAGAAGCTCATGAATGTTGTAACAGAGGGTTTGGCAGGGTGTGTTGTTTATATTGATGATGTATTAATCTTCAGTGACAACTGGAAAGATCACCTATGCCATGTCAGTAAATTTCTTGAGCGTTTGGTTCAGGCTAATCTTGTAGCTAATTTATCAAAGTGTGAGTTTGGTCAAGCTAAAGTTCAGTATCTTGGGTACGTAATTGGTGATGGACATGTTGCACCACCAGGAGCTAAGGTTCAGGTTATAAGTGATCTTTCCAGACCTAAAAGTAGGAAAGCGCTACAAAGATTTTTGGGAATGGTAGGTTATTACAGGAGATTTGTTCTTGACTTTTCAATTCTTGTATCACCACTTACAGACCTACTGAAAAAGGGAGTTAAATTTGTCTGGACCGATAACTGTGAATCCTCTTTCAACAAACTTAAAGCTATCCTATTAGGTCAGCCAGTGCTCGCTACTCCAAATTTTGCTAAGCCTTTTAAGATGGCTGTTGATGCAAGTGATACAGGAGCTGGGGCTGTTTTGCTGCAACAGGATGATCAGGGTATTGAACACCCTGTATCTTATTACAGTAACAAGTTCACTCCACCTCAAAAAAACTACTCAACTATTGAGAAAGAGCTTTTGGCCTTGATTTTGGGTTTACAGCATTTTTCATTTTATTTGTGTTCTGGTTTTGACCCCATATTCATTTATACCGATCATAACCCACTGAAATTCCTTAGTAAGTTTAAAGATAAAAATCAGAGATTGACAAGATGGAGTCTCCTTCTTCAGGAGTATTCATTAGACATACAACATGTCAAGGGGAAAGAAAATGTTTTTGCAGATTGCTTATCTAGACTTTAGACAGATTGTTTTAGAGTAATAAGAAATTTCCTTTGTAAATTTCTTTTTCTTTGTGGGGAGGTGTTACATAGCCTATGACTTCATCATCCTTTGTGTAATTCTAACGTACAGTATCCTGCATGTTTGATCGCGAGCGTGTTCTACCTCACTCCCCCCTCCTCCCTTATAGTAGAGTAAGTCGTTCTTTCTGTTGTTCAGAGCAGGAGTGTCAACTCTTTGCCCCCTCTGGCTTCATTTGCGCTTCCTTCTTACAAGCTCAGTCTCTGCATTATTGCCACTTAGATCCACTCCTCATTTTGCTCACATCTCTGTCCTCCCCTGTACAGTTGTTAATATTGTGAGTGCTCAGGAAGTCTCCAACCATCTAGCAGCTGTGTAATTTGAGTATAAGCGTTATTGCATTTTTTCTTGTACTGTGTAGCATAAGGTGTTAATTCTTAGGCCTAGTAAGGTTTTTGTGATTAATGTAAAGTTTCATGTCAGCCATTGTTCATAATATTTCGTATTTGTAATAATATATCTTGCATTCACTGAGTATTATCTGGTATTTTCATTTTATCAGGGCTGACTTAGATAAATTTACTCTTGCTAATTTCGTGTTAATAGAGGCTATTGCAGTTAACCATATATTTAACCTGTTTTTTGCCATTACATTATCCTTATGAGTCCTGAATGTTTTGTTGTTAGTTTGAGCATTAAACATTAACTTGTAATTTTACCTAACTGTTTGTTTTGAACCTGGAACTTTACGGGACAGTAGTGATTTTTAGTATTCTCACTTAAAGTGTACATTATCTTTCTCTGTTCCGTAACAATATATATATATATATATATATATATATATATATATATATATACATATATATATATATAGTATATATATATATATATATATATATCTTTTGCCAGACGCCTCAATCCCGTTTGGGGTGGCCACAAACAAATCGCCTCCAAGTCGCCCTGTCCCCCGCCATCTCACTGCCCTGCTCCCAACTCACATCCCCCTCTCTCATATACCTCTCCACCCCATCCCTCCATCTCATCCTCGGCCTCCCCCTCCCTCTTCCCCCCTCCACCTCACTCACATACACTCTCTTCGTCAGTCTTTCACCCTCCATCCTCTCTACATGCCCAAACCACCTCAGTGTGTTCCTCATAACGCTTCCTATCACATCCACATCCACACCACAACGCTCCTTTATATCCTCATTCGTCAGCCTGTCTCTCCATGTGACTCCATAGGCTCCTCTTAAATAACTCATTTCCACTGCTCTCACTCTTGACTTGTGTCCTTCCAACAACGTCCAAGCTTCACTTCCATACGTTATAGTTGGTATCACAATACTGTCATGTAGAAACTTTTTCACTTCCATGCTCACTTCACTGTTTTTTATCACTGCTTTCAAAGAACCAGCAACCTTTCTTTCCTGCTGTACCCTTTCACGCACTTCACCCTCTAAACCTCCATCCTTACTCATCACACTACCAAAGTACTTAAACGTACTCACATTTTCCAATTCCTCACCATCCAACCTCGCTGTACATTCACTGACTTCACCTCTCTCAAAGACCATCACTTTACTCTTCCCTACATTCACCTTTAGATTCCGTTTCTTACACACTCTCCCAAACTCATCCACCAAGCCTTGCAGCTCCCCTTCGTCTTCACTCAACAACACAGTATCATCTGCAAACAACAGTACAGGGAGTTTCCAAACACTATCCTCTCTCACCAGGGCCACTCCAACATCCACTACCCTACCTTGTACCTCTTTTATTACCCCATCCATGTAAAGATTGAACAACCATGGAGACATGACACGTCCCTGTTTCAACCCAACTTTCAAAGAGAAAAATTCACTTAGTTGACCATCCACACGCACTGCAGCCTTAGCACCATCGTACATACTCTTCACAGCATTTAACAACTTCCCATCTACTCCATATATTCTTAACACTTTCCACAATCCTTGTCTATCCACCCTGTCATATGCTTTCTCCAAATCCATGAAAGCCGCATACAACTTCTTTCCCTTCTCTAGAAACTTTTCCACCAAAGATCTAAGAATGAATATCTGATCTACACAACCTCTTCCCTTCCTAAAGCCTCCCTGTTCTTCTCCAACTAATTTCTCTGTTCTTTCTCTAACTCTGTCAATAAGTATCCTACCATACACTTTTCCTATTATACTAAGAAGAAAAATGCCCCTATGATTACCACACACTTCTTTTTCCCCTTTTCCTTTGTAGAAGGGAATAATTATACCTGACTCCAATCCTCCGGGACTCTACCTTCCTCCCAGGCCAATCTGCACATCTTCCACATCCATTCTACTACTATCTCTCCCCCATGCTTCAGCATTTCACCACACACTCCATCAATTCCTGGGGCTTTCCCCGATTTAACTTTCTTTATTGCTTCCACAACTTCTATCCTACTGATTTCTTTTTGTCTTCTCACCTCCCTCCTTCTCCCAGCCATTCCCCAGCCACTTATACTCGCATTACTTCCATCCTCTATGTTCAACAATTCCTTAAAGTGTTCTCTCCATCTGCTCACTTTTTCTCCCTTCTCCACTAGTAACATATCATTTTTATCTTTCACTCCCCTAGTAACTTCACTTCCACCCTGTCTTACTCTTTTCACCTCTTTCCAGAACATTTTCTTACAGTCCCTCCACTTTCCACTCAAATTCCTTCCAAATTCCTCATCCACTCTCTTCTTACTCTCTCTTACTAATCTTTTCACCTCTCTCTTTCTTTCTACATTTAACTCTCTCTTCTGCCTCTCAACTTCTTCCACGCCCCTATTTCTCACCCATTCATTGTATGCTTTCTCCTTTTGTGCCACAGCCTGTCTCACCTCTTCAGTCCACCACGCTGTTCCTTGCACCCCCCTCCGTCTTCTCTTCCTTCCACACACCACATCACATGCTGCACGTATTTCTTCTGTTAATATCCTACACACACCTTCCACGTCTCCCATCTGCTCCAATTCATATTTGCCCAATCGTTCCTCCACTTCTCTCTTATACTCTGCCTTTTTCTCATCCTCTTGTAACCTTTCCACTCTCCTTGCAACTACTACTTCCTCTCGTCTTTCCCTTCTTCTATTCCTCCATCTTACTTCAATTTTAATTCTGGCCACCACCAAGTAGTGGTCAGAAAATCCACTCCCCCAGCCTCTATTAGCTCTTGCATCCATTACACATCTTCGCATCCTTTCATCCACACACACATAATCAATCATTGCCTTCCTTTCATTCAGTTCACCACCCACCCTTCTCATCACTCGCCATGTATACCTGTGGATCATTTTATGCCTGAAGAGGGTATTGGCTATCACCAACCCACTTCCAACACAAATGTCCACTAACGCACTCCCATTCTCATCTATCTCAGCAGGCACACCCCACTCACCAACTATTCCATCCACCTTCACATTCCCAACTTTACCATTCATATCACCAATCAAAAACACTCTTTCATTCCTTCCAAACTTTTCCATGCACACTTCTACATTTGTCCAGAACTCTTCTCTCACTCTTCTAGCACGATCTTGCGTTGGCGCATACACACACACAATCGCCCACATTTGTGTTCCAACTTTCAACTTTACGCACACAATCCTTGACCCAACTGATCCATACTGTCTTATGCTCTTCTTCCATCTTTTACTCACAACTATACATACTCCTTCTTTTGCCCTCTCATTCTCACCTGCTCCTGCACATATACCCCATTCATACTTCCATTCTCTCACACTTTCTCCTCTCCATTTTGTTTCAGTTATTCCACATACATCCACTTTCGCACCCTGAAGCACCTGGACAGTCTCCCTCTCTTTCACCTCTTCATTCGCTCCCCTTACATTCCACGTTCCGATAACCATGTCCTGACATTTAATACGAGAGTAACCAGCCTCACTCACGTGAGCAATAAACCCCAACCAACCCTTTGATATATACCGACTGGACCGATGTATTTACCTACAAAACCAGCACGCGACATAATTTGGTTATATATTTACCACCCAGTGTTATAAATGGTTTCCTGGTTTACAGGAAACCATTTGGCTTGTCTCTTAGTGTAGAGTCACCAATAGGCAAAAGGAAGATGAAAGAACAACTGAAAGAAAGACAGATGGAGTGTAAGGACACCCGTCGGCAGAAGGACGAGGAAAGAATGAAGTAAAGACAGACGTGGAAGGAAAGAGGAGGAAGGGGGAGAGAAAAGTTCAGACACCCGAGAGAAGCACTATATCTGGCGAGTGGATGGTGATCACCCTGATCTACCATTATATATATATATATATATATATATATATATATATATATATATATATATATATATATATATATATATATATATATATATATATATATATATATATATATATATATATATATATATATATGTGTGTGTGTGTGTGTGTGTGTGTGTGTGTGTGTGTGTGTGTGTGTGTTGTGTGTGTGTGTGTGTGTGTGTGTACATATATCGTAATTGTTGAAATAGTATATCGTAGTCATCACTGACACAGTGTGTTGATTTGTAATGATTTTACGAAAGACGGGATTGTTCAATGTATTGTCGTAGATGGCAGGAGAAAGATAAAGATGAGTCTGGGGTTTGATTGCAGTTTATTTTCTTCAAAGGGAATGTCTCAAGAGTAATACTGAGCAATAGTGAGCGGGTCCCACAAGAACGTACTGAGGTGAGAGATACTGGCTAACCCGTGCAATCCTCTCCTCACCGTCTCTATTCTCTCCTAAACCCTTTCTGCTCTCCCTCTCCCATTTATCCTATAATAGAATGGTTGTGTCACGTGTAAGGGCACGGGCTTGTGGAACCTTCTCGAGCCTAGGGACTTTCCGATCAGGAGTCGCACTTTGCTATGTGTGGAATTCCTAATTGAGAATGTGCGAACGTCATTTCCTTTAGCCCTTTCTCCCAGGCAAGACTTTCATCTAACGTCTGTATTACCTATATATGTTACTAGTTATCATGTAGTGTGTTATGATACTTTAGATTCCTGACATTGCTCGGACACGCCCCAGCTGGCGTACCTACGTCAGCCTGTAGTAACTAATTACATTATAACCTATTAATACATGGTATTCATAACAGTGTTGTGGAGAAATAGTACAGTATTCATAACAATATTGTAGAGACATAATAACACTGTAGAAATATAATACACTGTAGTGATATATTGTATGAATAATGCGGTAAATTCATGATACTACAATACTTATTATAGAATATTATATAAATTGTAGTAATACATTGGCACAAATATGTATAAACAATTGACCTACGCATATATTTATGCAATGGTAATATTTATGTTCTGGGGGAGTGGAGTTTCTGACCACCACTTGGCAGTGGCCAGAATCAAGATCCAAGTAAGATGGAGAAAATGAAGAAGGGAAAGAAGGGAGGAGGGAGTAGTTGCAAGGAGAGTGGAAAGGTTACAAGAGGATGAGAAAAAAGCAGAATATAAGAGAGAAGTGGAGGAACGATTGGGTAAATATGAATTGGAGCGGATGGGGGACGTGGAAGGTGTGTGCAAGATACTCACAGAAGAAATATGTACAGCATGTGATGTGGTGTGAAGAGAAGGCAGAAGGGGGTGCATGGAACAGCATGGTGGAATGAAAAGGTGAGACAGGCTGTAGCACAAAAGAAGAAAGCATACAATGAATGGATGAGAAGTAGAGTCGTGGAAGAAGTTGAGAGGCGGAAGAGAGAGTTATATGCAGAAAGGAAGAGAGAGGTGAAAAGATTAGTAAGAGAGAGTAAGAAGAGAGTGGATGAGGAATTTGGAAGGAATTTGAGTGTAAAGTGGAGGGACTGTAGAAAAGTTCTGGAAAGAGGTGAAAAGAGTAAGACAGGGTGGAAGTGAAGTTAGCAGGGGAGTGAAAGATAAAAATGGTAGATTACTAGTGGAGAAGGGAGAAAAAGTGAGCAGATGGAGAGAACACTTTAAGGAATTGTTGAACATAGAGGATGGAAGTAATGCAAGTATAATTGGCTGGGGAATGGCTGGGAGAAGGAGGGAGGTGAGAAGACAGGAAGAAATCACAAGGATAGAAGTTGTGGAAGCAATGAAGAAAGTCAAATTGGGGAAAGCCCCAGGAATTGATGGAGCGTGTGGTGAAATGCTGAAGCATGGGGGAGAGATAGTAGTAGAATGGATGTGGAAGATATGCAGATTGGCCTGGGAGGAAGGTAGAGTCCCGGAGGATTGGAAGTCAGGTATAATTATTCCCTTGTACAAAGGAAAAGGGGAAAAAGAAGTGTGTGGTAATCATAGGGGCATTTGTCTTCATAGTGTAATAGGAAAAGTATATGGTAGGATACTTATTGGAAGAGTTAGGGAAATCAATTAGCTGGAGAAGAACAGGGAGGCTTTAGGAAGGGAAGAGGTTGTGTAGATCAAATATTCATTCTTAGTTCTTTAGTGGAAAAGTTTCTAGAGAAGGGAAAGAAGTTTTATGTGGCCTTCATGGATTTGGAGAAAGCATATGACAGGGTGGACAGGCAAGGATTGTTTAAATTATTAGGAATATAAGGAGTAGATGGGAAGTTGTTGAATGCTGTGAAGAGTATGTATGATGGTGCTAAGGCTGCAGTGCGTGTGGAGGGTGAACTGAGTGAATTTTTCTCCTTGAAGGTTGGGTTGAAAAGGGGATGTGTCATGTCTCCATGGTTGTTCAAGCTGTACATGGATGGGGTAATAAAAGAGATACAAGGTAGGGCAGTGGATGTTGGAGTGGCCCTAGTGAGAGAGGGTAGTGTTTGGAAACTCCCTGTACTGTTGTTTGCAGATGATTCTGTGTCGTTAAGCGAAGACGAAGGGGAGATGCAAGGCTTAGTAGATGAATTTGGGAGAGTGTGTAAGAAACGGAATCTGGAGGTGAATGTAGGGAAGAGTAAAATGTTGGTCTTTGAGAGAGGTGAAATCAATGAATGTACATTGAGGATGGATGTTGAGGAAATGAAAAATGTATGTTTAAGTACTTGGGGAGTGTGATGAGTATGGATGGAAGTTTGGAGGGTGAAGTGCTTGAAAGGGTATAACAAGGAAGAAAGGTTGCTGGTTCCTTGAAAGCAGTGATAAGAAACAGGGAAGTGAGCATGGAAGTGAAAAAATTACTACATGACAGTATTGTGATACCAACTCTAACGTATGGAAGTGAAGTTTGGACGTTGTTGGAAGGACACAAGTCAAGAGTGAGAGCAGTGGAAATGAGTTATTTAAGAGGAGCCTGTGTTGTCACATGGAGAGACAGGCTGACAAATGAGGATATAAAAGAGGGTTATGGTGTGGATGTGGATGTGATAGAAAGCGTTAGGAGGAACATACTGAGGTGGTTTGGGCATGTGGAGAGGATGAAGGGTGAGAGACTGACAAGGAGAGTGTATGTGAGTGAGGTGGAGGGGGGGAGAGGTAGGGGGAGGCCGAATATGAGATGGAGGGATGGAGTGGAGAGGTATATGATAGAGGGGGGTGTGAGTTGGGAGCAGGGCAGTGAAATGGCGGGGGACAGGGCGACTTGGAGGCAATTTGTTTGTGGCAACTCCGTACGGGATTAAGGCTTCTGGGAATAGACAGATAGATAGATAGATAGTGACTATAGTAATAGTCACTTATATATATGTAATGTACTTATTATAAGTCTATCTGTCTGTCTGTCTACCTGTCTAACTGTCTACCTGTCTGTCTGTCTGTCTGTCTGTCTGTTGTCTGTCTGTCTGTCTGTCTGTCTGTCTGTCTGTCTCTGTCTCTGTCTCTGTCTCTCTCTCTCTCTCTCTCTCTCTCTCTCTCTCTCTCTCTCTCTCTTTCTATTTATATTTGTGTGTGTGTGTGTGTGTGTGTGTGTGTGTGTGTGTGTGTGTGTGTGTGAGAGAGAGAGAGAGAGAGAGAGAGAGAGAGAGAGAGAGATGTTATATGAACTGGATTCACGTATATTAATTTATCATTCATGCATGATTAGACAAATATTATATAATATGGTACCCCATAATTCTGCTTCCTTTTTTTCTATATTTTTCTTTGTATATATACAGTAATTTACACTGTTTACATATTAAACACATTTCCTGCATGGGGTCTCACTTGAATGTTTACTCTTCCTTTCTTAAATACTGACTCCAAGTTTGCAATCCTTGCTTGCATTCTGTGCCTCCCCAATAGTAATACACTAAATACAATGGAGAAGTTTATAAAGACAACTGGAGCTGGGCTATACACATAATATGGATTGAACATACTCATACTCAGTTCGTCCCAGGGCTTCGTTGTTTGATTGACTGCATAGCATCAAACTTAGGTGAAGTCAGCTTAATACTTGTGCTCATTTTTAAATCCACCTCAGGTAGTGGTTGGAAGTATTTGTGTGTATGATGAAGAACGGCAGTGACTGTTTGTAGCTAAGGTGGACAAGGATGGTGTAAGTACAGCACCATAACCAGGTGCTGAAGTATGAGATGGTGGTGTATATGAACAAATTACAAAAACTGATTGTTATGAGTGAAGTATAAAAACTGTGAATGCCCGATACGATGATGATGTGTGAGTTTGTTTGAAGCAAATGTGAATTTGCGATGCTTTTGAATGTCATTATTTCTTATGACAGACATTTCACAAGGGACTGTTCTAGTTGGGTGAAACCTGAAAATGTATGCATGACAAAGGTGAACAGCATGTAAGGATGTACGACACTTCCGTTCAATCTTGATTCACTAGCCAAAGTGACCGTGTCCAGTCTCTTGGAGACCATGATGAATTCGGTCTTGGTGTTGATGTTGATGATGACCAATGTGTCATTATTCTTAGAAGAAAAATGGTATATTTGATAGACTGTGAACATATTATCTGTTACGAATGGTACATGAACTGATGTCGTTGTTAGAGTCGCTTCTAAGTATGGATAATATTGTGTAACATGATATTCCTGCCCCGGAATAAAGGCTTCAAAGCATGTTCATATATGCCCTGAATGATTATTTGACGTAGATCGCGAACTGGAAGTAGGCCAATGGTAAATGCTAGGTCATTACCTTACATATGGTGTTATGCCTATTGTAATGCCTAATATTACACTCAACTTGTATGATGATTAAGTGAAATACATAATTCTGGTAACACAGAAATGTAGGTACAGTGCAGTTACATGATATGAATGTAATTGTTACATAATTGTATTTTAAACTGAAGTAATATTGTAACTGTTACATAATTGTACTTATAACTGAAGTAATACTGTAACTGTTACCTAACTGCATAAGTATATGCGTATGTCTGTTGTACATACACATTTGTGCCAGCACATTACAATAATATGTTATACAATATTGTATATTCAGTATTTTACTACCATGTACTTACTGCATTATACATACAAAATATTACTACAATGTATTATATTTCTACATTATTATTATGTCTCTACAATATTGTTATGAATATTATGTCTCTATTTTTATGAATATCATGTATTAATAAGTTATAATGTAATTAGTTACTAAAGGCTGACGTAGGTAGGCCAACTGGGGCGTGACCGAGCAATGCCAAGACTCTAAAATATCGTAACACACTTCATAATAGCTAGTAATGTATATAATTATGTAATATAGAGATTAGATGAAAGTCATGCCTGGGAGAGAGGGCTAAAGGAAATGACTTTCATCTAACCTCTATATTACATATATACGTTATTTGCTAATATGTAGTGTGTTATGATATTTATGGCAGGATAGAATGTTCGTTGTACTTGTCGTTGATGGCAGGAGAAAAATAAAGATGAGCCTGGAGTTTGATTGCAGTTTATTTTCTTCAAAGGGAATATCCCAAGAGTAATAATGAGTAATAGTGAGAGAATCTCACAAGAGCATACTAAGGTGAAACGTATTGGCTAATCCATGCGTCTCTCCCATTTTTTCCGGTATATGAATGGTTGTGTCACATGTAAGGGCATGGGTTTGTGGAACCTTCCCGAGCATGAGAACTTTCCGATCAGGCGTCAGTCTTTGCTGTGTGTGGAATTATGTAAATGCTGTATTATGGCATTTGTGGCAACAATTGCACCTATTTTTGTTGGTTTGTTTTGTGGTCTTAATTGATATTTGTATGTATTGATTTCCTCTAGTTTATTTTCATCGTAAGTGTTCGGTTATTCGGTGGTGTCTGAGGTTGTATAATCCTGGCTAAATTCCTTGGGACCCTTTTTAAATGATCAACATGAATGTGTTTCTCTTCTCCACTCGACACTGACCTAACTACTACCTTGTATGATGTCTTCTTAATTACTCTGTATGGGCTTTCAAATTTTGGTGATAGTTTTTTGTCTCTAGTGTGAATGATACCATAGACAATGTCTCCTAAGCTGAGTGTTGATTCTTTTGTCTTTTTATTGAATGACTTTCTCATTTCTTCCTTGGACATTGATAATTGTTTCTTCACCCGTTCGTGTATATCCTGGGATTCACACAAATGGAGTTCAGGGTAATTGTCATAATTGTATCCAGGTAAATTGTCACCTTCTAGAATTTCATACGGTATTTTTTTTGTCTGTCCCGTCACAACTGAATCAGCATCTCCTCTATCCCTGCTTCTTAACTTTTAGTGCTTGTGATTATTTGATCGTAGAATTGTAGGCT